>NW_023458567.1:9716716-9740178 GCF_013731165.1 Rhagoletis pomonella | reverse complement strand
TCCACTCATAAACCTCAAACCGTCGTGTTCTTTATTCTCTCTCTACAAAAGTAAGTGCCTTGAATTTGGGAAAAAAATTCAAATTTTTGTGTTAATAATTTCAAAGTGTCTAGTAATAAATAATACTTAAGTTTTCGATTACTTAAGATTGTAGATCTAAAGTCTTGTACTAAAAGCTCGATACACAATTTAAGCTAAATTTTTAATGCAAAAAATATTTCGAACTTCTATGAAACTTGGCTTTTAAATTTTAGCACTAAAAGCTTTTTAAATAAATATAGTTAGAAATACTTTGTGTGTTCAGTATACTCAAATGAGTCTTGATCGCTTTGCTGAGCCTACAAAATTTTTAAAATAAAAAATTGTATACAAACCATTTGGGGAAAAAAATTTTGAGCAAAAATTTTCCAAGACAGCTTTACGTGTTTTGTAATAATAAGTAGTTGTTATTTATGTCAGTACTAAAAAGATTTAGTACAAAATTGTTGGTACTAAAATCTCGTTACACAGTATTAACTAAAATTTTGTAGTGAAAGATATGTAAATATTTTTGTTTAACTACTTGAATACTAAAAAATTTGGTTGAAAAATTTTGGCATCAAAAGTTTTATAAACGTGATTCTATCAAACTACAAATTTGTGTATTAAATTCTTTGTACTAAAGGCTCGATAGCCACTTTTGGTTAAAGTAGTGTATTCAATGAAATAATAGAACAGATCTGTAGTAGTAGTTCTGAAAAAAGTACTAAAATTTGCATACCAAATCAAAACTATAAGGTTTTCATATCGAGCTTTCTATTAAAGTTCTAAAATCAGGGAAAGCTAAATCGTGGACATTCTAAATCGAATATACTCTATCTCTTTCGCAGAAAAAAGGGCAATTTCCATATAATCCCTTCCCTGCTAATAAGGATTTCTTTAAATCGCTTAGAAGAACCCGTTTTTAGTACAATCTTTTGTTACATACAAATTATCTAAATTAGTTATATTCCAAAAAACTAACTAACTGAAAGCAAAAGTATTCCATATAGCAAAAACTATTAAACGAAAATTTGATTTAATAAATTTTTCTGTAGATTCGCAATTTTTAGTACTAACAACTTGAGTGACTTTTAAAAATGAGTACCAACTTAGTACCAAATTTTTAATGCTCAACATTTTAACGTGAACCTTAACCAAGAATTTTGTTAGTACTTTTTTTTTTAATATTTGGAACACCTTATCTTTGTGTAGTATCTCTAAGGCTCTTTTAAAATTTACTAAACGTAATAACTTTAACACTCAAGCTTAATTATGCTCTTTTCAGTCACCTTAATGAATCATTGAGCTATCAAAACCTAAACAACAATAAGGAAGGTGGTAAGACTTTAAATGGTATGTCATCAAAAAGCCAACAACCCCCTAAAGCTGCTAATGAAATCAAACCAGAAAATGTCAAGCACCAGTAGTGGAGCCAAGCAACCACAGCAACAAACGCTAAAAGAGCTACAAACCACCATAAACACATCAGCTGCTTGCATACATACGAGTAGATTTGAGTTGACACCAAAGTGTGCTTATATTAGGAAATTTAGCCTCTTTTGCATTTTCGCTTTTTCAGATGTCGCCACCTACACACCTCACTCTTCGCTTGGTGTCATTGCCCTTTTTTAACATTTCAATCTGATAACTTTTTATTTTTTTTCTTTGCATTTACTGCCACAATTTGGTTTGCCAAATATAGTAATATCTGTATATGTGCATACAGCCACATGTACAATTATTTGTTATGATATGCGTACGTAGTAAATAGCTTATTTCCCCTTCTTCTTTTTTTTATCATTTACGATTTTCCTGGCCAACATATCAGCAATGCGATTTATTTATTTATTTACGAGCATTTCATGTTTTGCCTCATGTTTTTTATCTTTTGGAAATTTATGCTTCATAAAGTTGTCGCGTAGCAAATAAATGTATGATCTGACATAATTTTCATATGTACATATACATATATGCATGTGTGTATAAGTGATATGTAAACGAGCAATTGTTAAAGCGGTTTTGCTATCTTATATATTTCTTGTTGCTATTTTAAATGGCGCCAATGTATGAAAATGTTTTAGCAGAAAGCTCGGAACTGGCTGTTAAGAGTTCATTGAACGCTGAGTTATGAATACTTTTAGGGAAATTAAATCAACAATTTATGAGTATGCGATACGTTTCCAATTTGGTGTGAGCTATTTGTTTGTTTGAGAAGCAGCCAAGAATCTTTTCAGTATTTTAACTCAGGATAACGAAAGTGTAATTGATATCGGTGAGGTATGTACTTTAAGGAATATTTTCAACAAATATCTATGAGCCGATGAAGAACTTTATGCTCAAAACTAGGTAGAAGTACAGTCAAAGGAAATAGAATATGTATATAACTTTGAATTAAAATATTTTATTAAATTTTGCGAATTTAAATTTTGCTTACTATAATCAAGAAGCATTTGGTTACAAAAAAGAAAAAAAAAACTATTAAAATTTTTATGCTAAAAAGCAAATATTAAAATTTAAATATTTAAAATTTCGAAGTACTAAAAAGTTAGTTCTAGAAGTTTTTTTCTTATAAATATTTTCTGCAAAACGAAATTTCGTATCACTATAAAATATTTACGTGTAGTACGTGTGAAAATATTTCTATTAAATATTAATTCCAGAAAATTTTGGAGCTACATATTAAATTTTCCTCGTAAACCGCAGCCAATAAAAGATTTTACGTAAAATATGGTTTTAAAAAGTTGTGTTAAAAATTTAAGTTATCAAAATGTTGAAAATTACAATTAGTACCGAATATAAAAACTCTAGTTCTTATAAAAATTTCAAAATCAAATTATTTTGTACAAGAAATTTTTTTCCCAGTAGAAGACGCTATTATATATATATGATGAAAAGTTGTTTTTTATGCACTTTTGCTTAAAAAATAAATGTTAATCAAAAAGATTTAATAACGTCTTCTGCTGTGTAAGCCAATAATTAAGAAAAAATTTGCTAAATGCTTTCTTAACTTTGATAAAATAAGTTTACCCTTACAACAAACGCTTAATAGCGTACTGAAATACGGTTTTTTTTTTGAGAAACAAAGACTTAAGAAAGTAAATTTTTTTTGGAGTCCCGCTAATAAAAACTCTTCTAAATACATACAGATACAATGCGCGCTGCTTAAAATTTTTAAAATGGTTGAAATTGAAACCGCTCCAAAAGTGTTTTAAAGAGATATTTGCAAAATTAATTGAAATTTTTTTTAACTGTTCAAAAGTTTTGAAAATGTACTAAGTTTTCTTTTTGAGTGAGAATAATATAATTTATGAATTTGAGCTGGTCATATAAATCAATGCTAAAAATGTGCTAAAATATAAAAATGTTTACTAAAATGCCGATATTATATTCGCATTCAAATTTCATACTAATTTTTGCTTATAGCACAAGCTAAAAAAAGTTTTAAAATGTATTAAAAAAGTTAAAAAATGTAATAAAATTTTTCCTAAAAATATGTCAAAGATGTTTTTAAATTTTAGTTAAAAAGGTGATAAGTGTTCAGTACATTTTTAAAATATCTTTGGCATATTTTTAGAGCATTGTACTGTAAATGTTTTAAAAGTGTTCTAAAAATACGCCAAAATGTCCAACAAAATCTACGAAAGCCGTTCTTTACAATTAGAAAAATATATACTTAAAAATATCTACATTACTTCGCTTTGAGCAAAAAAAAAAAAAGGAATGTTCGTATTTTCCCACTACAGTGAGAATTGGGGGTAAAACAATTAAAAACTGTACCAAATTTTTACATTAAAAATGCTTACCAAAAATTATATAAAATTTACTAAAGGTTTACTTCAATGTACTAAAAATTCACGGACTCACTTGTAGCGGTAAAATAACAATTTATTTAAAAATGCGCTAAAGGGTTCTAAATGGTACTATATTTTTTGTGAAAATAAATTAAAATGCAGTAAGCTAAAAAATGTTTTAAAAAATGATTAAAAATTGTACTAAAAAGTGAAATTTATATATTATTAAAATTTACGAATTTCCTTATAGCGGTGAATTAAAAACTGTTTGAAAAAATTTACTAAAAGGATACTTTAAAATACTTAAAGTTCACTAATTTACTTCAAGGGGTAAATTGAAAACAGTTTTAAAAATTTACCTTAAGCGTTTTAAAATAGTACTAAAATTTTTGGGAAAATATACTGAAAGTATACTTCAAATTTACCAAGTTCCTTCTAGCGGTGAACTTAAATCTGTTCTTAAAAATACCACAAGAGTTCTAAAATCGTAGTAGAAAAGTGAACTTTATATGCGCTAAAAATTTTCCTTCTAGCGGTTTAATTCACTATTTGAAAACATTTTCTAAAAGCGTTCTAAAATTTTACTAAAATTTTTGTGAAAATTCTTTTAAGTGTTCTACAAATGCGGTGTGCAATGAATGTAGGAAAAAAAATCTGCTTTCGATTAGCTGAAGTTAGTTAGTTTTAAAAATTTCTAAATTATATGGAATGTGCTTACCGAAGAGAACCAAAAATTCGTTGATATCCTTTTATTGATACCTCAAATATTGTTTGTCAAGTCTTATTGTGCATCAAGGTTGTTCAAAAATGTACTAAACGAGTTCAAAAAAAGTAGTAAGTGTTTTTGCTTCCGATGATTTCAAATCTGCTAAGCTCTATAAGTTTGTGGCAAAGGTGGACTGAAAAGTGCATTATGCGTTTCTAGAAATTTCTGAATTTCACTCCGTTAAGTAACTAAAGGCTGTTTGAGGCTACTTTTATTTACTAAATTCCCCATAAAATAACTTAAATTGTTCTCAAGAGAGTGTTACTTTTGTGTATATGAAAATTCCTTGAATCCTTCTCTAACCTTCTTGACATCTCAGTTAAAAAGTCGGTGGATATTCTTAGCGTATTTAATTCCACTCTGGAAGCAATAGCAATTTTCTTAATTTACTTTTTGAACTTGAAAACATGTTTGAGCTACATTGCCTTCGGCCTTTAATACAGCTATTTTTTTTGTTTGAGATATGCCTTCGGGTTTTGTTGTTACTGCACACTACGAAAGCAATTGTTTTAGACAGCAAACCATAAAAAAGTAGCTAACCAAATAGAAGTACAAAAGGGGCTTAAGAAAACTTACGCGTAAGACTGGAAGGAAATTTTTTTTAGGTAACGTCTACATTCAACAAATACATTTTAAAACTCTGGTTTTAGTTTTCTCTGCAATTTTTTTCTTTGCTACTAACTTTTGTTGCTACCGAGTTTTACGAAAATAGCACAAAACTTTTTCAATACAGGTGTCAAGGGGAGAATGTAATTGAAAACTTGTTGCGTTGAGCAAATAGCGTGGCAACGAATGGCAGCAGCGCACGTAAAGGCGACGCGGTTTAGGTGAGAAAGAAGTAGAAGAAAAAGCAGTGGCAGAGGCCGCGAAAGCGGCAGGGTGAGAGTGGACAAGACAACTAAAATAGCTACCACACGTACTAGTAGTTTGAAGTAGTTTGTAATTTAGTGAAATTGAAACAAAGAAAGTTAAGTGGAAAAGTAAAAGTAATGCGATAGCAAAAGAGATTGGCACTCAAGCGAAGTGGATTTGATAGTAAAAATAGAAAAAAAGATTACTTAAGTTAAGCTAAGGTATCGGGTGGTTTCGGGCGAGGGTAGGTAAGCGAGACAAAAAAGTAAAGTTACAAGGAAAAACTACAATTTTTTCCTTTTAAGGTCAATAATAAACACTATTAAATCAGCAGGCAATTAGTGGCATTAGATGACTTTTTGCAGCGCTTAGCAACTCGCCGACCGATCAGCTGGCTGCCTGCCTAGCATGACATATACATAAGTGACAGCACAGCATAAGCCAAACAAAGCGGGCGTCACACAAAAGTCACCAAGAGAGGCGCTCCGCAAACCAGACACCAAACACATGCACCCACATAAAAAATTTGCATTCGCGTTTGTTTTCTGACCATACAAAAAATGTATCAGAGCTTTTGCTGAAAAATATATCGAGCCCTAACCGCCAGAAACACGAAAGCGACATTTTTTTCAAACTTTTGTTTTCGATGCAGAAGTATTTCTAGGGCATCTGGCTGCACTTCTGCATCAAACAGAAAATTTTGCGAAAAATGTCGCTTACGTTTTTTTGGCGCTTAGGGCTCGATATCAAGAAATCAATTGCGATAAAATCGAATTTATGTCAACGCTGCGTTATTGTTGCTGTGGGTGGACTAGCAAAAATACTCCAATTTGTATGCAAAAGCATTTAAAAGCCCATACACACTCTCTTGGACACTTTTATGCGCTTATGTGTGTTTGCATATCGGTGCATTCAATTTTAAATAATTGCTTTGTAGGTCAACAATTGCGTTGAAAGCGTTATTTTCTTGTCGTTTTTGTAGCTGTCAATGACGACATGTTACAATAACACAAACATGTATATCTGGCATCCAATAAAATAGTGTGCTGAAACGCCTAAATGTAGGCAATGAAATGGGAATTAACTTTGAATTAATATATGCTACGAAAATTTTGCGTATTACAATCCAGCAACTTGTTTTAATGGCAAACTGAGGTGGTAAAGCAGTAGAGAATTTATGCGCAGTAGAGAGTGCTGCCACTCTGCCACCTGCGATTTGACCAGTGTTTGGGAAATCGGGCCCTAAATGCAACTCACACGCAAATGAACTTCTGTCGTGGCTTCAGTATGTACTGTCAACATGTCCTTCTAAGTAAAAGAGAAGTCAACGGGACCACACGCCAACTTATCAATCAGCACTTTTCAGCTCCGGTCCCCAGCCCTAAACTGTAAAGTTCTCTCACCTCTGCCTCCAACATTGTACTAAACTGAAATAAAATGTCGTAAAGTCAAAAACCGTTACCACCGCCTAGTCGTACAAAAAAAAAGCGACTATTACGCGAGACTCACCGATTGAAAAAACTTAACAGGAAAACACACACGCAATTTTTTTAAATTGTTAGTAAAGTTGTTTTAAAAAAATTTTTTTCCAGCGAAATTTTTAGTATAAAGCTTCTTTTCGTAAAGTATTGCAGAGGGAATACAAATTAAAATCTTTTTTGGTACAAGCATTTTTTGTGCTAAAATTTTTGCAAAGTGGTTTAAAACTAATTTTTTTTTGCTATAAATTTAATGCTCTAATTACTTAGAAACAATTTTTGTTTACCAAATTTTTAGAAAATTTGTAAAAAATTTTTTAACATATTTTTTTTCTTAACGAAAAACAAATTTTAACAATAATTATTTAGCACACAGTTTTTATTGCGATTTCTTTCGTAGAGTATTGCATAGTAGAGAACGATATTTTATGTAGACAATGTTTGGTAATTAATATTAAAAACGAATTTTTTAGTACAACTTTTTCGTAATAACGCACGTACGTAAACGCAAATGAAAAAAAAATGTATACCAAATTTTTAGGAGGAACATTTTTTAATTTAAAACGAAATTATTCCAAACGATTTTTCGAGAGACCATTTTTATTAATAAAAATATAGTGCACATTTTAAGTACAAGCATTTTGTGTGCTAAATTTTTAGCAACAAATTTTTTATGGTAAAATTTTCATTACTTTATACTTAATACAAAGTTTTTAGTACTATTTTTTGTAATGTAAAAAATTTAAAAATTTTTGTACTAAACCAATAGTTTAAAGACGAAAAAGAAGTTTTAAGATGTAGTAGTTAGAATACATATATATGTTATCTCTAAGTTTTAAACTACAGCGCTAAGCGAGTAAAGTATTTCTGATCTGATTTTTATTTACTTTATATTAAAAAACCAAAAAATTTCTTGGAAAATTTTAGTATAAATATTTGTAAATTTTTGTCAACAGTTTAATTTTTTATTGCCAAATTGTTTAGCTCAAATATTTCTTTGCTAAATTTTTAGTAAAATTGTTTTAATAAAATTTATTTCGTTGCGTAAAAATTTTTAGAAAAAATATTTATTTTTTGAACTTTTTGCTACTCTTTTTTGTGATTTTTTATTTACAAATTTGTATTAACTAAAAGAAATTGTATTTTTTGGAAAATTTTTAATGCACATTTTTCAAGCAACAGAAATAATGAAAATATTTCATGTAATTTTTCTGTAGAGCTGGAAATTAAGCTTTAAATGCCAAAGTTTTTAGCACAAGCTTTTCTTGTGTAAAATTTTTGTGAAATTGCTTTATAATATTTTGTACAAATTTTTTAGTGCGGGCGACTATATTTTGCAGGTCAGTAAAATTTCATGAAAAAACTTTTGGTATACAATTTTTCGTACAGATTTTATTTAAAATGGGAAAAATTAGTATAGCATTAAATAAGCAACTTTTGAGATAAAAATTTAATACGCAGACAAATAGAATAAAATTCACAATTTTTACGCGATAAAAAAAGTTTGAATAAAATGTTTAAATAATCGTTTAATATTTTATTCATACCTATGTAAATAAAATAAAAAAAAATTGTATCAAAAAAATTTTGGTCTTAAATCTTTCTGGGGTGTAAACAACTGCAAAATTTGATTTACTCAATACACTTTTTGTTAAGCACCATATCGAATTTGCATTTCTTTAGCATGTAAAAGCTTCTAATTAGCCCTTTAATATTCACGAAATAATAACTTAATTTTTAACCCACAATTTTCACGCTCGCACCCTTAGCAGCATGTTATCAAAAATTGCTGCTCACAATCGCCGCACTTCATTTGCTGCTTAGCTGCCGTTGCCATGCGCTACACTACACAACAATCAAGTAGACGAAGCGTAACAAAAAAAAAATGACTTAATCAACGCACTAAGCAGCTTACGATGTCATCAATGCCCTAAGCAGTCTATTAGTTGCGTATACGCCACGTTGATTGCCGCCAATAAGAAATATACATATAAAAATAAAATAAAAATAAGTAAAAGTAAGTAAGCAGACATTAGCGTTGCCTCGCACGCTTAATTACCGCATTAAGTAGCAGCGAAAGTGCGTGAGTGCTAAGTTAAGGTATAGCAATAAAAAAAGTAGAAATAGAAATAACAGCTAAGGTAGTTAAGGGAGTAATAATGACAATAAGCAAGCGCTCGTAAATGACTTTTGGGGCAAACAGAGGCGGAATAAATTAAATTTTGTTAAGGTAAGCAAGTCTTCACTAATAAAATTTAGGCCTTGCGTGCTGCCTTTGTAGAATAGTAGCAATTGTGGGTGGGCACTTTGAACCGCATTTGAGTTGATAACTTTATTTCACTGCCAATGAACTATGTATGTATGTTCTCTTGTCAGCTTAACGTGCCCGAAACATTACTAATCAGCGCCAGTCTTTAAGGCGATTTCGAAAATGTATTCCAATTGCTATTCTGTGAGCATTTTGACTTTCATTTCCAACCACCGCAAAGTTGAAGCACGCCCCTTTTTTCATGCTTGCGCGCTCCCTCACAGCTGTTGCTTGCGTCGTTAGCGCTACTGTTGTCGTGTTTGCAAATTTATCAGCATCTTAATTGGCCTATTAATGTGCACTTTTGCCACTCGTAAGGTCGTTTGCAAATATGTTTCTTATCCCCTCCTACAATTTTCTTAATATTTTCGATTGTCTGCTAACAAACCATTAAACCATTTGCATAGGTGGCATATTTAGGTCAATTCGCTTCTTCTTTGTCCCACACAAATTCCACTATGTCACCCGCTATATAAGCTCCATTTTACTTTCACTTTTAGGTGCCATTTCTATGCTTCCACAAAATTTTTATGAGCTGGCAAGTAATCTACTAGTAGTTCAACAGCCAACACTTTGGGTAAATTTGTCTAAATTTTATGTTTGGTGCACTCGGCGACCCACTACTTGGGTAGCACATAAAAGTATTGACCTCAAACCTTATCGGTGACTTTTGCCCCAAAACTGTGTTAGAATACCTCCTTACGACACAAATGAACTTAAATAAATTGCTGGCACATTTAAGCTTGAAATGCATATTCCACTGCCAGCATGCGCTTTAAAGAAATTGTCGTAACAACCCCCGCTCGCCTTGAAGGAAGCCAAAAACAAAACCCACAGACATTGTCGTAGAAAGCCAGTCGGCCGTTGACCCTTCGACCAGCCGACCCAGCCGACCGAGCCATCATCGCTCTTAGCAACACAGTTAATCTTCTTTAATTGAGTGCCACTCCACTGTTTCGTTGTCATCTCGAACGTTGCTCCTTTTTATGCCCACAGCTGCTACGTTAAGCATGAATTCACTAACGAACAACGTTCATTCAAGTACATAATGTTTACGCTAAGTATACGACATGGTTAACCGCAAGTCAAAGAATGTTTTCGTATGCATGCTTGCGCATATGGCTGGCTGTAAGGCTGTCATAGGCGCCTTCTGTGTGCCTGATTGTGCGCCGTTTCATTTATTGGTTTGGTGCGCACATCTCTTCTAAAGCTTTTTAATGAACCTGTCGCTCGTTTCTTAGCCGCCACTACCCGCTGCAAGCGCTTGTTTGTGCGAAATTTATTTTGGCACATTTTTCATGGTAATTTCTGTGCTTATGTGCAGCACTTGAGGCCTACTTTTATGCGAATTCCAGGGTAACAGCGCATTTAATTATGGCTGTGGCTGGCACAAATTTATGAAGCATTCAGTGCTGACTTTGAGTAGTAAAATTTATAATAAGCTTATATGTATTTGATGAAGCAAAACATTTTAATTGAGGTATGTAAGTAAATGCATACTTGGTATGTACTATAAAATTTTTCCGTACATGAGATTTGGCTAATAAAATGAAAACGAGTAAACATTTTTCAGAAATTTTTTTGCTATTTAATCTATAAAAATTATTCGAAATGGCCTTTGTCGGTATGTGGTTTGGTGCCGATTTTTCCTTATGATCTGAAACGGAGTTTTGTTCAAACCATCGCAGAAGATAGGCCCTCGCCTAGGCACGTCAGGAGGCATCTATATGAACTGACGGACGAAGTCCAGAGGTTCATCAAGCAACCTCTGGACCCGACAGCTTACCGACTGGCCCTGAACGGCATTCACAGGGAGTCAGTCTCGAGTTATGTAGACTCTAGACCTGTGAATGCCGTTCTAGGCATACCGCCCCCGGACACAGACGAGACGGAGCTTCATCTGCCTGGGGAGACGCGAACGACACTTGCACAACTTCGCTCCGGCTACTGCAGCAGGTTAAACTCCTACCTGAGTAGATTGAATGAGGATGTGCCAAATGAGTGTCCGGCATGCGGAGAGACCCCACATGACTCGAAACATCTCTTCGCATGCCCGGATAACCCGACAACCCTAACGGCCTTGTCCCTGTGGACCAACACCGCAGAAGCTGAACGCTTCCTAGGGCTGCCGTTAGTGGAACTTGACGACAACGACTGAGATACCAACCGACCTGGGCGGGGTTGTTGTAGCCTCTACAACAACAACAACATAAGTGGTGGCCACGTTGACGCCTCGGAATGAGTTCGGAAGAATATTAGCGTTCTGTTTATTGAATAGTTTTTTTTAAAGAGTTCACCGTGATTGGTTTTCGAGTTTTGGCGAAGCAAAGCCTTTGATTTCCCACGCGTTTTTGTTTCAACGCTTCTGTAAGTAAGTTCGCGGTATGTCACGTTTTGTGATGATCTTGATTATATGCTTTTTCAAGGACTTGTAGGATTTTTTTCAAAATCAGATTGCAGATAAAGGGCCCTTTTCGCAAATATCTTTTAAAATCTAACTGCTTTCCAACCATATTTTTAATAAAATTTCTGTAAAATTTCGCACACCAAATTTGGTGTCACATTTTCGATTGGCTTTAAATTTTTTTTATAGGTTCTATACATGAAATAAGCTAACACGTATTCGAGGAATTTTTTTTTAAATTTTTTTTTTTCTTCGGAGATATGATCTTTCAAAGTTTGCCTTTTTCGTAATTCTGGCTAATCATGTACTTCTTAAAATCGTTATATCTCGGGTTCTGCTCATCGTACAGACTTCATCTTAACGTCGTTTTAAAGCTAAAGAAACGGTCAAGATTGTCCTAAAGCTAACGTAGCTATTAACAGCTAAGCTTTTTAAGGTTGATTTGTATAGTGAAGTAAATTAGGGATTCAAAATTATACCATCGTGATCCTTGTTTAATTCTCTATAAAAAAATGTTTTTGAATTTTAACGGGTTAAATATGCTAATAATTCGTTTTTTGACACCTTTAAAGCGAAATAGCTTAAAAACTAGAGCCGATCTGAAATTTATAAGACCAGATTCTGATTCTGAGTACAAAAAAAATTTTGTTGGCCAGTGTAATCTTTGGTTTCGTTAAGAAATAAATGTTAACGCACTTATTTCTTCAGGGAAGACGACGATAACCTACTAGCCTAGTACATATCTAGCTGCAGAAAAAATACTAAGTAATGAGATTTTTCCTGAGAGCTGCATACTAACCTTTAGCAATAAAAAATCAGTCAGCACTTTTTTTATTATATTATAAATTTAATCGAAAACTTCTTTAGTTGGTAGACTACATCCATAAATCCCGACTGTTGCTTTGAGACGGCTTCGAATACAAGTACCTGTCATGTTTAGTATAATTTTTCACCGCCCACTATTCACTTTCCACCATTGACTTGCAAGCTTTTGCCTTCGCACAGCAATTCAAATGTTAATAACTGACAATGTGACTCTTTGAAAAGCAACTATTAACGTCGCTCATACGCCCTGCAGGACCAACAACAGCCACACCATCAACGCCTTCGGCAATGGCCATGTGCAGTCGAGCAAAAATGACACATACGAGTGTGTAAACATAAAATCGCCGCGTTTAAGTGGCATTTCTCTGAGTTACGAGCTTCCAGCCAGCGCTTGGCAACATTTGCATGAGCGGTGGGCGGAAGGAAAACTATTAAAAAGAGAGAAAATTCGGTTTGTGTAACAGCTGGAGCAAATTACAACTTTATTGCACACAATCAGCGTTACATATAGTAAATGTGCGTGTGTGTGTGTGTATGTTTGTGTATGCATGTGAAATTCAAGCGCTGAAATGATTTGTTGCTGCAGCCACAACAATGGCCATACAAATGAACAGCCAGCCACAAAAGCGTGTCTTCATATGAGTATATGTATAGGCATATATGTATCCATGTATGTATGCGCATACATTTAAGTGTAGATATATGCACTGCAATTGCTTGCTTGCCGCGTACAAAATCAATATAAGCAAATAAATGTAATAGATGATTGATAGCGTTGCACTTACGAGTACTCGCTCCCTAGCTGTTCAACGAACATACATACATATATACGTACGCTCATATATATGTATGTATGTCTTGACATAAACATGGTAATTTATACATATGCATATATGTTAGTATGTATGCATGCAGTTTGTTAGCTCATACATCTGTATCGCTTTTTGTTTGTCAGCCACTTGTTTGTTGCTGTGTCATGTTATGACATGTTACTTCTACAGCTGCTGCCTTTGGTGGTGGCGGTAATTTGTGTTGCATTTGCATATTAGTTATTGCTGCCACAAAATGTGGCAGCCGTATTGGGGCAAAGGGTGCCAGCAAAGCTTCATACAATTTATAAACAAATCTAATGTATTTAAAATGGTAAATATATAGCATATTTAGATATTTTGAAGGGCACTAAAAACATTAAAGCCAGCTGCGGAGGCAATAGAAATTATTTTAATACCATAATTAATGCTCACTAAAGGAATACATATGCCTCTCTATCAGCGTAGTATGGATTTTCACTGTTTCTTCTTTTGGGAGAAAATTTTTTGAATTTGCTGAGATAATCATTAATATTGTTGCTCTAATACGGTATTCACATTAGGCGATTTTACAGGCAACTTTTAGTTGGAAGCTACAATCGCCTGATGTGAACGACCTTTCAACTGTAATCGCTTCCAATGAAGTTGTGGTGCAGCCATCTTTTGATTCAACTAAACGCCTCTAAAATTGCCTGGAAAATCGCCTCATGTGAACACCGTATAAGTATAAGGAATACTTCCTGTGCATGTGATTGTATTTTGGTGATCAACCTACTCCATTTAAGCAACTAGTGTAAATATTTTGACGCCAAAAATGTAGTAACAAATTTAAGCGAAACGTTTTTATCATCATGAAAGATATTAACCCTTTGTTATAGCTGAAGGCAGCACTGTCCTTTTCAGTAAGACATTTTCCTATAATGTCGTTATTAATATAGTAAATATAAAATAAAAAATTTGCACGAAATGCGTTTATAAAATATTAAATTAAAAAAAAAGAAGTGCTAATGTTGTAAGTACTAAAAATTTAAAAAAATGATAACAAAAGTGCTCCGTAAAAAATTACACTCTTTAATACAAAGAAATAAGTGTCACAATTTTATAGTTCAACCGTTTAATTATGTTGAAACTCGTATAAGAAGAATTTTAGAATAAAAAAATACTATGCATTTTTAAGGACGGAGTAAAAATTTTTTACCAAATTTTAATACTTTTATAACTTTTAGTACTAATTAGGTTTGGCACAAACCATTTAAAACGTCTTACATTAACCAAAACTTACTATGTTTTTAGAATTTTTTAGTACTAATAAAGGCTTTTTTCTTATAAAACTAAAGGATTTTTATATATTTCCAGTATCATTAAAGTTTATTACATCCCTTTTGAGACTTTTTGCCAAAGTTTCCTACTTCTAAAACTTTTCAATACTACTAAAGTTAAGTACTTTTTAGAACTTTTTAGTACTACATAATTATAAATAGTTCTTTTTATAACCATTCAGCCTTTAAAAATTTATAGTTTTAATAACTTTTTAGTGCTAGATTTTTATTCTGTTATTCCTGTGTAAGAATACTTATAATTACTTTAATTTTAACCTTAAACATTTTTAAACTTTATGTATTTTAGTACTAGTTGTTTCATTTTTCAAGAAGGAACTAATAATGTTATACCAGCACTTTCAGGAAAGCCTGCTGCTCCTAGTCGAATCATAACAGAACTTAGAACAGAGCAAGTAGGAAAACTATTAATGTTTATTAAATTAATGTTTCGTTATTGGTTGTAATAAACTTGATCAAAACAAATTCATTTGAATAGAAAAAATTGTGTACGAAAATCTCTTAAACGAATTGTTTTAAACCCCCAAAACTTATAGGTTTGCTAAAGTTTACTTAAAATCCTGGAAGAAAAAAGTCTGTACTTTGATTTTAGTACTCAAAATTTATATTTGTATTTAACAATATTTTAATTTATTTAAATTTGTTTTAAATTTATAAATTGTCTGTACTTAATTTTTTTCTAAATTTTTAAGTTGTTAAGTGTTTTTAGCGTTTAAATTAGTATATTTTATGGCTTTTTAATTACTTAATCAAGGTGTGCTAAATATGTACTAAATGTTTTCAAGTACCTGTGCCTTAAATTCGCAGGCTAGGATTTTTGCAATGGCATGCTTAATGTGTGTTGAATCTGCGCTTACTAAGCCTTAACCTTAGGAGTACGAAATATGTACTAAAAAATTTCAGAAAATATTTTAGCATGCTTTAAGTAAAGAGTTTGATTTGGGTAGTCAATTCATCCTGAATATGCCATCGATTTGTTCTAAAAGTGTACTAAAGCCTGGAAGGAGTTTTACTTAATCGAGATTATGTATTTTTATTTCATTGCGTTTACTAAAAATTAATTACCGACGATTCTAGTTTACAATTGCCAGAAATTCCGACTCGTGTACTAAATTTGCAATGAAGCGCAACAAATCTTGTACTAAAGATGTACTAACACTATAGTAAAAATTAACCAAGTATATTCTGATGATTTTTAAAAATTTTGTTATTGCTCAAAGTTTTTAAAGGTGTGTATGTTTCTGTATAGCCCACACATATACATGTACATGCTTGCCTGCATACCAAATCATATCAGTGCACCACACGCATTGCAATGCAACATTTTCACATATGTCAGTACATAGAGGAAATTGTAAACGGGGCGGAATAATCAAGTGGTCGGCGGTTGGCGGTTGGCGGTCTGTATTCAGTGGCCCATGGTCAAGTGTTGCGGAAAAGCAACATATTTCCTGAGTAATAACAAAAACGCCACACACTTAGTAATTGCGCTTGCGACTTGACATGCATGACGACTTGTGCTGCGTACGATTGTATGTACGTTTAGTATTTCGAACACTTTAGTCTGTATAAATTTTACATAATTTCCACGCTTATAAAGAAATTAAGTATACATACGTCCAGTGGGTCAATTAGCTAATAAAAGCCAGTTTGGCATGAAAAATTTCCATTCAGCAGTCATTTTCGCATTTCAAACATTTGCCTGCGCATTTCATTAAAATTTCCCTAGAGAGCGCCACATTGCCTTTTCTATACCAAATTCCAAAGCTTTTAGTTTTCATTTCTGCTCTCTACGTGTATTAGTAAAAGCGGTGCGCATTGTTGACGCCACTAACTTGCTGCATACGGGTCGATTTGTCATTAATAAGTATCTGCTATCAAATAACATTTCCCCGCTCTATTGACAGAATTCTCGCAGTTGTATTTACTTGGCTTGGTTGCTTTTATATACATACATACATACATATTCTTCTATCTATAAGTACACCACTGCTTGCCCTTTTTCCCAACAGCTTTATTATGAATGCGATACGTGAAGGCCAAAGTCTATTCAAATGTTTTTGCGTATGTATGTCTGCCGGGCGCTCAGTCAATAATTATACACATTGATTACTTTTCCCTCGCATACCCTCAGAAACTCGGGAAATTGATGTGTTTGGGCGTTCCATACCAAAATGGACGGGGTTCACAATTCATGTGTTTGATTTGTTTCAAATTTTTGGGGTTGATGGCTAAAGATAAATAATAAATAAATATGAAATTTGAGCTTGATTAATATGTACATTTTTAAAAAACCTACAGCACAAAAACAAAAACAAATCGATTTAATATCTCGAGAACGGGACGAAGAAAAAAAATCACACATAAAAATTCTATCTGAAAATAAATATTTTTAAAATATTTTTCCCTTGAAAAATTTTTCACATACAATTTTTTTGATCAAAAAATTAGTTTTTGAAAATATGCCATCTCAAAAAAATGTTTAAATAATCAAAATGGTAGCTCTGAGTATTGCGCAATATATAAGTATAGTATTATGGAGTGCACTCTTCAATAATTGGAGTTATGAATTTTTTGTTACACCGACTTTGAGTAAAATGAGTATATTACGAATTTACGAATTTACAAATTTTAAAAATTTTTTTGAAACTTAAAACTTGAGAAACGCTTAAAACTTGCACTCCATTAAAATTTTATTTGCTACAAAACTGCATACCCAAAAAAAAAATCTAAAAAATATTTAAAAAAAATGTTTAAATTCGTAATGTACTCACTTTACTCAACTTTGGTGTAAAACAAAATTCATAACTCAAATTATTGTAGACTGCACGCCATAATGCTATACTCAAATATTGCGCAATACTCAGAACTACCATTATGATTCTTTTTTTTTGAGATGGCATATTTTCAAAAACAATTTTTTTTTACAAAAAATTTGTATGTAGAAAGTTTTGAAAGAAAAAAAATTAAAAACATATTTCTTTTCATAGAGAGTTTTTACGTGTGTATGTGTGATTTTTTTTTCAAATTTTTTCCTCGTTCCGTTTTCGAGATATTTGGCAAAGTATTAAATCGATTTGTT
The DNA here is from genome assembly GCF_013731165.1 of Rhagoletis pomonella. NCBI lineage: Eukaryota > Metazoa > Arthropoda > Insecta > Diptera > Tephritidae > Rhagoletis > Rhagoletis pomonella. Next base: position 9,722,505 of record NW_023458567.1, on the reverse strand, counting down.
GTTGTTTTTGTGCTGTAAAGTTTTTAAAAATGTTTTAATCAAGCTCAAATTTCATATTTATTTATTATTTTTGTTTATCCACCAATCTTAAAAATTTGAAACAAATCAAATACACGAAGTGTGAACCCCGTCCATTTTGGTATGGAACGCCCCATATATGTACATATGTATGTACGTACATATTCGCATGCAGCGTCGATGACCCCCTTTCGTGGTTTACCGTCGTTTTATCTATTTCTTGTTTTGCGGTTAGACAGGCATAAATATGTACTTGTATATGTATGTATGAATATTTATTGGTTTTTTGGTAACCAGTTTTATGACATCGAAGTCAACAAAGAAAACCAGAATCACTGATGAATTTATGAAGTTTTGGCAGAAGGAGGAGTTGATATAAATATGTAGCTATTTTAATCAAAGCTCCTAAGAGTTAATACACTTTTTACGGCAGATAAACTCCAAATTATATTGAAAGGTAATGAAAGGATGTAAAAACAAAAATTTCTTGGGGAAGAAAATTAAGAAACTGCTTCGTAAATACTAGAGGTATACATCCAAAATAGTTCATGAGACTGAAAAGGTAAGAGTTTTTCTGCAGAGGAGGCGCGATTATTAGAGTATTTTCTTAACGATGTCTACTCTAAGCAACACATAACATATGTTTTGCTGAAGTTATCGTGTGCAGGATGGACGAACGGACAGATAGACATGGCTTAGTTGACTTCTCTTTTCATTCTGAGCATACATATACATGTATGTCCCAATCTATCGCGATCCGTTTTGGCTCTCAGAAAGAGCCGTTATGCGTACAGAGTTGTTATACCCTTTTACCCAAATGTGCTCGGGTATTTTAAAGCAGTTTCTCCGAACTAGTCGAGGTCAGATATGGGACCTACAGTAAAGTTAAAAAAAAATTAGTCATGCTATTCTAAATTCTATCTCATTAGACCGATAATATCACTTTCGTGAAGAATCATTTCCTCCTCATTTTCCCCTCATCTCCAGAACGAAAACAAATGTTTAAGAGACTTCAATTCAGAAAATATTTTTGAAGAAGTTATAAGCTGTTTGAAAATGAAGTTTTGCGTACAGATATTTTATAACCTGGAATAGGAAAAATCGTAGGACACTGTTTCTCGGTAGGTGGACCAGGCTTTTCCACGCTATTTTTGCTATGGCCAACACAAAAGATGTTATCAGGCGCATAGAAGCAAGACGGCATTCGCTAGTATATGTAGATATTTTTAAATATCTAATAGAAAATGAAATTCGTGCCTTCACGAAAATTTTTTTTAAACATCATCATGGGTGTTTTCATGCTTGTATAATATTTATCGATATCGGAATATATGGCAATAATTTTTTTTCTTGTGAATTAAAATTTTCATGGCAGCAATGTCGCATTTCAAAATGCAAACACATCTTGTATTAGCAGAAAAACATACCCTTGTGGTCAGCTGATTAAGTCAAGTGACATTTTGACTAGCTATGGCTATTTTCCTTTGTCTTTTTTTAAATCTACATTTCAAACTTCGTACAAAAATTATGAAAATTCAACAAACTTTAACAATTGCACCCAAAGCTTTGAAAGTTTTTATTTAGAATTTTTAGAAAAATTTTGAGTATGCAGTTTTGTAGCTCATTAAATTTTAGTAGGTTAAAGTGATAATTTCAAAACGTTAGAAAATCTCGTTGATATTTAAGAATTTTCTTTGCTGATGGTGCTAGGTATTTACGCCCATACAAACGAAATTGTCGAGCATACCTTATAGTTATATAACATTTTTCCTAAAAATTCTAAATAAAAAGTTTAAAATTTTTGGGTGCAAATGTTAAAAATTGTTGATTTTTCATAATTTTTGTACGAAGTTTGAAATATGGATTTATGTGGCGCTGGTTAGTTATAGTGCTAAACTTTTATTAAGAAAAATATAAACATTAAATAAACAAAAAAAAAATAGCTAAAACTAGTGAAAATGTCACTTGACTTTATGCTACGTTCATATGTACGTATATGTAGGAATTCATTACACATACGCACACCCTTGTCACCTTATTATCTGCTTGGTGTGTTTCGATAAAATTTTCGTCGCCACACTGACGCCAATAAAAACATTCATCGATGCGCCGCAAACCGCTAGACAACACCATTCCAATATGCGTTCATTAAACAAAGCGAATGTCAATGCGTACCCTGTAGGGAAACGCACCAGCTGATTCGATTCGAGAGAATTTATAACTACTTCTAGTGGGCGATAACACTCTTTTGCACTATTATACTAGATTAAATGGGCTATAAAACTGCATACTCAAATCTAGATGCATCTTTGCAGAATTTTTAAAATTTTTGCACAAAATTTGAAATATGAATTTATATGGTTTTTGTTGGATAATAAATATTAAATAAAAAAAATTAAAAAAAAAAACAGAAAACAAAACTTGCTAAAATGTCGGGTCCCTATTTATTTTTCCACTATCGTATGTACATGAGGGCGCCTCACCAAAAAAAAAGTCGCGATTTTTTCACCGGAATTATATAATACAGTATATTTTGCTTTGCTGCCTTTATGCTTAAGTGCACATTTAAGACACCTACCCCAAAATGCGCATCTGAGACATTATTTTTAACATTTATAAGGAAACTGCTCCGATAGATGCATTCAACATACCTGCACATTGGCGATAGCTGCCTTAAAAATTGTGCAACTAGTATCAATTATCAAAGAAAGTATTACGTTTACCTGCACTGGCCTACAATTACCTAATTTTACAAGGTTTTATTTATTTTACTCATATCGCAGAACAACGGAAATGGCTATCAATTTTTCTAGTTATATAGATAATAAGATACCATTCGAAAAAAAAATTCGCTTGCATTATTTTCTACGTGATAAGTGCTTCTCCAATATTTGGTTTCATAGGGATTCGGATACCTTCCTCATTGAAGTAGTAAAGAAAATTCGCTTAAGTGCCTTTTTCGGTTAGGTGCAGAAGTTTTTCGTGCAAAGAAGGATGTGCAGCTAAGCAAAATATACTGTATATTATACTTAAAGATTTCCACCAAAATATTTCAGAAAAAAAAATATTACGTTAGCTGGAACCATTTGAAGATACCTCCAAAAATCTATTTTTTTATAAATAAAATAAGAATATATTTTCCAAAAACCCACCTCAGGTCATATACGAGTTTAAGCTGAAAAGGTTTGCATAGAAATGTTTAAAGTTTTTTTATCAACGGCATCAAAATAATGAGATTTTTTGTGTTATTTTCAAATCGGTACAGTTCACGTAAATCTTAATATATTTCCGAAATATTTTTGGCGAAAGTCTTAACATATAACAAATTGCTAATTCCGTTGGAAAAATGGTACTGACTTTTTTGTATGAGGAGTGATGCACCCTAATGTATGTGTACATTAATATGTTTTGAAAATGAAAATAAAAAGTAAAGTACCAAATTTCGCTGCTTTTATAGTGGTGAGAATCTAATTGCTAACGGACTACTTCATTTTTTTTGGCGACAAAGAACTAGTAACGAATTTGGTTCACTACTTCGGGTTTTTTTCGCGCAGGGTAGTTATAATATAGAAGTGAGCGCATGTAAAAGGTAGCGGTTTTGTTTTCATATGAGCAATAGACACCATATCCGCTGGCAAATATTCGAATGTGTTTGTTTTCTACTTACAGACTCGCAGTCATATGAAAATACGCAACAAAAACTCTTTTTTTGCAAGCGTTTGCAAATCGATATTTAATGAGCATGTATGAGTAATATACACATGCATTTGTGCACATGTAAATGCATACATACATATGTACAGCTTTATGTTTCGAACTATGCAGCTCAATTAGAGCGATATCGGTTGACAATGTCAATTTTGCGCTTGCCATACTGTCTCGCCACTTTACTGCCTAACTCTTCCTTACTACACCCTACTCTAGCATACTCTACTTTTTATACTTTTTTCATTTGTAGTGCTTTTACTGTTCACCTCTTAGCTCGATTTTAATTCTAATTTCTCGCTAAATCCCGGACTTGCATTCAGTGCCACCGCTCATACATACATACATATATACATATATCGCTATTAGTACTCCCATCCCAAAGCTTCTTTCTTTCCTCCTCTTTTATTCATATTAGCTTCTCTCATGCGGTTTAACGCGCCTGAACAATTAAGCACCTAAGCCAATTTCAGGTCAATTCGACAAGCATTTTGTGGTCAACTATTGTTTATTGATGCGATTTTATGGTTAGCAAAAAAAATGATGTGTAGAATGGTAAGCATTGGAAATATGAAAAAAAATTATTTTTTGCATATCAAAGCTTAAAAAATTATGCTACAATAATAAATGTTAAATATTAAATTGCTCGTTTCATATTTTTCATGGCTAGTTGAGCCAAAATCGCCACTTAGTTTTTGGTAAATAAAATATCTGAAAATAAGTTTGAGGTTAATACCTGATTTTTTTATGGTTTGGTGAAATATTGCCAGCCAATATTCTTTTACAAGGACTACCGACCACGAATTAAAGTTTCAAAGGAATTAAAAAAAATCCTATTTGCTGTACAATATTTGATTTTTCATTTAAATCTATATACTATACATGTACTTATATTTTTTTGGTTAAACCACCTTCATGGGAACGAATGCTAGAATGCTGAGCACCGGCAGAGGAAATCCATCAATTTCGACTTAAGGTGGAAAAGCGCCCTTTTAAGATTAAGTATAAATCATGACCAAAATTTTCATTCATCTAATTTTTCTCGATCACGAAACAGAGAAATCTCCTTGGATTGTTGTAAATCAGATCGAAGACGAGCATGCTCAAATAAAGCTTTTACTCTGTGCGCGTCTATAGAAAACTTTAAGAAGCTTCTCCTGCGCGAAATATTTTGGTAATGACTGGCGCAAATAGGGCTCTTGACGACTGCAATGTAGTCCGCGGGCAGAGCTTTGCTAAGATTTCTATAAATTGTAAATATAACTACAGAAAGCTTTGCCCGCAGGTAAGCTGATGCCCACCACCGATATAAAGTTATGATGGGCAGCGAATTGTTGGCACGAAGTTTTTTTAGCTTTATGTAAATTTTGTGTAGGCATGATTATGGTAAAAGCTCCCTCTGGTCGCTTGCCATTGACATAGAGCAGCGATGGGCAGAGAGAGCTTTTACTATGCACGCGTAGCGCTGCAAAACTATCGATTGTACTATCGCTAGTATCGATAGTTTTATTTTTTTAAAAACATCGATTATTTTCTGGCGATAGTCGATAGTTTCGATAGTGCCGGTGCATTGAAATTTTGTGATCTTTTCTTAAATAAGTGACGATGTAAATTTAACTAAGGAAAATATTTAGAATTTCACGTTTAAGATGTGTTATTTATACTTACATATGGGAAATATTTACATTTACATATGTACATATGTATATATTATACACATTTTGTTCGGAGTTGAAGTTTCCCTACATATACAACACGATATTATATGATACTATCGAAAATATCGAAAATATCGATAGAATTTTTCAAACTATCGAATGGCGTCACTATCGATAGTTTTGCAGCTCTATGCACGCGCCTATGCAAAATGTATAGAAAGCTTAAAAGCGCAATTTAAACAAAAAAATTAAATAACTGTTTCCAGATGTCCCTTTCTTTTTTACTTCTAAAAAATATTCAGGCAGGTTCTGTAATTCACTTCCGAGTGAATTCCAACCAAAGTCACTTTGGATTCATATTGAAAGGGATTGAAACTCACTCGGAAGTAAATTGCAGAACATGCCAGA
>NW_023458567.1:9715270-9716616 GCF_013731165.1 Rhagoletis pomonella | reverse complement strand
GAAAGGGATTGAAACTCACTCGGAAGTAAATTGCAGAACATGCCAGATTATATTCTTTTATTTATTTACAAAATATTATTGGATAATTTCTTAGAAATTTATTTTTAATTTTTATGATTTAACTCCGCTTTAAATTTCCAATGCTTTTGTACCCAATTTTACACTTTTTTATCTCTAAAAATTTCAGTTTCTTAAGTTTTTTCGGTATTCTTTTGTAAAAACTTGTATTAATTCTGGCTGTTTTTTCTTTTTCTAATTTTCTTAGCAATTTTTTTGTTGAAATTAATCCATATCTTTTTCTTTTTATACATACGTATTCCAAAAAAATGTGTTTCCGACCATTTTTAAATCTTTTTATTCTTCTAGTAATTTAAAGGTTTTCTTCAAATTGTTTGCCCTATAAAGTATTTCATATTATTTTTAACGGACTTCCCAAAAAAAAGAAAGGTTATTAATTCGCCGGAATATTTTTATTTTTATTTTTTATTTTATTTTTATTTTTTTGTGTATGTTACTGCTTAACTTTGGATCACGTTAACCGATTTCTACAATTCTTTAAATCCGATCATCGGATCATGAAAAAATTAACGATAACCTTAAATTTTTATATGAGAATTGAAATTGGTTTTGTTTCTTTCTTAAAAATTACCTATACTATATTCATGTCCTTGCCATAAACAGCCCTACAGGAGTAGTGCTGACATATCAAAAAAAAAAGAAAGTATTTCAGATGATTAATGCAACAAAAAAGTATTATTTCCTGAACCTCGACAACAGCTTGAATTCAATCCGGCTAATACTAACAATAAAGCGATAACAAAGGCTGAGTAAATATAACCAACGATTGAAGAAAGCATAAATAATAAAGAAAATTGCGTGAATTGAATGAAAAGTAAACAAGCATAGTACACGGAAGGAGGAGCAGCGGCAGAAGCAGCAGTGCGACAATAAATGTAATCTACTATTTGAAGAGAATAAATTCATAACAACAACAACAACAACAATAGTAACAATGGAAATAATCAACAATGCACAATTGTTGTACTTCGTTTAGTTCATTTGTGAGAGCTTGTTTTTTGCTGCGGCGCAAGTGGCATGTTGCAAGATACATATGTAACTATTCGCATATTGTTATTGTTCTTATTGTCTGCATGTTGCTTAGAAAATGCTGCTTGAAATTGTTGCTCGCTGCTCATCGTAGTATTTGTTATTATTATCTTACGAGCTACATAAACGCTTAGCAGCGAGCGATAAGGTTTCAGCACCACAACAGCGCTGTCCCCAACGCTCCCAAATGTGCCAGTGATTTGTTGTACATAAAGTTTATGGTACTCGTAGCTGTTTAT
>NW_023458567.1:9713893-9715170 GCF_013731165.1 Rhagoletis pomonella | reverse complement strand
TAGCTCGTAAAATAATAATAACAACTACTACGATGAGCAGCGAGCAACAATTTCAAACAGTATTTTCTAAGCAACATGCAGACAATAAGAACAATAACAATATGCGAATAGTTATGTATCTTGCAACATGCCACTTGCATAGCAGCAAAAAACAAGCTCTCACAAATGAACTAAACGAAGTACAACAATTGTGTATTGTTGATTATTTCCATTGTTACTATTGTTGTTGTTGTTGTTGTTACGAATTTATTCTCTTCAAATAGTAGATTGCATTTATTGTCGCACTGCCGCTTCTGCTGCTGCTCCTCCTTCCGTGTACTATGCTTGTTTACTTTTCATTCAATTCACGCAATTTTCTTTATTATTTATGCTTTCTTCGTTCGTTGGTTATATTTACTCAGCCTTTCTTACCGCTCTATTGTTAGTATTAGCCGGATTGAATTCAAGCTGCTGTCGAGGTTCAGGAAATAATAAATTTTTTGTTGCATTAATCATCTGAAATAAATATTTTTTATTTATTTTTTTTGATATGTCAGCACTACTCCTGTACGGCTGTTTATGGCAAGGGCATGAATATAGTCCTTAAAGCAACAGGTTAATGTATAAAAAGTTTGGAAAAAATAAAAAAAAATAAAACTAGAAAAAAGAAAGTTAGAAGAAAAAAAAATTTACGGAATTGAAAGGAGACAGACAGTAAAATTAATAGGTAATTTTTACGAAAGAAACAAAACCAATTTCAATTCTCATATAAAAATTTAAGATTATCGTTAATTTTTTCATGAATTGTAGAATCGGTTTTTTTCAAGAATTGTTGGAATCGGTTAACGTGATCCAAAGCTAAGCAGTAACATACACAAAAAAATAAAAATAAAATAAAAAATAAAAATAAAAATAAAAATATTCCGGCGAATTAATAACCTTTCTCCTTTTTGTGAAGTCCGTTAAAAATAATATGAAATACTTTATAGGGCAAACAATTAGAAGAAAACCTTTAAATTAATAGAAGAATAAAAATGGTCGGAAACACATTTTTTTGCAATACCTATGTATAATAAGAAAAAGATATGGATTAATTTCAACAAAAAAATTCCTAAGAAAATTAGAAAAAGAAAAAATAGCCGAAAAAAAATTAAGAAACTGAAGTTTTTTAGAGATAAAAAAGTGTAAAATTGGGTACAAAAGCATGGGAAATTTAAAGCGGAGTTAAATCATTAAAATTAAAAATAAATTTCTGGCATGTTCTGCAATTTACTTCCGAGTGAGTTTCAATCCCTTTC
>NW_023458567.1:9679189-9713793 GCF_013731165.1 Rhagoletis pomonella | reverse complement strand
CCAGTGATTTGTTGTACATAAAGTTTATGGTACTCGTAGCTGTTTATGTTTGGTGTACTAAATGTGAGCGATGTTGTTCTTGTTGTGATGTTGTACTTGTGCTGCACCATAAGCATGCTTAGTTACACATATTACCGGTTGCATGCAAGTCACTGCCTTGCCTTTCTCTCCCATAAGTAGTCCGTACATAAATCTTACTCTCGCTCTACCCCTCTCGCTTGCCATTTATGTAGCTTTTGTTGCTGTTGCGATTAGCGTTAATGCGTTGTTGCATGCTGCATATTGCATATTGCTTAGTGGCACAGCTGGTGCGGTTAAATTGAAATTTTGCCTTGCCTTCCGTGTGGTAAGCGCCAGCAGCAGTTAGGTGCTGCTTTATTAGTAAGGTTGCTTGTTTGTGCATATGTGCTTTGGCTCGAATTTCAGTGTCTTCAAGTGCACTAAGCTTGAAAATATTTATGTACATACATCCATGCAGTTCCGGTAACTACTGAAATTTCGCAGTAATCATGCTGTAACATGATGCTAAAGTAATAATGTCGCAAAGGCAACGCGATGCTGCCAAAAATGCACTTAGTATAAGACTGAGTACATATTAGCTCGAAAGTATAGTTAACTGAAGGTCTTTTAAGGATGCGAGTTGAAAAAATACTAAATGAAAATTCACTTTGTGATCACTTTGAGAGCGGGGGGGGTTGTAGGTGTTCTGAACTGATTTTGGTTGTTAATTAATTTTGGTTATTTTTTTCTTTAACAAAACCCACGTAAATCCAAGTTACCAACTTTGTGCAAAATTAAAAAAAAACTTTCGTTCAAGTTTCGAGCTTTTTTAAAAATTTTAAAAAATCAACCGTAATTTTTAGCCATTTGGAACTTGTACTTTATTCTACTAAAATTCAATGGGCTACAAAACTGCATACTCAGAATCTAATTAAAAACTCGAAATTTTTACGAAAATTCGTAGTTGTTTTAATTGCATAAATTTTTAAGACAGTGTCACTCGATTGGTACATTTTTACATATGTGTGCATTTTTATATTGGGCTATTGATACAAAATAAAAAAATTCGGAATATTTTTTGGTGTAGTCAAAAGCTTGGGACATTACAACAATCTGTAATTGAAAAATTTCAACAAATAATTTTTCGTGATTGGGATAAAGAAAAATATTTGACTATTCACACAATTGGGATACGCGATTTGCACCAAATTTCGGCAAATTCCCAATCTGCCTTTAAACTGGTATTCATACGGATTGTGGTAAAGAAAAACTATAAAACTATAAAAAAACTAACCAATATTAAATAATAACAAAAATAATATTTTAAAACTTGTCAAAATTTGGTGCGGCTATAATTTTTTCGTCTACTGTAAATAAGTTGACTATTATTACTTTGCCGTGCTATCATACATAGTAGCACAATGCCACTAATATTTGCCACTATATTGAAATAAAAGTGAAAAAAAATCCTGGCTACGGCCCCGCATAATACATACATAATTGTATTTACGGGCCTTTGATATAAGAAAGATTCTCGTTGATTCCTCAGCTTGTTTTATTCCATTTTTTCTATTGAAAACCTTTTTATTTCTTAGGAAAACATATGGGTTGTCAGCAAGGGCGTAGCCAGGATCTGATGAAAGGGGGCCGGGGTGATGATATTTTTTCGGTACGTGCGTGTATGTACATCGATTTTCTGGAAATTTGGATGAAAGCATTGTCAAACTTATGAAAATAATAAAAATTACTACAATCAACACTGCTGGGCGGTAAAAATATAAATAAATTTAAATCAAGCGAAAAACGTCGGTGGTAAAAACGCTGCCGCCGGAATTATGGGCCATTCAATATGCCTTTGTGAATTTTAATTTTGACAGCGGTTAACCGTAGACCGCTTTACCGTCGTTCGCTGCAATTCTGGGTAGAGCTTTAATCGAGTACAATGGGTGCAATCTAGACAGCGAAAAAGCTGGAGTATTTTCATTGGAAAAGCGTAGTTGTAAAGATGCCGTTAGTGAATTCAAATACGGTTTTTTTATAGACCATCGCCAGTACTCATTTTCATTGACCCCATCATGTTTTTTTTTTGTTTACCTGCCAAACGTGGTAGAGAAACTTTAACTCCTAGATTGGCTGTAATCGTACCGGTTTTTTTTACTTATATAACTCCGTAGTTACTCCTTCTGCATTCTTGCGATCATGCTTAACCACCTCCAAAATATGTTCAATACGCTGACCAACGGCGATAAGGTTTAGTTAATCATCTAATGTAAATTTCTTTAGCACATGTGTTTTCTTAGATTTTTTCTTTTTATTTCTTTATTTTCTAAATTTTTTGTTGCATTGGTTGCTTGTTAATTACTATTGTTTTCCGGTACCGATCCGTCAAAAGCGCCTAGTCAAATCACAACTGTGAGTGCAGTGTTATGCTACTTACAATCATTCAGACCTACATAAATGAGTGTTTACACGGAGTCCTGATTTTGTTTATTTACTTTTTCAAAGTTTGCATTGTATTTTTTGTTTAAGCTTTTAAATCGATTTTTAAGAATTTATGCACTTCTGATTTTATTTTATTTTATGTATTGTAAACATTTTTCACTAGTGCTTATTCATTTTTTATGTTAGAAGAATTTACTATTTAAATGACACAAATAAAAGAAATAACTGCTAATATATGTATTATTTACTGTCTTTACAGGTATGTTTTGGAACTACATATTTACATACATATGTACATATATACTCATGGTGACAAATTACATATTTCAGTCAGTTATGTGGTATGTATTTTGCTTTATCGAAATAACTGACGATAGCCAAGATAATTTTTATGGTATTTTGGAAAACTCATAAAGTTAGTATATTTAATTTTTGTAAGTAGTTTGGCTGGTTTCACAACTTAAGCGGACACCTCTGATAAATATTTTATTAGCACAAATGAAAATTTCCTGTTAGCCTTATATATTTCCGACCATCTACTACGGTATTTTTGTATTTCATATACTTTTTGAATTAGTTAATTGAAACAGGTGGCAGCCCTCTTCAAAAGTATTTCCAAGCTTAATAATTGTTACTCTACATATTTTAGTTAACTGGTGAATTAAGTGGAATTTTAATTTTCAAACATGTGGCAACCTCGCTAAGTACAGTTCAAAAGTAAGAAATTTTCAAGCCCCATTCGATTGATACCCATGTTTTAGTAATTCATTTAATTTATAAAATAATTTGAATTTTAATTTTTAAACAGCTGGCAACCCTCTTCCAACATCTTAAAAATATTCTTAGCGTTCAAGCTAAAGATTTCTTAAGACTCTTTCGTTTGACATCCATATTTTGATATTTCGTATAACTTGCGGCTAAGTAAACTAAATTCGACACTGAAAAGAGGTGGCAACCCTCTTCAAAATATTTTCAAACTACTACTTTCTGAAACCCCTTTCGTGTGTCACCCATATGGCGATACATATTTCTCTTACCTAATATGATTTTTTAACAGGTGGCAACCCTCCTATAGTTGAGCTAAGAAACAAAGCATTTCAAAACCATTTCGATTGATACCCAGTTTTATTTTTATTTTTATTTATTTTTTTAAATAATTTGAATATAATTTCTTAAAACTCTTTTCAAAAAAGTAAAACCTTATTGCACATCTTCAGTACAAGGATTTTAGTTTGACGCCTCCTTTTGGAAAATCGAATGAACAGTGCGGATTTGATGGCCTTGATTATTAAATAATTTGAATTTAATTTTTTAAAAGGTGGCAAGAGCTTTAATTTGGCACCCCATTTTTGAAAATCGAACGAACGGTACAGATCTTTCATCATGAACAAAAATCCCTTCGCATATTATATATATAGATTTGGGTCAAAATTACCCACCAACAGTTTAGGTGTATGAAAAAACTATGTTGGAACTCAACTGGGATGTACCTGTCATCACTGCTGTTAATTCTGACTTTGAAATTTAATATTAAATTCTGCTGGCAAGCGTTATACAAGGTCAGCATTAATATCACCGATGACAGTTAAGTCTTAGGTGAAGTTTTGTTTCAGAATCAAATTTTTGTAAAAAGTGCAGATAGAGGGTATTAAATATAAGTCCGCGTTATAATTTTAACGAATAGAAAACTCCGCAGCTTATTTTAAATTACCTAACTCTGCAAATAAAGAATTTGTTCATGAAAATTAGGTAATTTCGACCCAATCATTGTCGAAGGGTTAATTTGCATCTAATTTATTTATTTGTAATATAAAAACATTACTGCACCTTCTCATTAGTCTTCCACAATTTTATTTTACGATAAAAAGGTTAAATTTAAATCGCTGCGCAGTCAAAGATAAAATGGAATTAAATAACGAGCGAAAGCGTAAATAATATAAAACAGGTGGAAAAAGAGTGAACAAATATTCCCAACAGATTCTCCAATTAACGCAGTGGCCTTGGCATGAAATGGTTAAAATAAAAAAAGGGAAAAAGCAGGGGCACAGTCGAAGAAAAAAATAAAAAAATAAATAAACATAAAAAGCGAGTAAAACTAAAAGCTGAAACTAAAAATGCTGAAAAGTGTAATAAATAAGGTGAAATAAAATTAAAAAAAAACTGAAAAAAACGTAAAAAATTAAGAAAGAAAAATGTTTCGCAGCCCCTAAATGTATGCAACAGCAAGCATGAAAGAACATGTGGCACAGGTAAAAATGCAGCTGCATGCGCTCTCCACTCTTTTACGGTTTGTTTGACTGTACGTACATATGTATGAATTTTGCAATCTGTGTGCCCTCGCTGCACAAAATATGTCCGCTGGAGTAAACTTGCAAACGTGAACAGCAAAAAAAAAAAAACACGTATGCTTCTCGCTGGTTGATTTTTATTTCCGCTTCCGCTACATAAAAAACCATGAGCATTTAGCTGGAACAAAGCGCGCAAACAGCAAACCAGCAGCAACAACAGCAGCCAAAAGTGGAGTTGCTGTTGAGTGGCACTCGTTTGTTGTAGTTGTTGCTGTTGCTTTTAAGGTTCGTTGCAAGTACAGCATCAGGTAGTCAACGATGCAAGCAATAAAAGCAACAACAAAGTACAAGTAAAACACTGCCTGATGGTGGCATTTATTGTTGCACAAAGTGGAAGCACACACACACACACACACACGCACAAGTGTATTTATGCGACATAAGCGCTTATCTTTGGCTATGACCAGTGACCAGTTGCCAACAGCTCGCTAGTCTGTCCCCACAAATTGTGAGTGCTTGTAAGTTTTTATAAGTAAAAATTTTTGTACATACCTATGTATGTACGTTTGCTGCATAACTACGTTTATTGGCAAGAATTTTTCACTCTATTGAAATGCAACAAATATCCTTTTGAGCTGACGCTCATTTTTCGCATTTCGGCTGGCAGGGCATTTTTTGTTGGCTTTACTTACTCCAATATTCTATATACATACATACATACAAAAAAAACATTTTGGATGCCATATTTCTTTACATGTACTATATGTTGGTGGGCAACAATTTTTTACGTTTCTATTTCCACGTTTTGGCACAAAGTTTGTTTTCGCTTCGAAAGCTTATTCTTGGCTCACAAACGTCAAGTAAGTTGTGCTAACCAATTAAGTATGCCAAGCGTGTAATGCTGGAGACTAGGAAAATGGCATTGGAAAATAATGCCGATGCTGTCGAAGTGAAAAAAGAGGGTTCGATGCAAAGTGGCATAATTTTTTATTTATTTTTTTTATGCGAAAAATTTTTCGTACCAAATGCCAGAACTTCTAGTTGGTTTTGGAAGTGGATTGTCCGCCAAAGTTAGGCTATGAGAATCTTAAAGTATCTGATATTAGCACTGCACATTTATCTGTATAGGTTATGTTAAATTCAATTGGCAAGAAAGTTTCAAAGTTTCGCAGCGGGTGGATGCCACCCCTGGAGAGCTTATAACGGCTGCTTAAAAAATGCGAACCAAGGTTAGGTTAGGTTATGCTGGCTGGCCTTAGGAAGTCTCACATAGACGAATATAACATCCGTGGTCTAGACACGTTTACGACTCATGAAACAGTGGCTACTTTGTCGATTGCTCAATGCAGACCCAGCAGCTGTGCCTTGCCGTGTAACGCGAGTCTTTGGCTGCTGAATGCTGGGCACTCGAAAATCATAGCTACACAATTTCCTGTTATCAATTCCACCAGAAGTCTCGGGTCTGTGCTTCTTGTTGATGAAAGGAAATCAGTAATTTTCTTGTTGTATGAATTACACTAAATCTTTGCAAGTCTGTAACCCTGAAATCTTTTCCAAAGCCTGTCCGCTTGGCGTTGAATGAGCATATGTTGTAATTTTTTGATTTCCTGAAAAAGAATTGGTATATAGTATATCCTTCGCTAGAGGGGCGTCTAAGAGGACGCTCTGCTTGGCAAGCTCATCAGCTCCCCCATTACTTTCCACAACTTTGAGTCGTGGTACCAAATATAGGCGGATGAACTAAGGTGCTTAAATGGCAATCTCCACGAAAATGGACAGCTTTAGAGTAAGTAATGAAATGATTCCACCTAACCATTCTCTAAGCAGCTGCTAAAGTGGGCATTCCACGCGATATTTTGTTTTATCACGTGGATGCCAATCGGACAGTGAGCTTTCAAAATACACCGACCAGTATTCAGAATTGAAAACTCATTCGGAACGGAGTTTTGACTATTAATATAGTCTAGCTAGTTAATAGTCAGCCGCAACTAAAAGAGAAATCGCGGATACCCCCTCTAAGTAGGTCTGAGCGCTCCCAAAACCCTTCTTGCCGATTGTCTGTCAGAGTCGTTATTATCCTTTCTTGTCGACATCTTGCTTTTGAGCAGGCAACCAACTACTTCCATATATGACCAATCCCGTCTGGAAGCCACTAGATTAACCTGCAAAAGATCCCTCAACCTATCCTTGCGTCAAGCGCCGACACATTCGCGTAAAGGTGCACTAGCGGATCCTTCCTACCATTGTCGCCCGTCCACTCATCCCTTAAGAAGATATGAATGAAGAACGAGCTCTTACTTGCCAGACTAGCCACAACTGATTGTTTATCTTTTTATCGCAGCATAATTGCGATGGCGCTATTAAGAACTCATCTGTAGAGCTGTTGATTTTCAGAAGGTCTTTCGTGCTTTTCCTATTAAACCGCGGCCATAATGGCATGAAGGCCTTACAAACATTTCGTTTGATCTTTTAGTCCTTCGCAACGTCTAAGGACAAAACAACGCAATGAGCTTCAAAGCGGTGAGCGGCTTAAAATTAAAACATATTAAATACTATTTAAGGCCACGCAATCAGCGGCATTTTTGACTGGAAAGCCGCTCGTTGCGTGACCTTGTGTATTCACAAATTTTTCTAATAAGATAATGGATAGTTGTAGAACATTTCCTTCATAGTGAATTTTTCAATGACAGTTTTCATCAATAACTGCTTTGTTCGGCACCTGAAATTTAGTGATCATAAAACGCCATTCTAACTTTATTTTCGAGTAGTTCATGATCAATTTTTTTGGAACCTAAAAGTGTCTGATTCTCCCAATATTTAATCTGATACTAAATTTTATTGATTGGCCCATAAACGATATAACCTAAACTTCTCTTTCACAAGTATGACCCAGCCCCACTATTGTTTCTTTGAATCGAGTTATATCGGGAAGTGGTTCCTAGCACCACTCACTATGCAAACTTAACAAAATTTTGCCTCCATTTTTGTTTCGTTTATTTTTCTTCATGCTCGCTGCTATTTGCTTTCTTACACCTTCTGTGCGCGCCACCTCAACCACTTGGCTGAAATCGCTTTTGATTAACTTTTAATTTATTTGATTTATGTGCGCTTTTCGTTCCAAATTCTCAACACAAATTCGCATAAAAACCTCAATGCTATGCTCAGCGGAATTTTATGTTTGGCATATCAGCTAAATTGGGCAAGGAATCTGGTTTTGCTGCCTTGTATGCTTGTGGCGTTTCTTTATTCGTTGTACAGTGGCTTTTGTTTGCTTTTAGACAGAGAAGAAGTGGTGGAAAAAGAAGTGAGAAAAAATAAATGCTTTTAGATTGAAATTAGTGTGCACAAAAATTTCTTAACAATGCAAAAAATACGGGCATGATTTTTGTTTGACTCAGCGCATACTTTTAGGCGCTCAAGTAATTGGAACGTGTTCTGGGAAGACATGAAGGCAATTTTCATTCGTAGCTGACTCAAAAATATGAAAAAGTTTGCTTAAGACATTCAGTAAAATGAGAAACTAACAAAAAAACAGCAGAGTATATTTGAATGGAACTCAAAAAAATTTGTTGCATACTTTTAGGCAGAAACACATATACTTACTGTTCAGCAGCAGTCTCAAACCCTCAAAAATATACAAAAAAAAATCTTTAAAAAGGATATGGATTGGTTATGAGCCGCAAACACACGTTTCGCAACATCGAGTCCTGCGTGAAGATCCAGAAGGAGATTTCAGGAAATCCTGGATACGGCAAATTGGGTTCACCGCTCGACGTCGAACTATTCGTATCGCCATCGTCTGAGCTGCACGAGCCATGGCAGCTTGAGCCGGACGAAGAAGTGTAGGAATCATCCTCATCGTCGTCGTCATCACCGCCGCCTCTGCCTCTGTCTCTGCCACTACCGGCGGCACGCCTCGTCACCACTTCGTTGCCGCGCCCGCGCTCAATGCTTGCCAACGAACTGCGACTGCCGCCATGACGTCGTCGCTGCCGCGCTCCCTCACTCACTGTTGCCGCATTACGCGCGTCACTACGTGTAGCGCGCTCCTCATCACTGCGCTGTTGTGAACGTGAGCGCGAGCGTGATCGTGAACGTTCACGTGATGAGGAGGATCGCGAATGGCGCGTGTCACGACTTTGTTGTGGCGAACGGGTTGGTGCAGTTGCTGCGCCGCCACTTTGCTGCTGCTGCGCCTGCTGGTTAGTAGATTTGCTAACGCTGCGCTTGCTACTCGATCGCTGCACTGGCCGCTCCGGCCTGCTTGCATCTGTAGGCGGCTGCGATGGTGGCGCGCTTGACTTATTACTAGTAGGATTGTTGCTTGTTGTTGTGGTTTTAGTAGTATTTTTTGAGTTTGCTGTAGTCTTAGTTGTGCTATCGCCGCCAGCAGCACTCTTGGCACTTGAGGAACTTGGTTTTCTCTGCTTATTCCGACTGCGCCCGCTCCCACTGCCGCCACGCGCTGAGCGGCCGCCGGCGCTGCTGTTGCTGTGCGCGCTGCCATGACGCTGCAGCGCTTCTGGCTGACAGCCCGCATTGCCAATATTGAGTACGACTGCGCCACCCGCATTGCCGCCACTGCCGCTTACGCCATTTTCCGTCGCCGGCGTCGCGTTGGAATGCATTTTGTAAAGCGATGGCGCTGCTGCCGCGGCCAGTTTCAAGTCGCCTCCTGCGGTTGTTATTGTTGTTAGTGTATTTGGTGTTCTTGCTGCTGATTCAGTTGCTTTGCCAGTTATTGTTGTTATTGTGGTATTACTAGTTGTTGTTGTTGTTGCTACTTCTTTTGCTATCTTTAACCTTGATCGTGTTGCTGCTGCATAGCCGCCACTGCTGTTGCTGCCACTCCTGTGGATGTTGTTGCCAATATTGTTGCAATTTGTTGCTGTGTTCGTCGCTCCCCCAGACGTCGCTGCTGCTGCTGTGCTACGCTGCCCATTACTAGCCGCTTCTAATTGGGCAGCTGTGGCCGCCAACTTGCGTATATCGATTGTTTGACAAGCGTTCCGATCGCCGCTTGCATTACTGCCATGCGTGCGTGGGGTTGATGTAATGGTCGTTGTTGTCACGGCTGTCGTAGGCGTAATTGTTGATATTATTGTATTTCTGTTCACATTATTCAGTCTCGACTCCGATGCGGAGGAGTGAAACATTTTACGCGAGTGTTTCAAGTGTTTCCAATGAGATCTCTGTTGATGGGGTTGACTTTGAGTGTGTGGTGAGTAAGAAAAAGCCGAGAGGTGTCTGTGAAGAAGTTTTGGTAGAGAGCGGAAAATTTATAAGATGTGTTTCTTTTGTTGAGTTTTTACTTTCTTTATTATTACTAAAATTTGTTGCTACTCTCTCCGGCGTTCTTCTTTTGATGCTGATTTTTGGTTTCTTTTCAGCGTGTCTGTGAAACTGTTGAGTTTAAGTAGTTGAGTGTCAGTTCCTTGATTTTGTTTTGGGAATAGAGAGCTGAAATGATAAAAAGAGACAAGAAAATATTATTTAGTTTTATTATATAATTTACTGTTACTATAATTTATAGTTAAAAATATAGATTTTTGTACATTTTTAACAAAGATATTGAAAAAGTTTTTCCTTAGCTGGGCTATTGCAACGTCATTTCCATTAAAGAAAATTAAAATCTATGAGAAAACTGAAAGTCGACCATTTTTAACACACTTAGGGCCTTATTCATAAAAAGTAAAATAGATTTAAAAAGTTACATAAAGTGAAATTGTGATAAACATTTTCGATTTATAAAACAGTTAAAGTCTTCTTTATTTTTAATGAACTTGTGTGTAAATGTTTATCCAAATAAAAGAAACCCACATAAAACATAGTATTTTTAACCACATTACAATTTCTGTAATTTTTTTCGAAACCCAGCAGGAAGTAAAAAAATATGTTGGTTTTAAAAATCTTCACTTTCTAATTTTTTTTTTTTTACCTTTTCAACTATTTTTTTCATGTTTTTTGTAAATTGCTGAGATACCCCAGTCTAAAGCTAATTACATTTTTTATTTTTTTTTTTAATAACAAATATTTTTTGCTTAAAAAATGTCTTATTTTAATTTTTGTTTCTTTTGTGGCATACGAATTTTAGTTTTGGTTAGTTTTCTGCATTTTTTTCACTTGTTTATTGTCAAATTAATAACTAATATTTACATGCAACAGCATTTTTGTTCTTGCAAAAGAAATCCTTTTATCTTAAAAATATGGAAAACAATAACATTAAAAAAACTGTATGTCTCATTCCTGCGATAAAATTTTTTTTTTTTAAAACAGAAAGCTGTATTAAATGCTTCGCATCACTCACGCCCTACAGCCAAAGCGAAGCTTTCGATTTTCGATTTGGATGTGTTGCTAATTGCAAACACCCGCAGGACAACAAATAAAAATGATACTCGAAAATAATGACACAGGACGGAGGAGGGCAAATAAATATCAAATCAACTGACGCAGCACGTTTCATTTTATAGCGCTTTTGTTTGAGCCTTTTTTCGTTTTATTTTCCTTTTCCAATTGCACATTTCTCGCATCGTTGCTAAATAGCTTTTACCTTTCTTGTTGTCATTACTGTTGCCGCTCCCATTCATGTTGTTATTGCAGGTCGCGTACGTGCTTCTCGGGAGCTTTTGTTGTTGTTATTCTTGTATTGACAGCCTGCGTTACATTGCGCTGTGCCTTTGCGTCTGCCAATCACGTTTGCAATCAGTGTTGCCAGGTAGACGATTTGGTCGTCATTTGGAAGATTTTTAACTGCCTTGACCATTTGACGATTTCGAGAAGCAAATCACCATTTTTTCATTGCGTACACTTTTTTATTGCCAGTTGTTTTAGTGGCGATTTTTCGATTTTTTTTACAACACAAAAATCTTTAACCCAAACTAAAAGATTTTATATTTGTATTCTAAAAGTATTCTAAAGTAGATACCAAACTTCCCATTTCAGGCCTTTCTTTTGAATTCTAAGGTTTTTTTGGAAAGGGTTTCTTCACCAGGAAATATGGACATCCGCTTCTACTGTGTTGCCATATGAGCGAAAATTGTATTTCCGCTTAGGTTTTAAAGCAATTTTCTGATTTAAAAGTTCGACAGAAAAATCGCTTATGTACCCAAGTACCTCCAACACACAAGGGTTAAAGAAATATTTCTAGCATCAAATTTTGTTATCAGCTTAGTTCATTGAATAATATGTATGTCATTTATCTAAATGCAATTAAACATATTTCTGTCATAAGTAATGTGAATTTTTGTAATTCGTAAAAGTTTTATTAAAAATTTTCGAGAACCATTTTGACGATTTCTATATTCAACTACCTGGCAACACTGTTTGCAATGCCCATAACCAGGCGCCCGCATATGTTTTATACATATATGAGGTCGCATCAAACAACAACAATAACAAGAACAACAAAAGTATTCTAGAGCCTTGTCACATATTTTTGTTCGTACATATTTGCAGAGCGTGCGTGATACTTCTCTTCTCTCGCCTTATTATTTGTCATACGTGCAATATTTGTTGTTAATACTTTTATTGCAGCACACGTCCCAACGCTGGCTGTGTTGTGTCCCAGGCGCGTGCAAATGGTATTAAAAATCAATTCACATTGAGCGAGGGTGTAGGAGGAGAGTGGCTGCAAAAAACCATTCATATGCTTCGCTAGGCTTCCGCTTTTTATAAACTGCAAGGTACATAAATTGAATGCGAGGTCCGCAAAAAATTTGGGTTGGAAATGATTCGCTGAAAAAACGTAGAAATTATTTTGTCAAAAACGTGTTTCCATTTCTGTTGCTCATTAAAACGGAGGAAAAATAATCTGAATTTACACTTTTTTTAGTTTTTGCATTTCTTGTTGTTGACAATTAGGAAGCGCACTCATATGGCATGTGGTAGCTGAAATGCGATTATTTTTTCGTGGCATGCGCTGACCTTCGGTTGTGGGTATAAATTACAGGTGTAATGAGTTTCTGATGCGGGTTTGATTCATTTTTTTCGATTTTTTTTGTTTCAGGTGCCTCACAGCTTTTCGACTAAATTGAATGCCCCACTTTTCTTAGGACTGGGACCTGGGAGAAAAAATGCATTTTCGAAAGTGAAATGGGGTTGTTTTACTGATTATAATTTCGATTACTATACATTACTATCCCCCCACTGGGGCCGTGCGCCCCTAAGGAAAATAATAATTTTAAAATGTTGCTCATACGCCTGGTCATCCTTAAGCTACTTGTCCTACAAAAAGGTCCGAAATAAAAAATATTCCTGTAAAAAAAGAACTTACCAAAGAGAAGGTACTGCCAATCTTTACCCCATGAGTTCCTGGCCAACTTCTCCGCGACGCGATTCCCTGCACTATCAATATGATCTGGTGCCTACATTGGCAATCAAAAGTGGGTGCATGATGCTTTTCATTAATATTTGCAATATTTTTCAAGTTAATAAAACAAAAATATGGTTCATGCTTTAATCAATACCACATAAGTGAGTTTTCCAACTTTATACAGAACTTAGAAAAATTCAAAAAATTTTCGTCTAAATTTGGAACTTTTTAATCAGAATTTTTAGAACAGTTTTGAGTATGCAGACAGATCGATTTTTAATTCTAGTAAAACAAGTGCAAGTTTTACGCGCCTTAAAAAATTGCGTTGATTTTTATAATTTTTTATTGCTGACCGATTTGTGGAATAAAATTTCCCAGTACCGTTGGCAAACAAAATTAAGAAAATTAACGCTATATTTTATAAATTGCAATTGTTATATGCATAAAACCGCAAAATCCGTCGAAAAAAAAAATCATTAAAAAGTTCCAATTTTAGATGAAAGTTTGAAAAGTTGACATATGTGGTTTCGATTAAAGCATGAACCATATTTTTATAAAAAAAATTTAACTTGAAAAATATTGCAAATATTAAACAAAAAACACCATGCACTCGCTTTTGATAGCTAGTGGAAATGAGTCTGACCGGGAAAATGCTCTTGCCAAAGGCGAACAGTTTAACAGATATTCGAGTGCCTCCTTAATGCGATCTCTGCTTGATGCCGGCGCCCTGCATGAAATAACCATCCACCGACCCTTTTATCAAGCTTCCGTCTAGAAATTCACGGGTGTCGCTCATTCCTAAAGGTGATGTGAGTTTTGAAAGAGCTAAAAAACCAGTCTACTCTCGCAGATATCAGAAAAAGTCGAAGCTTTAGAAGCCTTTCTTTGTACGTTTTGACTTTTTTTATTTAGTTATTTATTTATGAATTTTGATAAGTATTTGTATACGTCTTAGAAGGGTATATTCTTGGAATGAGAACTCGCCGGCGTAAAATATAATGACAGCATTTGTCTTTGTTTTTTTATTTCATACCTACCAATAAAAATCTCCTTAAACATTTTAACCATATTTAAATTTGCCGTTCATAATTTGAGCAAGAGTAAGAAGCTAAAAAAAGCTAAATGATTTTAAGAAAAAGCTAAGAAAAAAGCTTGAAGCTAAACAGGAGTTTTCCGGCTAAACCCAAATAAAAAAACCTAAATCTAGTCGGAACAGAGCTTAAATGGCAACACTGCTCTATACAGATACCATATATAGATTCTTGTTTTTTTCATTTCATGGTTGAGGTGATATACTTACCAATTCAATAATACTTTATGCACTAAGTTCTTAAAATAAGTTCAGATAAATGTTATCTGTGATGAGTTTTCACATCATTTAATTTCAATTTTGTTTAGTTTTTTTTTGGCTCGTTGAAAGTGATACAGATTGATGCTCACTTTGAGCTGTCTGCCAGCGTGTAGCGCCTCCGGCTAAACGGCAAATGATATTAAGTTGCAATATTGAAAGTTTCATTGCAAAACTTTTTAATTACATACTTATGCTGCTTTAAGTATTAAATTAAGTAGAGGCGTGCGTGGCAGAGGATGCAAAACTAAAATACATAATTTCAATTGAAAAGAGAACATATGTATGTATGTAAGTGACATTTTGACTAGTTTTGGCCATTTTTCTTTTGTTTATTTAATGTTTATATTTTTAATATAAGAGTTTAGCACTTTACCTAACCAGCGCCAGATAAATCCACATACCAAGCTACACGCAAAAATTATTAAAATTCAACAAACTTTAACATTTGCATCCGAAACTTTTAAAATCTTTATTTAGAACTTTTAGAAAAATGCAGTTTTGTAGCTCATTCAATTTTAGTATGTTAAAGTGCGAATTTCAAGACGCAAGATGCGTTGATTTTTAATAATTTTTTTTTTGCTGATGGTGCTGGGAATTTTCTCCCATACAAACGAAATTGTCGAGCATATTTTCGGTAAAGGGCTATACTTTTATAAAAAAAAAAAAAATAATGTAATGGCTATATGAATGGATACAAAGGCCTATAGCGCTTTTACGTTGTGTCAGATAACTTTTTCCTCCACAGCGACCGCTGGTAAAATTTCCTGCTTAACATTTTTGTACAACGTACCGACACCCTAGCTGCCACTTTTTCTGTTCTAACATGAAACCACTTCAAAATAAAGGTCTCTAAGACCCGTTATTTTAGGAGCTAGGGGCTTGAAATGGTCTACAAAATAATTTCTCGCTAAATTTTAATGTAGAAATCTGCGTATAGAAATTATATTTGAAGGAGTGATATAGATAATATTTTCGATTACCTAACTCCACTTACGGCCAAATTGTTAAAACTTTTACCCTACGTAAAAAAAATATACCCGTACCCGTACCCGTACCCGTAAAACTAGTACCTACTACAACAAAGTTGGGCAGCGAGACATCCGCTTTCATAGTCCAACGCGTTTGTTCTTGTTGAGTTACCAGTACAATGTTACATATTATTTATGTTCGTTGGTGTACTAGAGTACCCTGATCTCATGTCAAATGTCAAGTGTACTAGAGTACCCTAATCTCGTGTCAAATGTCAATTGTTGTTCGGTACTGCACCGTTCTACACTTTTAGTGCACTAATGGAACAAACTTATCATGTATTCGAAACCACACGTTTTCTTATAAAAGTTACTCATACGCCACGTAAACCCTAAAATTATCTTCTAAAGATTACGCATACGACGTGTACGCCAGTTTTTCGTCCCATTTTAAATTCATGTGTTGACTGTTTTTAAATACAAAAAAATATTCTGTTGAATGCAAAAAAAATCCATTTTAAATCGGCTTACAAGCCTAAAAGTAGGCAATTAAATCGTGGAGGTTTCAGCTCATACATACATACATATATTTATGAAAGTGTGTACATATACAGAAAATGTTCACTACAAAGTGTCAATTGCACTTGCGCATTGGCCTTGCACTCGCGTTTGTAACGCTCGACAGCTGTCCTTCTCTACTTTTCCTGTGTGCTGCTACGCAACAAAGCAACCGTCGCTTTGGGCCACTTTGGGACCCGACGAAGACAACGGCGCTGTCTAGCATATATGTATGTACATATCTACGTATAAACCTAGGCTTTCAATACTATAGAACCTTCCTTTATTCACATACACACACTTTCCGTTTATTGTTTTGCAGCTTATTTTCAATGCCACTGTTTAGGCAGTTTGTCGGTTTTAGTGCACGCTCGACTTTGCCTGCACTTTATGAGCTTTAAGTAAATTCTGTTTATATATATGTATGCCATCGTAGCTTCACAATTCTGTGGTTGCATTTGTGCATATTCACCTTTACCTTGAACAGCTACTCGACCCAAAACTTATGGCATGCTATAACAAAAACGTATACACGAGAGAACAAACGCACGGCTGTCATTGAAAAAAAATAAAAATAAAATAAAATACAGTAATATTGAAAAAAAACCTGCAACTGACATGACAACTGTCAACTGCCAACTCAATGTCACTTGCACTCTACCACGCCCACTCAGTGAGAGCGACAAGCTCTGTAGTTGATGTTGTAGCCAACTGCAGCAGAGGCCAACTACATACCTTTTGCACTGCCCCACAGAGCCAGACAGTTGCAGGCGTTCTCACAGGTCGTTTTTTTTCATCATTTCTTGCGGCCTAACGCATGTAAATATGAGCAAGTACGAGTATGGCCATGCGTATGCATGTGTGTACATATGTATATACAAACATTTTTATAGGCATTGCTGTTGTAATCTGCTCTGACCTTTTCAACAAAAAAAATGATTCTACTATTTTTCTCTGGTTGCCTACCCTTTGTGCTCATATTCTGACGCTATTGTCATTTGCTTGGAAAAGTCGTTTTTATGTGCGCGAATTTGTGCCTGTGTGTGTGTGTGTGTGTTAGTTGCGCATCTGTAAACGGTTTCAGAGTAAATAAAAATTTAATTAAAAATTTAAAGGCATGCGGTGACGGAAAATTGGTTGCGGCAAGTTGGCAGGTAGAGAGCACGCTATAAAACGCATAGAGTGAAAAATTCAAGTTTAAATTAATGTTTTCAGCTCTAACGAAAAACTAAAAATTATATTAATGAAAAAATTTATCATAGTAAGAAATTTTATAATAAAATGCTAAGAAATTAGTTGTGCCAAGTTTATGACCACATATAAAAAATCGTTTAGTACTAACAACTGATTAGTACTACCAACTAATAACACGATTTCCTTAGTTAAAAACTGTTCAGTATTAAAAATTGGTTAGGACCAAAAATATTTAGTACTTAAAACTAATAGAAATGTTTCAGCTCAAGCCTGTTTAGTACTAAAATCTAATAGTACTTTTTGCTTAGTTCGAACCTATTTAGTTTTAAAAACTCTTAAGTACTAAAAGATATGTAGCACTAAAAGAAAATAGTAGTATTTTCGTATTTCAAACCTGTGTGCTAAAAAGTGATTAGTGCTAAGTATCGTTTATTACTAAAAGCGGCTATAAATATTTTCTTATTTCAAAACTACTGAGTACTAAAAGCTAAATGGTACTTAAAATCGTTTAGTACTAAAAATTAAAAGCACTATTCTCTTTGTTCAAAACTGTTTAGTACTAAGAACTAATTAGTTAATAAAATGTATGTAGAACTAAAAACTATTGGTACTCTTTTCTTAGTTCAAAACTATTTAGCACTTAAAACTGGTTAGTACTAAGTAACCTTACTTTGTAAAAACTCTTCCTAATTAAAACCCGTTTAGCACGAAAAACTAATTAGTGCTTAATATCGTTTAGTACCAAAAAGTTATTGTACTACTTTTTTTTTGTATTTCAACACCGATAGGTACTAAAAACTGATTTTTACTAAAAATAGTTTAGTACTATTGGGATTAAAAAGTTTTTCAAAATTAAAGTACTTTTACGAAATCAATTAAGGGTCATTCCCCAGAATGAGATCAATTGTGAATTATAACTTGCGACTGGTTCAAAGGATTTATGTATGAAGTAAAAGTTTTCATAGACAAAAATTACAGCTTATTTTTATTTTTGAATATTTTCCAACAGATTAATGAAATGTAGTTATTTAACAAGTGGTTACTACAAAAATTGGCATGCATCGAATGGCCCTTAACTAAAAATATATTTTAATGTTCTTTCCAACTTTTTGTATTTTTTTAATTAATTATTTTTTGTTTTATTGGACCAACCTTTTAATTTCATCAAATTAAGCAAGACTGATAGACTAGATCCAGCGAGAGTATCAGTTTGACAGAATAAAATACAACCAAAGATGACAGAAAATAAGGATTCTATGTGTATGGCTCCCTTATTGTCCAAAAAGTGTTTTTCGGCCAGAGTACAGGGAGACTGCTAATATATTAACCCTTTGAACAAATTAACCCATTTTAAGTTGGGCGGTTCAAGGTTTCATATTTTTATTTCTTTTAACTTATTATATCTTTTAAACTAGTCCTTTTTTAATTATATAATTTAGTAGGTATATTTTTTAAATGTTTCAGAACAACTTTAAGCAATATTTATGTTACACAAGTAGTTACAACGAAAAGGTGCTTCTTTCATTGTGTCAAGAAGTTCAGCTTTTTGCCTTCACAACATTCTAAAGCAACAACTAAAACAGATCTTCAAAAAAATAATTGAAACAACAATTCAGAATGTCAATGTTGCCTATAAGCAGCATCGGTCTTCAAAGGGTTAAGAAAAAAAACTGAAAATCGGCACTTAATCGGTCCAAACATGAAAAATCTGGACACTTATACGTCCCGACTTTTAAAAAATATTCAGCTGGGCATTTCCCTCAAAATCGGTACTGTCCCACCAAAATCGGTAAGAATGGTCAACGTATTTATAAAACATTTAAAGTTTTCTTTATTTTTTAAGAATTTGGTTACAAAACTTTTAGTGCAGCAATATGAGCCTATCTATGCATCTAAATTTAATGCTGCCTTCTTAAGTGGAAAATTGTGTAAATATTTTTCGCGAGTACAGAATGTCATACTTGTGGCACCTTTTTACTGATTTTTTTAGCTTAATTTGATGTAGTACAATGTACGCACATTTACTGACATACGAATGCGTGTACAGATATGTAATTTATAAACATGCACAACATTGCGGCAATGTACGAACTCAACTGGAAAACCTTGAAGCAAAGCAACGCGCAAATGAGCTCACTCACAAATTCGTATGCAAGAAATGCAGTACTTGAAAAGGAAAATACACTAAGCTTCTCTAAAAAAAATCTTTAAACGCCAGAGTTTAGTGAATAAGAAAATACCACTTAAAATGAAAATATATGTATGTATATATTTTATCTATATACAAATATATTTGCCAAAAATAATCAGCAAAAGTGAGAGGCAATAAAAAAATGTCAGTCATACGCTTCAATATTCGGCACACATTCGGCTGCAAATTTGCATACAAAAAGCCGTATGAATACTTTAGACGGAATACAAAAAGAGGACAAACATTTTTTTTATTTTTTAAGAAAATTTGAAAAGCTAACAGACAGGCGCGCACATAAAATTTACAAACGTGCAACCATAAATGGCATGACATGACAAGCATTTGCACGGGCGGAGATAAATATATAGTAGTGCGATACATATAATCATACACTTGTATATGCAGGTAGTATACATATGTATGTAAATTTGGCTACTTTAAAGTACTCGAAAATGCTCGTCTGTTGCCTTGGTTCACTTTTATGGGCACGTATTTGGCGCGTTATTTGCAGGCATATGACGGGGCAAGGAAATAATTTGAAAAAAATCACACATACACACATCAAAATTTTCTATGAAAAGGAGTATTTAAAAATTTATTTTTTCTTGAAAAATTTTTCACATATTAATTTATTGGTATAAAAAATTTGAATTGAATTTGAAAATATGCCATCTCAGAAAAAATTAAAAAAAAAAAAATCACAATGGTATTGCGCAAAAAATCACAATGGTATTGCGCAATATGGGATGTCCACTACCATTATTTGAGTTATAATTTTTTTTCACACCGAAGTTGAGTAAAATGAGTACATTAGGAATTTAAATTTTTTTTTTTTAATTTTCTAGAATTTTTTTAGAATAAAGTGCAAGCTTTAAGCTACTGCAAAATCGCGTTGAATTTTTATATTTTTTATGCTGACGGCTTTTCTCACTTTTTTCTTATGAGAGAAAAGGCGCAAAACCCTTTTAAAAAAAAAATTAAAAAATTTGTCAGTTTTAATGTACTCATTTTACTCAACTTCGGTGTAAAAAAAAATCATAACCCAAATTATTGTAGAGTGCACCCCATAACACTATACTTAAACATTGCGCAATGCTCAGAGCTACCATTGTGATTTTTTTATTTTATTTTTTTTTTAAAATGGCATATTTTCAAAAACTATTTTTTTTATCAAAAAATTTTTATATGAAAAATGTTTCAAGAAAAAACAAATTTTTAATATTTCTTTTTATAGAGATATTTGGAAAACTATTAAATCGATTGGTTTTTGTTTTTGTGCTGTAAAGTTTTTAAAAATGTATTAATCAAGCTCAAATTTCTGTTTTGTTTATCATTTATATTTATGCATTAACCCTAAAAGTTTGAAACAAATCAAACACATGAAGTGCGAATCCCCTCCGTTTTGGTATGGAACACCCCATATACATACATATTTACATATGGAAATATGTCGAAATGTCAAATTTAACTGGTGTAGACTGCTGTTTTGACTAGCTGCTGGCAAGACATGCTGCTCCAGCCAATTTATGCGAACTACTCAAATGCAGTCAAGCAAATGCGAATACATACTTTCTCATGTAAATACTTGGATATGTACATACATATACAGATACATGTGTCTAAGACTGCCGCTGACTGGATTTATCTCAATAAAATCACATGTCATTTTATTATTTAATTAGTTTAACTTGCAACATGTGCGCGCAGCATGCAACATGAAATATGAAAATGCCATTATGAAAGAAAGATTATAGCTCCATCATGTTGAATGCTTTAGAAATTGCTAACTGTTTTTTTTTTGCTTTCCTTCAGCAAAATGATTGCTGCTACTATTCGCTTATTAATGACATCTATTTCTTGCGCGTGTATGTGTACACGCTTTCACGAACATCACTCCCGTTCATGCTCATATCTCCGGCACATGTTTCCGGTATTGCCGTTGAGTGCGTTTTGATTAGAACCCATTGATGCAGTAATTTAAGGAGCGTGCGCAAGTGTGTGTCTATCTGAACTATTTGTAAATGTAATGTCGCAAAATGAGCTAAACGAAGTCGGTGGGAAAATCGCGCCGAGGTTTGTTTGGAAGACACTCAGCAGGTTTTTGTTTCAGGACTCTGTAGAAAATTTGCAATTTTTCTTGCTTAAATATTGAGTTGGCAGAGAGTGTTTGCCTTTGGTACATCTGAAATACTAATCGAATTACTGAGACAGATTTTTTCCTATTTTTTTGGGCAAATATCTAAAATAAAACTGGAATAAACCCTTAACAACCCACAAGTATCTAGCGGACACATTTTTTAGTTAATTTACATATAAAACCAAAAGTATTTATATTTTCGAAAAACCATTTTATCTAGTCTATGACCAAGCCTTTATGCCTTTACAAGTGAAACTAAAATATTTTTAGCATTACTAGTTTAATATTTATATTTAAAAGCCTGTCAAGTTAACACTTAGCAGTCATACAAAGTTTGGCTGTATTATATCAAGGGTCATCTCCTCAATCGCTTGAACTTGTCCCAAAAAGAAAGAGACGTTGTCATATTTATCCTTCAAAAATATCCAGAACTTCTAAACCGTGTTCTGTGTTTTCTTTCAAAAACGCGTTAGATTTGTTTAGTGCACCCGCTAGATATTACTGGTCAGATACGTTGCGAAAGTTTATTGGGTTGTTAAGGGTTAAAAATATTTCCAAGATACTTTTTTAGAATACATACCAAAAAAGTATCTACTAAAATTTTACTTAAAAATATTGTAAAAATTTGTTCTAAAAAAGTGACTACAATGTTTCTTATAAAGAAATGTTCCTTAAAAATAAACAAACGTTTTTGTCTTAAAAAATAATAACTATTTTATTAATTTTTTTTTATCAAATTGAAATTTTTTAGAATAACTTTTTCAAAAATTAAGTAATTTTTTTTTTTGTAACAAAAGTTAAAGAAATCAAGAATAAAAAGAATTTTATAAATCACTACAATCCCAAATATAGTAAAATATTACATAAAAACAATGTTTAAAAAAATTAAAAAAGTTAAAAAATATACCTAATTAAAAAAATCCTTAAACATAAACGAAAACTTTTGTCTTAAGAAATACTAATATTATATCAAATTTTTTTCATCTAAAACCAAATTCAAATATTTAGCATAATTTTCACAAACATTTCGTGTAGTTATTTATTATACCGTTTATTATTATTAGCTTAAGGTTTAAACATTTTTCTAACACATAATCAAAGTTCGTAAAATTTTTTTGTAACGAAAGTTAAAAAATTAAGAGTGCGCAATCATCGAACTTCAAAAAAATATACATGCATCATTAAAAATAAAAAAAATTAAAAATATGATAATAAAATTTCAAATTGATAAATTGAAAAAAATACTCAAATTCTTTTTAACAAATTCCTTGAAAATAAAGCTTTTTCTCTCAAAAGTACTACCAACTCTTTCGCTTAACGGAATGCTAAGCGTTGGGCCGCTAGATATGAGTAGAAGACAAAAGCTGCCGATGTGTACGCCGAAGTCAGACTAAGGGGCTTGGCCCTTTAGTTCACTTTCAGCTATGAGAGCTCCGGAATCCTAAGAAACTTCCAGTTCGTTCCGGTTCCTAGCGAGCACTACACATTGATGCTTGTTGCACCGGCCACATGTGGTCTATCTTTTCAGAGTTGCGCTTTTGGT
The DNA here is from genome assembly GCF_013731165.1 of Rhagoletis pomonella. Classification (NCBI taxonomy): domain Eukaryota; kingdom Metazoa; phylum Arthropoda; class Insecta; order Diptera; family Tephritidae; genus Rhagoletis; species Rhagoletis pomonella. Next base: position 9,690,810 of record NW_023458567.1, on the reverse strand, counting down.
CAGCTCAGCGTACGCTGGGGGAAACCTTGGAACGCAAGGTGACTAAAACTTTCTTGTTACGGGTAGATCGGAGGCGATCTAAGGAGCTTTTGAAGCTCAACAAAGCGCCTCTCTTGACACTGATGGGTATCTTGGTTAATTTCGATTTTGGTATTCGAATTTCCAAATTTCTTGTGTTAAAAGCTGTGCAAATTTTAGTACTAAATGGTGTTACAAATTATGTTAAACTTTTTAGTATTTGAGTTTTATATGTATGGGGTAAATACTTATTATGTTTTCTAAATTTTAGTACTGCTTGCTACTTTTGAATTGTGTATTTTATCATACACAAAAGGAGCATATCTACATGACCATACTTGCTGGCACCAAGTAAATATAGCACCATCTGTAGCCCTTGTCTTTGCATTTCCTGCTGGGTCTGCATAGAAAAATGCACATTCATGTAAACGAAATTGGGGCATATATTCGTATTTTTTTATTCTTTGCACATGGATTCAATAGCGTAGAGAAAATTGATAAATTGCCACAAGCAGAGTAAGACAAAAACAACAACGACAACAATAAATATTGATTGACGATGAATGGTTGTTGAGGCGATACGTTGCCAGTTTGGTTGGTTTTGTTTTAATTAATAAAATATTTGCCTTCGATGCTTCGATGTATGAACGGATAGATTGATGTTTGTCTGGCTAATGTGGTCGGTAGGTTTTTAATGGAGAATCGTGTAGTTTTGTGCGTATGCACAAATAAACACAATGTACATAGTTTTATGATAGTACATATGTACATATGTATATAGATACAGTCGATGGGTTTAAATAATGCGAATATACAAGTATACTTAACGGGAATAACAATGGTTTTCTATGTAGATGTGTACACACGTATGAACTTCTGTATGTGTGTTTGTATAGCTAAAGTCAAATGAATGCTTATCACTTTCGCCCAAAAAGTTGGCTTTCATTCATATTTACTTATGCACATACATATGTATGTAAGTACGTATATGCTGATTTTGTGTACTGCCTTTAAGGCTATGATGGATATGATTTCACTTAACTTTTGTACACTTATCAATACGACTAAGCTCACATGTTTAACACAAGACACACTGGCCGGAATTTAATTTTTTTTTTGCGTAAATTCTTAAAAGAAAGTTATCATATTCAAACTTGGCACATATGTTCTTCATGCTACTAGCAAGTTATGGTAAAACCTTTGGGTCGATCAGATAACTCGTACGCCTTGCCTTCACCTCTCCCCATCAATAACGTTGCTTTTGAACGATAACCTTTTTCAAAACTTTTCTAAAACTTGCTTAAACCCCTTTAGTCTGGCACCCATATTGTGATACATATTTCAATTACCTAAATGCCACAATTCAAGGTGAATTCGCTTTTTTAAACATGTGGCATCCCTACTAAATATAGTTAGGAATAAAGCCTACCTTCAAGCACCTCAAAAAAGCTTAAATATTCAAACTAAAGATTTCTTATCACTCTTTCGTTTTGACTTTTCAAACAGGTGGCAACCCTTATGCAAAAAGAAAAAACTTTCGCACAGCTATAGGCCAAGCTCTTGACACCTCATTTTTTAAAAATGGAAAAGGAACTGTGCAAATGTGATGTCATTAACAAAAAATGTATATGTAAGGTAGTAATTTTTAAAAAGGTGGCAACCCCACAAAAAAAATAAAAGCACAACCGGGGACCGTATCCTTTCACTTTGTGCCTCATTTTAAGTCCAACTAACTGTGAAGATATTATAATTTTTAAAATGGTGGTAGCCCTGCTAAAAAAAATAATACATTATTTGACATCTAGAGGCCAAGCACGAACGGTGCACCGGTTCTGACAAACTAAAAGCTAATCATACACATGACTTTAAAAGCGCATGAAAGCACAGGGTTGAAACTTCAAATCTGTTATTTGGAAATTTTCTTAGTTGGCATATGCACCTCTATAAAAATAACTGATATCAAGGTGCTATACAAATCCTGAATTTATGGCAAAGAGAATCCAATTTCGGCCAGTGTGCAAGGTACGTATATATTAAATGTCTAAATGAGCAAGAATTTGTATATTAACTTAATTAATTAGCTTCATTAAATGTTGACTTAGGCCTGAAATCTAAAACCTGATCAGACACTGTAGCCTTGGGTGTGAAGTCGGAAATTACATAAAACTAATTCATGTTATGCGAGTTTTGCGTTATTATTGTTATTGACTTAAATTTGTGAATAAAGGCGTAGCAGCATTTATGTGCATGGATTATTGTAATTGGGAATTTATAAAAGCACGGATCAAATAAAAATATTGGCAATAAATATATAAAAGAAAATTCTTAACCACACTACTTATAAGTACTATAACATTTATATTTCCACCTTTTTATAGCGATTAAATTACATTATATTCTTCCTCCTATTGCCAATTTTTGCATGCCTTTTTGAAATTGCAAAAATGAAAATATTCTTTTTTCATGCCACCCTAAACACAGTTGGTCGATCTATATGTAGTATAGCCTTATACCGGCCAACGTGCCTCGGGTAGCCTTATTTTGTATGTGTGTATATTTGTATCGCATGTACATATATTATATATTTATTCTCATATTTTAAATCAGCTATTAAGCTATGTGAGATTTTCATGTTCGAATCCCTTCCAGCAATGCAATGGAAAAATTTTGGCAACCATTGCCAAGTTGTAAATTGATCATTTGTCAGACAATTTGCAAACGATTGCTAGCGCATTATTTGAATGAGCTCACTGAGCACTGCACTTCCGGTCGAAAAAATTTGAGGGCGAAAATAAGCGCACCAAAACTTGTGCATTGAGGAAACCGAGTTGAAAGGCGCTGAAACTTGACACTGTTCAGAGGGGAAAACTACTGCCTTTTGGTATAAAAAAAACAACAGTAATAAATTTGGCACCAAGTATGTTGAATTTTAGTGCCAAAATATTTAGGCGTACTATTAATGCGGAATGGCAAACAATTGTTTGTAATATTTTTCGAACTGATACTATTAATTGTAAGATGAAGGTTTATCTAAAGTTTTCCAAATTTTATTCATACGTACAAAAGCTTTATACTTAAAGTTAGCTCTCAAAAATTTGAGGCTAAACTTTTGAGTAAAAAACACTTTAATATCTATTACTTAATGTCTATAAAAACAAAATTTCATAAAAAAATTGCTCCGAACTAACATCTAGTCCTAAAAATTATAGCCAAAAAATAGTAGTATTAAGATGTAAAATTGGAGTGAAATTATTTATTTTTTGATTTTTAATGAAGGCAATTGTCTTATATTTAAATAATTAGAAAACTATTTGTATGCACAAGCTATCATTTATAACGTAAGTATTTTATTACAATTTACGTACACAATTTTAATGCAAAATTTTCATACTTTTCTTTATACTAAAATATTATTTTCGTTCCAATTTTTTATGTTTAATATTTAAATGAAAGATTTATACAAGCTTAATTTTCTGAGTACATTTAAATTCACAATTTCACATCCTAAAGTTTAATAATAGGCACACAATTTTCATAATTTTTAACAATAATTACAATTAAAAAATTTTTTCATAAAAAATTTTCAAAGAAAAATTACTTAATTTACTCAAGAAAAACTTTTCTCAACCAAATTTTTAACACAGCTTCAAAACATTAAAAAGAATTTTAAAAAATTAAAACACCAACATTTTGTGATGAATATCACTTTCTTAATTTGTTTATTGTCTTAATAAAGGAGAAGTTATAAAATTTTTCTTATAAAAAATGTGTAGCTGATATTCAACATAGCGATATAATTTTAAAGAAAATAAAGACTTCTTTGGAAAGAAATTATGAATTTTTTAGTTTTTTTTTTAATATAAAAAAATTTAAGGAAAAATTGTACTTGATATAAAGAAAAATATTATTTTTAAAACGTCAGTAAGTCATATTTTAAAGAAATTTCCGTATTTTATAATTTTTTTTATTATATTCAACAATTTTTATTGAGCTTGAGGCTTATTATATATATTTGGAAAAAAAAAATATAAAGCCCTAACTTCTTCGAAAGGAAGTCTCGCCTTTTTATTTTTAGCTTTTTGAAGAAGGTAACATGTTTGAAAAAATTTTGTAGAAATTGAAATGAATATTAATTTTACAATCACTTTTAAAGAAAAAATTGGAAAATACTTTTGAGACATTTTGAGATATTTTTTTTACTAGAAATATTTATGTATTTTATTTTGTTTAAATACCATTGGGAAGTCATTATTTTGCCTGCTATGAAAATTCTAGAAAGCAGGCTCATATCTCACCTACCCCAATTTAAAAGAAAAAATGGAAAAAGACTTTTGAAACAAGAGAATTGATATCTTTTTTTACTAGACATATTTATTTATTTTATTTTTTTAAGTACCATTGTGAAGTCATTTTTTTGCCTTCTATGAAACTTCTAGAAAGCTCGCTGCATATCTCACCCACACCAATATATGTAAATTAACTTCGCCTTGACAAATTTCCTACCTACAGCTTTGCATGTGCTTGCAATGAGAATTGCACCACCAGAAAAGTGCCTCGCATTACTCAAAAAATTTTGCGTGCCCAACCGCCTTTTGCGCTACGAAAAATTCTTCATAGGTATTATTTTCCAAGCTGCAGTGGCCCTTTCTCAGCTCAAAGCAATAGCCCATGGCTCGAATATTTACTTTGCTTTTCCATAAACAATAATAAAAATAATTGGTACGCATACAATACAAAATATTATTTTATTATGCAGATTGTTGTTGGTATTAGATATGTGAAAGTCAAGTTGATGGGAAATTGGCTATCGGCAAATCTTCAATCGCTTTTATTTTCATATACAAATATGCGTATTGTAGAGCCTTGTGCTTTTGTGAGCAAACATGCACGTACATACATACATATGTACATGTGCGCATTTGTGTGGCTTTCTCCGTATTTCATTGCCTGCCTTTAGGCGTACGACATTTGAATACAAATACATTTATCAATAGCAAACAAATCGTATAATAAATGAAATGTATGTACGAAAATACTTGTATAAAATAAAATATAAAATTTTATTAAGGTCGTCTGTAAATTTTGCGTGGTCGTCAGTAAAATTAGAGAAAATCTATTTATTGTAATTTCTGATGTGAATAAAAAAAGCAAATTATTTTTTTCTCATTTGAATATTGATTGGAGCATGAAAAGTTTTCTGTATTGTAAACTCAAACACACGCACACATGCAGTGCTGCTCATTTAATTTCTGCGCTACACGCTTTTGCTGTCATTTCAAGGATACTCGCAATGATTTGCATAATTTGTATGATTTCGTGGGTAAACACGTCCTTTTCGGCGACGCATGCACATAGATGCACACATGTACGCTAACATAGCCGCATATCAACCAATGTTTCGCCTTGTGTGTGTTTCAAGTGTGGGTGCCTTGGCGCCTTACGTGTATAACAATATGTGCTTTTATGTTGTAGTCAAGGATAAGCTAAGAAAAAGTTTGTCCATTTTGGTGTTCATAACCGAAGCTGATTTGGGTATATGTTGCCAAAGCGGAAAGACTTATTTTTAGTATCAATTTTTTGAATAAACTTTTATCAAAAGACCCACACAATGTCACTCAGAAGAAATGTAAGTTTAAAAAAAAAAATAAAACAGAGATAAGATAACATAGAAATGAATATTGAAAAGAATTTTTTAAGGAACTTTTGGCAGCTACTTTTAATGCAAATTTTAAGCTTTAAATTTGGGTAATTACAGCTGGTAAATCTGTCTAAACATTTCTCAAAGCGGTTTAAAGGAAAAAACGAAATAAAAAAGCTTATATTTCTTAAAAATGTTTACAACTCAATAAAAGCTTCCAGCAATTAGTATACAGTAAGTACAGTAGATCGCGTAGGCGACAGGCACCCATGAAGCTGAAATGACGAACTGTCAAACAAAATAGAAATATATGAAAATCATAGCACTTATATGGTCTTCCTTGCACTCAACATCTATCCACTTGTCGTTAATTTTCAGTATCTCCCGAACCTAATTCGGACATAGCAATAGGACTGGATTGAATATTTTTCGTTTTGTAGACATTTCATAATTTGTATTACAACAGCACTAGTAGAACCCTAATTATTACAAGTAATTTTTAGCAAAAAAAACCGACTTCAACTCTCATATAAAAAAATATATATATATATATCTCATGATCCACTGATCGGACCTTAACCAGATTAGTATGGGACCACCTCTGAGACACTACCTTTCCGATGCAAAAAGAATTATCGAAATCGGTTGACGTGGTCCGAACTGATAACCTCCTCCTTTTTTGGAAGTCGGTTAAAAATTAATATCAGTGACAACCCCTTTGGGAAATATCTGGAGCAAAGCGTTTTGGTAATAAATTGTAAAATTTTTTTATAATTCTTATAAAGTTTTTTCAAACACTTTTCGTTTGGTACCCATTTCGTAATATTCCATTTCATTTAATTTAATTTTTAACCGACTTCCAGAAAAGGAGGAGGTTATCAGTTCGTCGGAATATTATTATTTTTTTGTTTTATGTATGTTACCGCATAACTTTGCACCACGTCAACCGATTCTTTTCAATTCTTTCAATAATTCTTTTTGCAACGGAAAGGTAGTGTCTCAGAGGTGGTCTCATACTAATTTGGTTTAGATCTGATCATTGGATCATGAAATATATAGACATATATTTTTTTTTTTTTAAGTCGGTTTTTTTTGCTAAAAATTACTTGTTACACTTAACATTTCAGTTTGATGACAATACTATTGAAAAAGGTTTCCAAATCAAAGATGTCGCAAATACCTTGCGTTTGATAACACAATTGTAGTTTTTCATTTAATTTATTAATTAAAATAAATTAAAATTTTCAATTAGATGGCAACCCTATATAGAATTATTTTCCAAATTAAGTTTTTTTAAACCACTTTACTTTGACACCCATATTGCAAAAGTTATTTCATGTATCTTATCCATTTTAATTGAATTAAATTGTTCAAACAGCTGGCAACACTCTTTAAAAATATTTATCAACCAAGCTTTCTAAACCCACTTCCCTTTAATACCGATATCACAATAGTTATTTCATTCATCATTTAAATTTAATTCAATTTTTGAATTAGATGGCAACCCTCTATAGAATTATTTTCCAAATTAAGTTTTCTTAAACCACTTGAATTTGACACCCATATTGCAATATTTATTGCATTTACCTTATCAAATTAATGGAATTGAATTTTTCAAACAAGTTACCCTCTTTAAATTTATTTTCCAAATTAAGAATTCCTCAACTGCTTTAATTTATTATAAATTCAACTTGACACCCATATTTTAATATTTCTTTTATCTTATCAATTTAATAGAACGAAAATTTTTTAATAGGTGGCATCCCTCTATAAAAATATTTTCCAAATTAAGTTTTCCAAAATCACTTTATTTCAACACTAATTGAATTACATTTTGCAAACAGTTGGCAGCTCTCTTCAAAAAATATTTTGGAAACTCAACTTTCTTAAGCCAGTTTAGTTTGATACCAATATTTTAATATTTCATTTAACCTGTCAATTAAATTGAATTATAGTTTTCAAACAGGTGGCAACCCACTTTAAAAACATTTGGCAAATTAAAATTTCTTTAGCACCGATCTTGCAACATTTCATTTAACTTATCAATTTAATTGAATCAAATTATGCAAACCAATGGCAACCCACTTCAAAAATATTTTAGATATCAAACTTTCATAAGCCTATTTAGTTTGATACTCATATTAAATACAATTTTTTAAATATGTGGCAACTCTCTTTGAAAATATGTTCCGAATTAAATTTTTCTTAAAACTCAACTTTATCGATTGGATTAATCGAAACTCCTCAAGCAGGTGGCAACTCCGTATTTTTCACTTGAAGCATCCGTAGTTTATAGCGAACAAATAAAAAAAAAATATATATATTGAAATCGGTAAAGCCGTTTTGGATTTTTTTACGCCGAGCAAATCAATCAATCAGTTTAATTGAATTAAATTTTTTATATATGTGGCTACCCTCTTTGAAAATATTTTCCGAATTGAGCTTTCCTAAAACTCATTAGTTTGATGCCCCAAATTGTATTATGTCATTTATTTTATCAGCCTAATTAATCGAAGTTCTTCAAACAGGTGGCAACTGTTTTTTTTATTTGTCTTATTTGAATCCTTCGGAGTTTATAGCGAACCGTTTTCTAGTTTTTTCCGCCGAACAAACGGAGTTCACATTTTTATACATATACGAGTATATACATACACACATGTACATACCTATAGGTACATTTTTTACTTCCATTGATTTATCGACAAAAATTATGAACTTAGAATAAATTGAAATATTTTTTTACTTCAGTATTTGCATAATGCATTTCCCTTTGCTTTAGGGCGTTATTATGAGCGCAAGCGTTCCTATGTTTGTACATATATGAATATGCTACTCACATATGAGGCGACTATATTCCTATGTACGCAAATCTATGTCGGTATTCATATATTTATACATATATATGTATGTATGTGACCACCAACAATATTATTTCCGATGCTGTTGTGTTTGCTTAGGTTGGCTGCCAGCCTCTATTGTTTGCTTGTTAATAGGGATTAGTTTTTGTTGCATAGAAACATGGAATTACGAATAGTAATCGCGGTTGAATAAATAACAGCCGTAAATAAATATAGGCAAATCCTTTTGTCTATGTATATATTTTCATATATGAATGTAATATTTTGATATGCCGATATGCGGGTTCAGAATATGCACATAATCTTGTTCTAATCTGAACACAAGCAAATATTGACATACGTTTATATGCGCATAAAATATGTATGTAATTCACATTATAAACTAATTGGATAATATCTGAATATGTGTATATTTCGATAATTGGCTTGTGATGATAATTTAATGAATAAATTTAGAACTGATGAATTTTAGAAATGTATGAATTTGGCCAAGATCTTTTGTGATGCCAAAGCGAATGGTAGCTGCTAAGCAATGGCGAAAAAAGTATGTATCAAGTCCGTTGTTTCACAGGCGGCTAACTTTAGTTCCAGAGAGCTCTTCTGTGCTGATTAAAAATTGCAATACCTGGAGCGAGATTCTGTAACCAGTTAGCGACAATTTTCGGATCGCTATCGCACTTTTTGACGCAAAAACGTTGTCGGTAACTGGTTAGAGAATCTCCCCCCAGAAGTTTAAACATAGAAATGTCAAGTTTAGGAAGCTTAAGAAGGAGTGCGAGAGTACTCCACTCTACCGTCTTCTAAATAGATGCCCCGGTCAGGATACGGTGTGATATTTAAGTAGTCGCACCTCGTGCGGATTGTGATTTGTGATTTCGTGATCCTAAGGAGACCCCTTGGCTGTTTCTGTTCCAAAAAAAAAACTCCGGAAGCATTGTCCGGACTACAGACTAGGCCGAGAAGTCCCACTAAGATTCACAGTAAGACCACCTTTCGTAAACACCACAGTCCCCAGATGCAAGTACGCTTGAATTAAACCAGAGCTAGCCAGCTTCCGACTTAACCCTGCATACCGCCGCTTCAGTGCTGTCGCCGCATATGCAGTGTATAAGCTTGATTACTTAGTTTAGCTTCGCCCCTAAGCTTAACTAACCACGTGCGCCTGACGGGCGAACTCGATCAATCTGGTGGGTTGCAGTGCTTTCCAGAAGCCGGAGGCTTTGGCGCCATTTTAATGCACTTCTCGTGTGAGAGGGTTTGTCTATTTACATCCTCTGCTTCTCTGTTTAATCGTCTTAATTCTCTAATGGCTCAGCCCATTTCATCTATGTTAGCTCCTAGTAGGTCTGTCAGTTGCGTTGCGAGGGGTCCGCCTAGTGTTTTATATTTTTAATTCGAAAGACCTGTGAATACACAGAAAATGATGGACACTTTCTTTGCTATCTTCTAGCTTAATAGGGTCCTACTATTGCCCCATGTTTGTTAGCGGTCAATTCCTCGTGATGATTGCTACACGTCCTTCGCCAAATAAGAAGTCTTTGTCCTCCTGTAGTTAAGCTAGAGTTCACTTCATATTTTAGAGGTAGGTATATCTGACTGCCTGTTTCTAGTCAGTCCAAATAAACTCTAGCCTTATTTTTGTGAACGACTCCATTACGTAAGGTTTTACAGGCTTCAAGGATACCTAGAACTTTCGCTTGGAAGATGCTCGTATCATTTCCTAATCGTAGAGGTAGAGCAACACTGAGTCTCTGAGTGTAGACTAGACTCCTGATCTCATCCCGTAATCCATCTAGGATTCGTTGATGTTTGGAGATATAATCTCTCTATCCGGCACTCGGCCTCTTCTCCATTCACTCCTGGACGGGAATAGCACTTGCACGTTATAGCTCAAGTATAGATTGTTTACACCATATAGGCCTTCAGATTTGCATGTCGGTAATGATCAACCCTTGATCTACACATGTTAAGCTACTTATAGACAATCACAAGATGTTATGTATAATGGGTAAGGATAATAAAATTCAGTAACTCTGAACTCGAAAAAACGACATCATCTTGTTTACAATCAACGACCAATAAAAATAATATAAACAAAGTTCAGTGCATTAAAAAAAAAACATTAAAAATGCACTGCCTTACATGCTGCTTTCTTTCATAAAACTGTATCTTAATTATATTTTTTTTAATTCAGTTTTATTTTATTTTATCAATTTAAAAATTTATTTATAAAACAAAAAATATTCACAGATTTACATTAGACGTCATCACTCCCCATACAAAAAAAAATCGGTACTGTTTTTCCGATGGAATTATAAAATCTATTATATTTTAAGACGTGCACCAAAACATCATTGGGAAAAAATCGGGGCACGAATGACTTTTTTTGCACATAAATAAAAATAGCGCGAAAATACCTTTCTACCGAGATCCCACAAGTCTAAATCAGAATAGTTTTGGCCCAGTTATTTAAGTTTTCCGTAAATCAATCTTTGAAAAAAAGTTAAAAAAAACAGCATCAAAAATCTCATTATTACGATTCCGTTGAAAAGATTTTTAAATACTTTTATGCAGATTTTTCAAGCCTAGTCTGTTTTGTCATCGGAGGTGACTTTTTTCAAAAAGTTCTTTAAGAAACTATTTTTATTCATAAAAAACTACATATTTTCAGGTATTTTCAAATCGGTCCAGCTCGCTTAAATCTTAATATTTTTCCGAATTATTTTGGTGAACGTCTTAAAATATAATAAATTTTGTAGTCCCGGCGGAAAAACCGCAACTTTTTTTGGTGATGCAGTCTAATGTAGATAATTAATTCTGAGCTTGTTTTATAAAAGAGCTGAATTTCATGAAAAGGTATAGTGAAAATCGTAAGGTAAAAGCACTCAGCCATCCCTGATGCTCATTAACGGGTAGGATGGATCACATGAATTTTTCGTAAAAACCAAAAATATGCACCATCTACACTTCGCTACGCTCTTTCGTATTCTACTGCTCTGTTACTACGTAAACAAAAAAAAAGCTGAATTCCTTCAAAAAAAGCAAATACGAATGGCGAAATACAAAACCTTCATTCATACGCTGAATAACGCATATAGTGAATCAGT
>NW_023458567.1:9670152-9679089 GCF_013731165.1 Rhagoletis pomonella | reverse complement strand
TACAAAACCTTCATTCATACGCTGAATAACGCATATAGTGAATCAGTGCATTTCATGCTAGATTTGCGGCGAAATTTTTTGCACTCGTATCTATATTTTTTTATTTTTCGTATTTTTATTTTACGCTTTTATATTTGAATATTTTTTTTTAACTTTCTTTCATGCCATTTTTCATTTGCTTTTCACGCCATTCATTTCCATTTTCCCCAAAGATACGCGATTTTTAATATACCAGCATAATTCAAAGATGAAGTTTTGTGGCACACTTTTTATCATAATTTTTTTCTCATTATTTTTATATGATTTTTTATTTCATATTTGCATTGCTTTACCTTCCATTATACGCATTTTCCCAGCGGTGTGCTCATTGGAGCACATGCCTACATACCTATACAAATGTACTATGTAGAAAAATGGAAAGCTTCGTTTGAAAGTACTTTCTTATGTGTGTGTATTTTATTAAAGTCATATACATATGCGCATATACATTAGAGTGGTCCAAAAAAAATAAGTTGGAATTTTAATGCCGGCACCCCCTAGAACTGTTCTATATCGAAAGAAATATACCCCTATTTTTTTATTTTGAAATCAAAAAATATTTAGGGGGTGCTCAAAGCGCTCAAAGTTTTCCATGTATTTTATATGGAGAAAAAACCATTTTTCTTAGAAATGGTATAAAACTCTTAAAAATCAATATTTTTCAATCGGAAAACTGTGGTTCTCTTCAGGAGACTTCCAGTATTAATATCCAATTGTTTATTTAACCATTTTTTATGATTAAAGATTTTTCCATTGCATTTTCTAGGGGTTTTGGAGGACCTACAAAATATAGTTACTATGAAAAAATGGTTAAAGAGACAATTGCGTATTATTCCTGGGAATCTCCTGAAGATAAGAAAAGTTTTCCGATCGAAAAATATTGATTTTTAAGAGTTTTATACCATTTCTACGAAAAATGGTTTTTTCTCCATATAAAATACATGGAAAACTTTGAGCGCATTGAGCACCCCGTAAATATTTTTTGATTTCAAAATAAAAAAATAGGTGTATATTTCTTTCGATATAGAACAATCCTAGGGGGTGCCGGCATTAAAAATCCGACCTTTTTTTTACATACATTTTTGGACCACTTTAATATACATGCATGTATGTTCATATAGGATGTTTAGGTATGTGGCAGTGTGCCTCCGCCAGCATTTCTCATGGAGCAAATACAAATAAGCCAAATTTACATCGATATGAAGTTTTCTCTGTTACTTGTACTTTCTTCAATATTCCTGCGAGCTGTTGCATACTTTGTGGCACATATGAGGATATTAATATTAATGCCATTTGCGGTAGCCACATGTGCAAGGTAATATTCTCTTCCGTAGTCAAATAGCGGGTGTTTTTTTTAGAGGCATACAATTTTTATTTCAACTAAAACAAAAAAAAAATTTATTCAAAAACGCGCGGAATGTTGGTTCCAACTGATCAGTCGTAGGTGGTTTATCCGCACAGGCCATTTACTTGACGTAGCCCCACAAAAAATTATCAAACGGAGGCAAATGACCTGACTTAGGTGGACCATTTCTTGATATGATTCGGTCAGCAAAAGTTTGTACCAATAAAGTGATGGTTTTACGCGCTGCGCTGTATGGCCCTTTCAACGATCCTGCTGTAGCCATTTAGCACTTTTAATATTAATAATTGATATTGAAGTGGGAAACCAAGAAGTCGCGAATCATTTGTCTGCTTAGTTAGACGATATAATGTGGACGAAATTCTCTGTAAGTGTGCCGCCAATAACTCGAATTTTGGAAATAAATTTCCACGATTGATAAATGTTGTTCCCGTGTAAATCTTTGCATGGTAATTTGCTGAAGTATACTGCACATAGTACATGTCTAACACAGCTGATTTGACAGCTATCTCTATAAGAAATTATTTATCTCTAAAAAAACACCCATTATTATCTTGAATGCCATCGACATATGCCAAGTAGTTAGATGTCGTTTCATGAAAGAAATTATTGATAATTTCAGGAGTACTAGAATGAAGTGATATTAAAATTGAAAGACTAATGCCCGGTTTCACCAATGAATTTTAAATTTATCAGACTGCTAAAATTTAAAATAGCTCAATTTTGTTTGAAAATATTTTAAATTTTTACAGTAAAATAAATTCAAATAAATGCAAAGTATTTTCAATATGTGCCTACTAACAGGATATCGATACCTGAGTGGAAGATCGACCTATATCGGCAGCCAGTTCGAAAACGCCCTTTCTCAAAAAACTTTTCAAGAACGCCTTACTTCAGAATTTGTTTCAAGAACGCCCTATTTCAGAATTTAATTGAAAAACGTCCTATCTCAGAACTTGGTTAAGAAACGCCCTATCTTAGCTCATTTTCAATGTATTTTCAATTGAGATAGGGCGTTGTTCAATAAAATTCTGAAGTAGGGCTTTCTTGAAAAGTTTTCTGAGATAGGGCGTTTTCGAACTCGCGGCCGAGATATATCGATCTTCCACCCAGGTAACAATATATTCGGTAAATTCGCATCTATACAAGCAAGCCAAATATACCCAGGCGGTAAAATTATGAGCGCTTTTAAACAAAGGCTTTCAGACAAGATTTTTCCAATGAGAGTTTGGAAGTTGTATTCGAATAATTACAATAAACCTGTCCTTCGAAGGCACACGATAAAGTGTTTCTGAAGCAACAGAAATTGAAAAAGGAAAAAAAAATTCAGCAGTCGTGTATGGCTCAAAATGAAATTTCTCGGAAGACCTACCGCTTTAAAAGGACAAATAGGCGTCCCAAAAGGCCATTGCAAACAGAGTATTTAATAATAATAATATTAGCTCTTTGCTTGAAGAAAGAATATATCGACATAGGAGAATTCGTTCCATTTGTGAAGCGTAGTTTTTCAACAAGGTATTCTTTGTATGTCAGTCTTCCCATTTTTCTTATTTACTAAGTCAGAATGCCAATTTGGTCTCTGATTTGAAAAGTGATGGCAGCATTTCATTCCAAGCGTAAACGTGCCCTGCTACAATTGGTTCCGCTGTTTTGTTCACGCGCGTCCTCTTTTCGTTGTAGACCCAAGGCTGACGAATCGAGCGTCTCTACACGGGAGCAATATCATCCTTTTACACAATATATCCAGAAATTCCTAGCCTTAATGCGTTTCGCTATTTCCATGTCATTGCAACAGCAAATAGCAATGTTTTTATCTCTGGTGTTAATACCGATGATGCCAATGTAATCCGCATACACCAGCCGTATCCATCGTTTGCTGTATATGGTGCCGCGGCTGTTTTGATTGGTGGCTCGTTCTTATAAGACTTTTCAACAAAAACCTCGTTTAATCTCAACGGGCTCAATGAAGTCATTCTCAATTAGCACGGAGCTAAAAGTTGTGCTCAACGTCACTCTACATATTCCTATTAGTTTTGCGAGTATCCCAAATATATATATGGCGTCGTAGAGATAGTTTTTCTTCTCACTATCAAAAGCAGCTTTAAGCCCGACAAAAAAGTGATGCATGCCGAATTACTTATTGAGATTTCGGTCAGGCTTCGACGCATGTGAAAATCTGGTCAATGGTGGATTTTCAAAGTCTGAAGCCACACAGATGCGTCCCCTTTATGGAGGTATCGCCGATCTCCACTGGATTGAACAAAGCACTCCAAGGATCCGATTATCGTGCAATTATTTATTGGACGAAATTTCGCCTAACCGGCTGGTATATTAGCGCAGCCAACTCTTTGACGCCGGATTTGAACAGTTCAGCTGGAATTTCCTTAGCCCCTTGGGCCTTGTTATTCTTAAGCTTCAATGTTGGTGTTCTCGCCTCGTCGCAGGCAAGTGTGGGGCGTGAGATATTCATCGCGCAGTCTGACGCGCATTCGTCATTGCACATAGCCAAATGCGGAACTTAGCTGCTACGAGGTAGGGGTTCGACTCGATGTTAGCTGCTAGGATGGAACGCAAGTCAAGTATGCTGGAAGAATATCTTCCGTCTAACACAACGTGATCACTTTGTTTCTCGATTCTTTGGTCAGGGATAAGGATGAATCTGCCCAATCACAAGCCCTGCAACAATACTTGGAGCTCATGCGCTGTCTCTCGCATCCCATTGATGGGTAAAACTAATCTTGTATTTGACACGGACATCCAACACTCGAATAGAGGCACCTTCCTTTTAGAGGTCGCGAAGATTCCAAATGCATATGCGTAAATCTTATTTCTTGTAGGTTGGACAGAGTACGGGCACATTGATTATTTTTATTTTTAATTTTCTACGTCATCGGCTTTGAAGCCCAGCGCACATATGAGTTAGACGTAATTATAAAATGCCTTTGAGTATGTATACATTTATTCTCCCTTAAGGCGACTCTTCACCTCTCCTCGGCACTGCCATTTCGCACTTAAATACATAACTGTTTCCATATGTATGCTGGTTGCCGTGTATACCTACTGAGCCGTACTTCACCTTTGCCATATTAAATACTTAATTCACTACTGCGCAATTACATATACACAGGGTACATAGCTAACTACAAACACAAGTTCCTGTGAGGTAGGTTTTGACTTACCCATAAAATATACTTTTCTGCCGATTGAGGCCCAGCGTCGTTATAAGTAGTAGGTACGTTTGTAAGTAAGTATGAAGGCAGCAGGAATCTCTTTAACTCTGCAACCATTCTGTATTTCTGAAAGTTTATGCCTTATGCTTTGTATCACTACCCAAAAGTGCTTTTAACTCGCTCATAAATAATTTCCGTTTCCTGTAACTCCTCCTCTTGGTTACTGGTTGCTTGTTTTTGTACACAAACTGCTTTGTTAAGTTGCTGCTCACATTTCTCGGATACTTACATAAGTAGCAAGGGGCAGAATGCAGTTTGAATGTAGCTGCTCATTGTGGCAATGAGTACTATTAAGCGTTATGTTCGTACTTTGCTTAACACAGACTTTTGCAAGCTTTCTTATTCTCTCATGCCATCTTCCGCCTTGCATTACTTTCCGCAGTTGCAGTGTGCGATATACAATGTATGTTTCTACATGTCCAGTTGGTACTTCTGAGCTCAGCGCATTTGGTGAAATTAAAGCAAAAAGGTCAAATGTAATAATGTTGGTACAAGTGAGTTGCAAATACCTTGATTTAGATACAGACACATGAGCACTTAAGTACTTGAAGCGAAAATTTTATAACGGAACAGGCAGTAGTTTGAGTTTGAGGTCAAAAATGTTTTGGTTTTGGAAGCCTTCAAAGGTGGCAAATTCTGTGAGTTATTTACCGATATAGTCGAGTGGTTAAAACGAAATACATTCACAGGGTTCAACCATGGACTATTCAACAATTTCTGTTCCTATAGAAGTTGCCAC
Source organism: Rhagoletis pomonella (assembly GCF_013731165.1). Taxonomy (NCBI): domain Eukaryota; kingdom Metazoa; phylum Arthropoda; class Insecta; order Diptera; family Tephritidae; genus Rhagoletis; species Rhagoletis pomonella. Next base: position 9,673,718 of record NW_023458567.1, on the reverse strand, counting down.
TCGGCAGGTAATGACAAACCTCTGAATTCAGTCCTGCCCTGAAAAAGCCACTCATGAAAGCCATTTGCTGTTCGGAGACGGCTTAAATTTTAGGTCCTTAAAAGATAAGTGTGACAGATCGTAAAAAAGGCATTGCTGGAGACATAGTGCTCACAGTTCAGCTAAGGTAGGCAGAGCAAGTATCCGACATTCGCAATTTCCTCATTGTCCCTACAGCTCTGGCAGTAGCCGTTCGCTGGGAATACCACTCCTCGAGCATTGGCATACATTAGACTGTGGCTACCGATGAGCCCGAAAACCCGGCTAAGTCAGAGGCGATTCTAGTAAAGAAAACCTCTGGAGGTCTCCTGACACAACCTGAGTTAGATGTGCTTATCTGCTATACAAGTTGGTTCTTTCGCTCATCATTTATTTTCTTTTCTTTTCCAGTTCAATTGCGAATGCACTTTGCGACAATTTACAGGAAACTAGCGGCATCGAATGTGGTATAAATAGCAGAAAAAGGTGTTTCAACCCTTGCTAATTCATCAGTTTATTGCAAATTTAATTCTACGATAATTAAGAAGATATCTACATTCGATTGTGGTCTAAGCAAATAGCTACCATCTGCAGATCAAGATTTGTACCAATCCACCATAGTGCTGCCTCATTCCACTCTATGATTCAGGTCGGAGGCGTGGGTATAAAACGAAGTGGAGTTTCAGCAAGCATTTGGGATTATTCCTTCCCTCCATTCGTTCCTCGAAAAACTCCGTTTACATAACATAAGTATTATCAAATGCTAGATTGGAAATGGGATAGTTTAGGTGGTTAAGACTTTTTTGGAGAGAGATATAAAATATTTGCGGCAATGAAACTGGAGTCACTGTTGTTTTTCGAAGCATTTGGTCCACTATGGTTCACCATAAGGCCTCCGGTCAGGAGGGTTTTGAGAAGGTATCGGTTACGTAACCACCCCACACGCCGACCTCTGTATTTAGTGGGCTGGGGCGTAATTTATCGATTTAAATGTTTATAGTTATGTACATATTTTCAATTCGCTATCTGAGACCTGCCAAGGCTCGTACGAATCCGCTGCCTGTGCAGGAAAATATGGTGAAGAAAGAGACCGGGGATTCTAGAAAACATGCAGGTGAGGAAAAGTATGCGGTTCTAAGGACTACTTTAATCAAGGAATCTATTGAGTTTCGTCGTCAAGCTCATCCAATTGTGGGCCTAGGTAACGAGCTGTTTCCGCAGAGTCGAACGAAACCAAAGGAAAAAGGATCGTTTCGGTCGCGGTAATTAGGTGGCCTGTTCCCTCCTGCAAAGCTAATCTAAGATCTAAATAACGATGGTTTTTAAAGGCAACTCGAGCTCTTCATTTGCCAAGCACGGCTTCCAAACTAGTTTAGTTAGGTTAACATAGCTTGACTGATCGGTGAGATCTCACCATGATAGACTATTAGTTATCACTTGGTGTTACTACATAAGTGAAGACTGAGGCTTAGACCTTAGCCGTAACGCGCTTTTGGGCGATTTTTAGCAATTTTCTAGTCTATTGGTTTGCCATTTCATTTAAAGAGTAGAAGAAATCTTTTTGCACGCAGCATAGAAGATATTCTAGTATGCCCTTCGGGCTACATTGGTAAAATGCCATGTATTTTTCATTCTAGCTATGTCAGTCAGTTACTTGATCGTGATAGATGGTGTGAAAAAGCTTTTCTTAAGTACCCTAGCCTGCAGATTGTTAGCTCATATGTAGTTGGTGGTGTTTGCCCTGCAAGATTGATTGTTTGCCCATATAATAACTGAGGGAGGGATAGATACCCGGTGTTAGTCTACTCCGATTTTTTCAAGCATATCACTCCGCCAATTGCCTTCAATTCCCTTAACGCAAAGTTCATTTCTCCGTTCCGCCATTATAGCTATTACAACCCTAATAACATCCTGGCTGCAGCTATAAATATATAAAACTGAATTTTTGGAGAATTAGAGTCACTGCTGACTCAGCTGCTTTAGTTTCAGTCTAGCTTTCGGACAGAAAAATTTTTGCATTTGATGTTCTTTGGTGGCAGCTAAACTTCAAGCAAGTTCCTGCGATCAATTGTATCGTAAATAAGTGCATAACTGTGAAAATGTGGTTCCAGTGCCTTCAGAAGGTATATCTGACAAGCTGGTGTCTTTATACACTCTGTAGTACTGATCGTAGGCAACCATGTGGGTTCGACACTTTGAGGACTTCATTTCAGCATAAGTCCGTCTTGCCCTTCTTCGTCGGAGTTGCAAATATTGTTCCCGCTGAAACTGAAGAGCCTTCTTAGTAATTGCTCTGTATTATTAGTAGTTTAATTTTGGTCGATTTTATGTAACTTTCCTCGAGGTGTGAGTAACACAACAATTTTCGAGACTCCAGCTTAACACTTAACCAAATTCGCTGACATGCAACACGCCTAAGTACTCCTTACTAGATGTATGTATGCAAATCGTCAAGTACATGTAGAGGAAATAAGCGTAAACAGAAACCAAAATATCTACAACTACTCTTGTGCAATATAACAAAATAAGCAAAACTCTACAACTCCAAATTGCACTCTTTATACGGCAGTGGGTCAGGAAGCCGAGCAACCAAGCTACTAAGCAGCGCCACCATCATCACAAAAGTCAAGTAAAGGCAACGCGGATAGCAAGGAAAACCGTAGGAAATGCAGCGCTTAAATAGGCGTTAAGGAAATGAGGAAGGAAATGCGGAAGGAAGCGGCAGCGGCAGGAAGGAGATAGATGGGCGGAATAACTAGCACGCGGCGGAAGCAACCATTACCGCCACGACCAAATAATGTGGCATGCAACGCACTTAAAGCTATGTTGCTTGTGGTTTATAAATGTTTGAGTAGTTAAATTTTAGCTGCAAGCAACGCAAATGGTTATGCAGCTGTTGCAACATGCCAATTAGGATGGATGTAAGGCGGTGTCAGTGTAAAATCAATGTAAATTTTATATGACTAGGAACAATAGCTATGCTTTTTCTTTTTAATTAGAAGAGCTAAGTATGAGTAAAACAATACTACTGGCAGTTAAAAAGAATATTTATTTACATAGAGCTAGTAAAACGATTAGCTAACTTTTGTGTAACGTCAAATACAAACGCCCAAGGATAGGCACATTTATAGAACTTTTAATTTTTTTTTTTTTGGTTTTTACTCAACAATAACTGCACAAATATTTTTCATAATTTTAAAAGTGGGCATACATTTATTGGTTAGTGTGTGAACGAAAAGTAGAGATTGACTACGGAGTGGAAAAAGATTTTACTCACCTTTACAATGTCAATTTTATATGTCATTTTTAAGTAAATGCAAACAGTGTTTAAAGAACCAAAAATTATGTCTAGCTTTAAGTTATGCCATTAATTTTGTGTTTATCGAAAATTATACCAAAATATGTGTCCGTATTTTACATTACCAAAAATGTATGTCCACTTTATAATTTCCGAGAAATTCTGACCATTTTACCATTTTTACCATTTTTATAAATTTTTGTCCAGTTGTTAATTGGCCAGAAAATCAAGTCCCGTTTGTATATGACCA
>NW_023458567.1:9660829-9670052 GCF_013731165.1 Rhagoletis pomonella | reverse complement strand
TGGTCATATACAAACGGGACTTGATTTTCTGGCCAATTAACAACTGGGCAAAAATAAATAGTAATCCCAAAACGGGACAAAAAGTTATCATTCGTAATGTGGTCAGAATTTCTGGGAAATTATAAAGTGGGTAGAAATTTTTGTTGATGTAAAATATGGCCACATATTTTTGGTAACTGAACTTAACAGACTGATTTTTGGAAAATAAAAACGTGATATAATTTTCGATAAACAAAAAATTTATGGCATAATTTAAAGCTGTACATAATTTTGGGTTCTTTTAAAACTGTTAACATTTACTTAAAAATTACATATAAAATTGACATTGTAAAAGTGAATAAACTCTTATGTCTATACCAACTTTTTTTACTCAGTAGTCAATCTCTACTTTTCGTTGACACACTAACCAAAGCATAGCAATTGTTGTTAGTCAAATAAAATTTACATTGATTGTACACTGACACCGCTGGATGTAAGCATTCTAATTGGCATGTTGCAACAGCTGCATAACCATTTGCATTGATTGCAGCTAAAATTTAACTACTCAAACATTTATAAACCACAAGCAACATAGCTTTAAGTGCGTTGCATGCCACATTATTTGGTCGTGACGCTAATGGTTGCTTCCGCCGCGTGCTAGTTATTCCGCCCATCTATCTGCTTCCGGCCGCTGCCGCTTCCTTCCGCATTTCCTTCCTCATTTCCTTAACGCCTATTTAAGCGCTGCATTTCCTATGGTTTTCCTTGCTATCCGCGTTGCCTTTACTTGACTTTTGTGATGATGGTGGCGCTGCTTAGTTGCTTAGTTGCTCGGATTCCTGACCCACTGCCGTATAAAGAGTGCAATTTGGAGTTGTAGAGTTTTGCTTATTTTGTTATTTTGCACAAGAGTAGTTGTTTTGGTATTTTGGTTTCTGTTTACGCTTATTTCCTCTACATGCACTCGACGATTTGCATACATCCAGTAAGGAGTACTTAGGCGTGTTGCATGTCAGCGAATTTGGTTAAGTGGTAAGCTGGAGTCTCGAAAATTATTGTGTTACTCACACCTCGAGGAAAGTTACATAAATTCGACCAAAATTAAACTATTAATAATATAGAGTAATTTCTATGAAGCCTGTTAGGTTCAGTGGCAACAATATTTGCAACTCCGACGGGGCAGGGCAAGACGGACTTATGCTCGGACGGAAGTCCTCAAAGTGTTGCACCCACATGGTTGCCTACGATCAGTAATACAGAGTGCATAAAGACACAAGCTTGTCAGATATACTTTCTGAAGGTACTGGAATCATATTTTCACAGTTATGCACTTATTTACGACACAATTGATCGCAGGAACTTGCTTGCAGTTTAGCTGCCACCAAAGAACATCAAATGCAAAAATTTTTCTGGCCGAAAGCTTTTTACAAAAAGATTTATTCTACTCTTTAAATGAAATGGCAAACCAATAGACTAGAAAATTGCTAAAAATCGCCCAAAAGCGCGTTACGGCTAAGGTGTAAGCCTCAGTCTTCACTTATGTAATAACACGAAGCGATAACTAATAGTCTATCATGGTGAGATCTCACCGATCAGTCAAGCTATGTTAACCTAACTAAACTAGTTTGGAAGCCGTGCTTGGCAAATGAAGAACTCGAGTTGCCTTTAAAAACCATCGTTATTTAGATCTTAGATTAGCTTTGCAGGAGGGAACAGGCCACCTAATTACCGCGACCGAAACGATCCTTTTTCCTTTGGTTTGGTTCGACTCTGCGGAAACAGCTCGTTACCTAGGCCCACAATTGGATGAGCTTGACGACGAAACTCAATAGACTCCTTGATTGAAGTAGTCCTTAGAACCGCATACTTTTACTCACCTGCATGTTTTCTAGAATCCCCGCTCTCTTCACCATATTTTCCTGCACAGGCAGCGGATTCGTACGAGCCTTGGCAGGTCTCAGATAGCGAATTGAAAATATGTACATAACTATAAACATTTAAATCGATAAATTACGCCCCAGCCCACTAAATACAGAGGTCGGCGTGTGGGGTCGTTACGTAACCGATACCTTCTCAAAACTCTCCTGACCGGAGGCCTTATGGTGAACCATAGTGGACCAAATGCTTCGAAAAACAAGAGTGAGTCCAGTTTCATTGCCGCAAATATTTTATATCTCTGTCCAAAAACTCTTAACTGTCTAAATTAGCCCATTTCCAATCTAGCATTTGATAATACTTAGGTTATGTAAACGGAGTTCTTCGTGGAACGAATGGAGAGAAGGAATAATCCCAAATTCTTACTGAAACTCCACTTAGTTATATACCTATGCCTCCGACCTGAATCATAGAGTGGAATGAGGCAGCACTATGGTGGATTGGTAAAAATCTTGATCTACAGATGGTAGCTATTTGTTCAGACCACAATCGACCTTCTTAATGATCTGAGAGTTAAATTTGCAATAAACTGACGAATTAGCAAGGGTTGAAACACCTTTTTCTGCTACAAATACCACATTCGATGGCGCTAGTATTCTGTAAATTGTCGCAAAGTGCATTCGCAATTGAACTGGAAAAGAAAAGAAAATAAAAGATGAGCGGAAGAACCAGAGCAGAGCAGATAAGCACATGTGGCTCGGGTTGTGCAAGGAGAGTTCCAGAGGTTTTCTGTACTTGTATAGCCTATGAGGAATGGTATTTCCGGCGAACGGCTACTCTCGCGGCTGTAGGGACAATGAGGAAATTGCGAATGTCGAATGCTTGCTCTGCCTACCTTAGCTGAACTGAGATCATTATGTCTCTAGCAATGCCATTTTCACGATCTGCCACACTTAAGTCTTAAGAACCTAAAGCAAATTACTTTCATGAGAGGCTTTTTCAGTGCAGAACTGAATACAGAGGTTTGTCATTACCTGCCGAGTGGCAACTTCTAAAGGAATAGAAATTATTGCCTTGTCTATGGTTGAACCCTGTGATTGCATTTCGTTTTAACCACTCGACTATATCGGTAAATAACTCACAGAATTTGCCATCTTTGACCGCTTTGACCTCAAACTACTGAATGTTCCGTTATAAAATTTTCGCTTCAAGTACTTAAGTGCTCATGTATCTGTATCTAAATCAAGGTATTTGCAACTCACTTGTACCAACATTATTACATTTGACCTTTTTGCTTTAATTTCAACAAATGCGCTGAGCTCAGAAGTACCAACTGGACATGTAGAAACATACATTGTATATGCCACACTGCAACTGCGGAAAGTAATGCAAGGCGGAAGATGGCATGAGAGAATAAGAAAGCTTGCAAAAGTCTGTATTAAGCAAAGTACGAACATAACGCTTAATAGTACTCATTGCCACAATGAGCAGCTGCATTCAAACTGCATTCTGCCCCTTGCTACTTATGTAAGTATCCGAGAAATGTGAGCAGCAAATTAACAAAGCAGTTTGTGTACAAAAACAAGCAACCAGTAACCAAGAGAAGGTACAGGAAACGGAAATTATTTATGAGCGAGTTAAAAGCACTTTTGGGTAGTGATACAAAGCATAAGGCATAAACTTTCAGAAATACAGAATGGTTGCAGAGTTAAAGAGATTCCTGCTGCCTTCATACTTACTTACAAACGTACCTACTACTTATAACGACGCCGGGCCTCAATCGGCAGAAAAGTATATTTTATGGGTAAGTCAAAACCTACCTCACAGGAACTTGTGTTTGTAGTTAGCTATGCACTCTGTTTATATGTAATTGGGCAGTGAATGCGGCGGTAGTGAATTAAGTATTTAATATGGCAAAGGTGAAGTACGGCTCAGTAGCTATTAACGGCAACCAGCATACATATGGAACCAGCATACATATGGAAACAGTTATGTATTTAAGTGCGAAATGGCAGTGCCAAGGAGAGGTGAAGAGTCGCCTTAAGGGAGAATAAATGTATACACACTCAAAGGCATTTTATAATTACGTCTAACTCATATGAAGACAAATTTCACACAGATAATTAAACTTCATTGTGCGCTTGAAGCTCAGCGATGACATAGAAAATTAAAAATAAAAATAATCAAAGTGCCCGTACTCTGACCAACCTACAAGAAATAAGATTTACGCATATGCATTTGGAATCTTCGCGACCTCTAAAAGGAAGGTGCCTCTATTCGAGTGTTGGATGTCCGTGTCAAATACAAGATTAGTTTTACCCATCAATGGGATGCGAGAGACCGCGCATGAGCTCCAAGTATTGTTGCAGGGCTTGTGATTGGGCAGATTCATCCTTATCCCTGACCAAAGAACCGAGAAGCAAAGTGATCACGTTGTGTTAGACGGAAGATATTCTTCGAGTGTACTTGACTTTCGTTCCATCCGAGCAGATAGTGGCAGCTTAGTTCCGCATGTGCCTATGTGCAATGACGAATGCACGTCAGACAGCGCGATGAAGGTCTCACGTCCCCGCACTTGACCGCGACGAGGCGAGAACACCAACATTAAAGCTGAAGAATAACAGGGTCCCCGGGCCAAGGAAATTCCAGCTAAATTATTCAAATCCGGCGGAGAAGAATTGGCTGCGCTAATATACCAGCCGGTTAGGCGAAATTTCGTCCAATAAATAATTGCACGATAATCGGATCCTCGGAGTGCTTTGTTCAATCCAGTGGAGATCGGCGATACCTCCATAAAGGGGACGCATCCGTGTGGCTTCAGACTTTGAAAATCCAACATTGACCAGATTTTCACATGCGTCGAAGCCTGACCGAAATCTCAATAAGTAATTCGGCATGCATCACTTTTTTGTCGGGCTTAAAGCTGATTTTGATAGTGAGAAGAAAAACTGTCTCTACGACGCCATATATATATTTGGGATACTCGCAAAACTAATAGGAATATGTAGAGTGACGTTGAGCACAACTTTTAGCTCCGTGCTAATTGAGAAGGAGCTCTTCGAGCATTTTTATATTGAACGAGGTTTTTGTTGAAAAGACTTTTAAGTACGAGCTACCAATCAAAATAACGGCGGCACCATGTATAGCAAACGCTGGATACGGCTGGTGTATGCGGATTACATTGGCATCATCGGTATTAACACCAGAGATAAAAACATTGCTATTTGCTGTTGCAATGACATGGAAATAGCGAAACGCATTAAGGCTAGGAATTTCTGGATATATTGTGTAAAAGGATGGTATTGCTCCCGTGTAGAGACGCTCGATTCGTCAGCCTTGGGTCTACAACGAAAAGAGGACGCGCGTGAACAAAACAGCGGAACCAATTGTAGCAGGACACGTTTACGCTTGGAATGAAATGCTGCCATCACTTTTCAAATCCGAGACCAAATTGGCATTCTGACTTAGTAAATAAGAAAAATGGGAAGACTGACATACAAAGAATACCTTGTTGAAAAACTACGCTTCACAAATGGAACGAATTCTCCTATGTCGATATATTCTTTCTTCAAGCAAAGAGCTATTATTATTAAATATTCTGTTTGCAATGGCCTTTTGGGACGCCTATTTGTCCTTTTAAAGCGGTAGGTCTTCCGAGAAATTTCATTTTGAGCCATACACGACTGCTGAATTTTTTTTTCCTTTTTCAATTTCTGTTGCTTGAGAAACACTTTATCGTGTGCTTTCGAAGGACAGGTTTATTGTAATTATTCGAATACAACTTCCAAACTCTCATTGGAAAAATCTTGTCTGAAAGCCTTTGTTTAAAAGCGCTCATAATTTTACCGCCTGGGTATATTTGGCTTGCTTGTATAGATGCGAATTTACCGAATATATTGTCACCTGGATGGAAGATCGATATATCTCGGCCGTGAGTTCGAAAACGCCCTATCTCAGAAAACTTTTCAAGAAAGCCCTACTTCAGAATTTTATTGAACAATGCCTTATCTCAGAATTCGGCTCAAAAACGCCCTATCTCAGCTGAAAATACATTGAAAATGAGCTAAGATAGGGCGTTTCTTAACCAAGTTCTGAGATAGGACGTTTTTCAATTAAATTCTGAAATAGGGCGTTCTTGAAACGTTTTTTGAGAAAGGGCGTTTTCGAACTGGCTGCCGATATAGGTCGATCTTCCACTCAGGTATCGATATCCTGTTAGTAAGCACATATTGAAAATATTTTGCATTACTTGCATTTGATTTTATCAAAAAAAAAAAAAAAAACGTATGCCCAGTTTCTCCAATTAATTTTAAAATTTATTGCACTGTAAAAATTTAAAAAATTTCAAACAAAACTGAGCTATTTTAAATTTTAGCAGTCTGACAAATTAAAAATTGATTGGTGAAACCGGGCATTAGTCTTTCAATTTTAATATCACTTCATTCTAGTACTCCTGAGGTTATCAATAAATAATTTCGATGGCATTCAAGATAGTAATGGGTGTTTTTTTAGAGATACCGAATTTCTTATAGAGATATATAGCTGTAAAATCAGCTGTGTTAGACTATTTGCAGTATACTTCAGCAAATTACCATGCAAAGATTTACACGGGAACAACATTTATCAATCAAGGAAATTTATTTCCAAAATTCGAGTTATTGGCGGCACACTTACAGAGAATTTCGTTTACATTATATCGTCTAACTAAGCAGAAAAATGATTCGCGACTTTTTGGTTTCCCACGTCAATATCAATTATTAATATTAAAAGTGCTAAATGGCTTCAGCAGGATCGTTAAAAAGGTCATACAGCGCAGCGCGTACAACCATCACTTTATTGGTACAAACTTTTGCTGATCGAATCATACCAAGAAATGGTCCACCTAAGTCAGGTTATTTGCCTCCGTTTGATAATTTTTTGTGGGGCTACGTCAAGTAAATGGCCTGTGCGGATAAACCACCTACGACTGATCAGTTGGAACCAACATTCCGCTCGTTTTTGAATACATTTTTTTTTGTTTTAGTTGAAATTTAAATTGTATGCCTCAAAAAAAACACCCGCTATTTGACTACGGAAAAGAATATTACCTTGCACATGTGGCTACCGCAAATGGCATTAATATTAATATCCTCATATGTGCCACAAAGTATGCAACAGCTCGAAGGAATATTGAAGAAAGTACAAGTAACAGAGCAAACTTCATATCGATGTAAATTTGGCTTATTTGTATTTGCTCCATGAGAAATGCTGGCGGAGGCACACTGCCACATACCTAAACATCCTATATGAACATACCCAGCAAAAAATCGGTAATTGCTTTTAGTGGTAACGGGTTCTAGAAGGCATATCGTTATAATGCCTTCGAATTTTTTCGCTTCTTTTAGGCATTGTCGGTAATGCAAAGTAGAATGTCCTACAATATTTTATTTATTTCGCTTCTTTGTTTCATTTTGGGGAAGGCAAAGTAGAATGTCCTATAATATTTCTTTCTTAATTCGCTTCTTTGCTTCATTTCAGGGAATGCAAAGTAGAATGTCCTACAATATTTTATTTTTTTCGCTTCTTTGCTTCATTTCAGGGCATGCAAAGTAGAATGTCCTACAATATTTTTTTTATTTCGCTTCTTTGCTTCATTTCGGGGAATGCAACGTAGAATGCTGCATCGTAGTCAGCTGAAAAATAGAATGAATATCCAAAAAATCTTTCCTACCGTTAGTTTCTGTGGAAATTTGTCTCGCATAAAAATCATGTTTTGCTTTGTTCAATTTGCAGCGAAGTTGAAGTCAGTCAATGAAGTGACGTACAAGAGTGAGGAAGTACAATTTTAAGCTTAATTAAATATGCATGTATGTACATACCGATTTTTAAGTAAAATCTAAATACCCAAATACATACATATGTTTGTATAAAAACTGATTTATAAAAATTTTAATTAAATTTAATCTTCTAAGACATTTTCTGATATAATATAAATAAGTATGTACTCATCTGGGCATTCTACATTAGTTTCTCTGTAAGGCATTCTTTGTTCGCTTCTCTGGATTATGTTTATCCATGCGTTCTCCCTTCGTTTGAAGGTAATGCTGCGGGTAAGGGCTTACCGCCAATGACATGCCCATGTTAAAATAAGGCCTTCCTGAAGCGAAAGGGTAAGCGATTCCCATCGACTAGCTCGTTTCCACATTCGTTTCTATGGTAATCGTGTTTTTTGCTGGGTACATGCATGTATATTAAAGTGGACCAAAAATGTATGTAAAAAAAAAGGTCGGATTTTTAATGCAGGCACCCCCTAGGATTGTTCTATATCGAAAGAAATATACACCTATTTTTTTTATTTTGAAATCAAAAAATATTTACGGGGTGCTCAATGCGCTCAATGTTTTCCATGTATTTTATATGGAGAAAAAACCATTTTTCGTAGAAATGGTATAAAACTCTTAAAAATCAATATTTTTCGATCGGAAAACTTTTCTTATCTTCAGGAGATTCCCAGTAATAATACGCAATTGTCTCTTTAACCATTTTTTCATAGTAACTATATTTTGTAGGTACTCCAAAACCCCTAGAAAATGCAATGGAAAAATGTTTAATCATAAAAAATGGTTAAATAAACAATTGGATATTAATACTCAAAGTCTCCTGAAGAGAACCACAGTTTTCCGATTGAAAAATATTGATTTTTTAAAAGTTTTATACCATTTCTACGAAAAATGGTTTTTTCTCCATATAAAATACATGGAAAACTTTGAGCGCTTTGAGCACCCCCTAAATATTTTTTGATTTCAAAATAAAAAAATAGGGGTATATTTCTTTCGATATAGAACAGTTCTAGGGGGTGCCGGCATTAAAATTCCAACTTATTTGTTTTGGACCACTCTAATGTATATGCGCATATTTATATGACTTTAATAAAATACACACACATAAGAAAGTACTTTCAAACGAAGCTTTCCATTTTTCTGCATAGTACATTTGTATAGGTATGTAGGCATGTACTCCAATGAGCACACCGCTGGGAAAATGCGTATAATGGAAGGTAAAGCAATGCAAATATGAAATAAAAAATCATATAAAAATAATGAGAACAAAATTATGATAAAAAGTGTGCCACAAAACTTCATCTTTGAATTATGCTGGTATATTAAAAATCGCGTATCTTTGGGGAAAATGGAAATGAATGGCGTGAAAAGCAAATGAAAAATTGCATGAAAGAAAGTTAAAAAAACAATATTCAAATATAAAAGCGTAAAATAAAAATACGAAAAATAAAAAAATATAAATACGAGTGCAAAAAATTTCGCCGCAAAGCTAGCATGAAATGTACTGATTCACTATATGCGTTATTCAGCGTATGAATGAAGGTTTTGTA
>NW_023458567.1:9650076-9660729 GCF_013731165.1 Rhagoletis pomonella | reverse complement strand
CCAGTTGTTAATTGGCCAGAAAATCAAGTCCCGTTTGTATATGACCAAAAAATTCTGTCGAGTTTTCCATTTACCACGAACTACAATTTTTAATAAACCAAAAAATATGGAAATTTTTAAGCTATGTTTGCTAAATTATTTCAAAGTGTATATCAAGAACTTCTAACTAGTGTTTAAAATTTGCAAAAACTTATGTCAAATTTGACACAAAAATGTATGTCCAGTTTTAAAATTACCAAAAAATGATATCCAGTTTTCAAATTATGTGCGCATATTTTATGTCCAGTTTTTTTAAATTTCCAAAAATTATGTCAAACCCATAAATTATGTACCAGAATGTACATATATCCAATTTATACAAATGCTAAAATATTACGTCCAATTTTTTAAACATCAAAAATTTATATCCAGTTTTTAGATTTTCAAAAAAAAAAATTTTAATTTTTCGAAAGAACACTATTACCAAAAATGTATGGCTACTTTTTACTTTCAAGCGTTTATATATTTCTTTATCATACAACTCACACACGCATGCTCACATGCATTATCTGGCACACATACACACACATGAACATAAGCCTAACCACTAGCAAACAACTAACAAATTGTTTGCCGGCATGACGTAAGTTTTAATTGAAACTAAACAGAGTGGCTCATAGACAAACTGCCGACAGGTCTCGAGGTCTTGCATTTGTTGCATGCAACAAAGCTTTGCCGAAAACTTTGTTATTTAGCAAGCAGCATTCTTATGGTGGTATAGTTGTATGGGGACCAAATGTACTTACTTATATTGGCTTGCGTGCATATACATATATACATACATACCTATGTACATTCCTATGCTTAAACAAATATGTACTTATTGCAGATAATTGCTCTAAACTACTGCCATTTGCGTTTTGCCTGTCTTTTCTGCTTATAAATGCCACAAAGTTAAATTTGTGAGTTAATTGTTAAACTTGACTAAATATTTACATTTCTAATTGCTTGAGTGTCAGCATAAAAATTCTATACAAACAAAGTACTAAAATTTTAGTATGCAACTAAATAGTGTGAATAAAACGATAGAAAGGCTTTATATGTAGCCAATTGAACCTACAAATTGCACGCAAATACATACATACATACATACATATATTGATCAAATATTGGATCACATCTTTTTACCAACGTCGAATAGAAGCCACCTAAATACATAAAAAAATAAAGAGAATTTGAAATTTTGTTATGAAATTTTCTAATTGAAATTGATTTACGAAAAAACTTCATGTGAAAATGTTTTACGAAAATATAAATAAATTATGTATATGAAAATTTCGTTTCACACATATTTGTGAAAAATATTTCATAACAAAATTTTTTACAAAAAAAATATATCCAAATTCAATTTCGAAAATATTTGATATAAACATTTTGTAACCAAAAATTTTTATTAAAATTGATTTGCGATAAAAACGTCAAAATTTGCTTCGTACCAAAATGTTTTAAATTTCACGTCATATTTATTTGCGAAAAAATCATATAAATTTCACATGAAAATTTGGTTACGATTAAAGTGCATATCAAATTTGTTTCCAAAAAAATCATATCAGAGTTTGATAACGAAAACAGTTCATTCATATCAAAATTTATTTTCTAAAGAAATTTCATCAACATTTTTTTTTTGAAAAAAATCTTTTAAATGTCACATCAATATTTGGTTACGAACGTTTTGTTCACACCAAGATTTATTATGTAAAAAATTTCATTTCAGAATTTATTTCGCAAAAAAACTTGTAAATGTAACATTAGAATTTATTTACACAAATTTAATTATAGTATTTATTTTCGAAAAAAATCTCACATTAGCATTTCATATCAAAATTTATGTGCGCAAAACATTTCATACCAAAATTTATTTTCGGAAATAAGTATGTACACAAATTTCACATAAAAATGTATTCAAATAAAAACGTTCATATCTGAATTACACAACAAAAGTTATTTACAAAAAAAAATGATATCAAAATTAATTTACGAAAAGATTTCAAATAAAAAATTTATGCACACAATTGTGATAAACCAAATTACTTGCGTGTTTCCCAGTAAAAAAAAAAAGTTTTCGACCATGCTTCAAAATTTGATGTAATAACAAGTAATTTTTAAACAAAAACCAAAACCGACTTCAATTCTCATATAAAATTTTAAGATTACCGTTAATTTTTTAATGCTCCAATGAACGGATCTAAACCAAATTAGATCCACCTCTGAGGTACCACCTTTCCTTTAAAGAAATAATTATAGAAATCGGTTAGCCTGGTCAAAAAATTATGCGGTAACATACATAAAAAAAAATATATTCCGACAAATTGCTAACCTGCTCCTTTTTTTAAGTCGGTTAAAAACTAGAAATTTGAATTTTTGTTGCACATTTGTGCTGTGCTAAAAATGGTTAGCAAAAAAAATGCTAGATATGAACTTTAGTTTAAAGTCTAGCAGAAATTTAAGAGTTTTGATAAAAATAAAAAATTTTGTACATAATTCGGAAATTGTCCAAAAATTTTATTCCATAAGAAACTAAAAAAATTAAAATTTTTTAAGTTAAAAAATGTAAAATTTTCAGAACTAAATTTTAAAGTACCAAATTTTAATTACTAAAGCTGAAAAATAGTTTTAGCTATATAATATAAGGAGTACTAAAGTAAATAAAATAAAATTCTTAAAGTACAAATATTTTGTAGATACTAAAAACACTGAAACAAATTATTTTAGTACTACATTTTTTCACATTAAAAATACTTCCACTAACTCCACTTAAAATACCTTACATTTTAATAGAAGACATTATCTATCCTTCGATGCTATATTACTTACTTTAGCATTTAGAGGGAAAATGTTTAGTGCCCTGCAAGACAGTCTTCTCCAGCTTTTTTATCCTTAAATATAAAGTATGTAGTGAGATGAAGCAATTACTATTTAAAATTCGGTACAAGATTTAATTGTGGTACTGTGCACTAAAAATAATTATTTATGAGGAACTGATTTTTTAGTACAAAATATTATTTTTATCAGAATTTGTTTTAGAAAAAAATTTCACTTAATTTCCACGTGAAAATTTATTTACAAAAAAAAATCTTATGAAAAAATTTATTTTAAAATTTATTTTTGAAAAAATAATTCATACAAAAATTTATTTCCGAAAATAATTCAAAATAAATACATACCGAAATTTCACATCGGAATTTTTTAGCAAATAAAAAATATATGTTAAATGTTCACGCCAATATTTATTCAGAAAAAATATATCACAATTTATTTTCGATAAAATCTCATATCAAATTTTATTCACAAAAGTTTCAAAACAAACTTTTCATGAGAAACAGAAATTTAATACTTAGACGCGAATATCAATTATTTAGGCTCAATTATTTTAATTTATTGTACCTGTTTATATTCTATTACTTATTTAATGTATTTAATACACTCTCAAGTACCTAGCATTGCATCTCCTTCAGCTCACTACTTTCCAGCATTATCTCTTAAACAGTTCAAGTCCCTCTTCTCACTGTTCACTTTTCATCTGATATCTTTTTAAGTGCGGCTGTTAATTGAATTTTTTACACTCCCTTCACTTTTCAGCGCTTTCTTATCTCTTTTGTGTGCATCATCCTCTTGACTATTGTTTTTCTTAATACTCATTTTATGTTCGCTTTTAATTTCGCGTTGCATCTTTCAGGCGCTGTTGTTGTTGTTGTGTTGCTTTTTGCTTTTTAATCCGTTTGCATATTTTATTTGTTCTTTTACTGTACAGTTTTACTTTAATTTTATATACTAAAAATTTATGTAAGTATGTATGTTTATGTGCAAGTAGTATTTTCCTTGGCAAATTCGTATGTAGCTTGATGCTCGAGTCTTCACTCTACTTTGTCGCGCTGTTTCATTTCATTTTTAATTTTCACGAATTTTTAAGGACGAATACTGCTGAGTTGTGGAGTATTTACATAGAGTGCAGCCAGTGGCTAAAGGCTGTAGCATATCTTTGGCATTGAAGCCTATACACATTCAGTTTTGATTGCAAGCTTGCGAGCATGAATTTAAAGGAATTTTAAGGTTTTCATGTGACGAAAATACCAAATTCATACACTCTACATTATAGCAAAATTTCGCGAGAAAAATTTAAGTAAACAGTTTTTGGTAGGCCAAAATTTTAAAATATTCTACAGAATCAATATCCGGAAAATTTTATGACGCATCCTTTAAGACTAAATTTTTAAAAGTAGAACGAAAAATCCATTGAAAATGAGATTTCAAATAGTTCTCCTTCATACTCAACATTTATTTTGTTTATCGTTTGACCTTGTAACCGTCTAAGCGATTTTGGTCGAGCCAACTGGTCGGCGGTGGCGAAGATATCTGTAGAGGTTTTCACCTTTTTTCTGCGTAGAGGCGTGGGCTATCTTGACTGCAACAAGATAGTGATCCTAGTCCTGTTTGGTTCTCTGATAGTACGAACGTCCAAAATACTGTCCAAGCCCAACTAACGGGAGACCCAGGAAGCGTGCAACTTCGATTGGGTTTATCCATAGGAGCATAGGTGTTAGTTGAGTGGTTTTAATGGGCATACGAAGAGATGTCTCGAGTCGTGAGGCGTCTCTCCACATGTCACATGTCGGGCATCCTTTGGTCACATCTGCATCTAATCTGCTCAGGTACTAGTGTAGCCTGCTGCAGTAGCCAGAGCGAAGTTGGACTATTGGGGTGCGAGTCTCCCGAGGCAGACGAAGCTCTGTCTCGCCCACGTCAGGTGGTTGTATTTCCAAAACGGAATTCACAGGTCGAGACCGACTTCCTGTCGGTATGCTCTCGATCCAGAGATCGTTTTATGAACCTGTAAAAGTTACTGACGCATGTCGACCACTCAGATAATTCGGGAACCGCCGTTTGAGATCCCTGTGGGAAAGAGCAAGCCTCAATGTCTTCTAGTAGCGTAGAGTGTCTGACGACGTCAAACGCCTTTGACAGGTCTAGCGCTACAAGGACTTTTCTCTCACATGGGCGGGTTATCTGAGTATTCATGGCATTAAGAGCTGTTGTTGTGCTGTGCACTTTACGGATCACATGATGATGCTTCGCTGGTGTCAGGTGGTTCATATAGTGCGGGAGTAGCAAGTCCTCAAGCGTTTTCGTTACCGGGTAAAGAACTGTTATCGGACGATAAGATTCTTCTTTCTTGCCACTTTCTCCGGTTTAAGAAGTAGGACCACTCTGCCCATTTTCTAGTGGTCAGGAATAATGAGACTGGCCATAGACAGGTTGATAACCTTGGTGAGGTAATCTACTCCCACAAGACCCAATTTTTTCATCAGCATGTCTATTCCGTCTGGTCCTATGGCTTTGGAGGATTACGCCTTCCTGAACCTCACCGCTGGTGAAAGCAAGAGGCGTATTGGGTGTTGGCAGTTAGTGTAGCCTTCTGGTCACTCGACGTTTGGCTTTATTCTCCTGAGGATGCAGCGTGAACTGTCAGCTTAAATAGCTCGCACATCGGTCTGGGTCCGATGAAGTACGGTCCCCGAAAGAGATTTCCATTCTGTCGCCGCGCTTCCTCGGGTTGGACATTGACTTCACGGTTGACGAAAGCTTACTCACCTTCCCACTGCCCTTCCCACTTCTTCTGCATTAGTTTCGAACCTCAGTGTTAATATCCCCAATGTGGACAGCCGCTTCGGCTAGAAAGTTCGAGGAAGCAAAGTCAGTAGGATTACCGATCGAGATGACTACATGCAGGTGGTCCGATGATAGCATCATCATAGCTCGCCTCTTTATGCTGTTTATCAGATCAGCACTTACAATTGTTAAGCCAGGCTTTCACCTCTGAGTACCCCACGTATTTCAGGGTGAAATCTTGTCGGACAACTGGTGACAGGGGGTTACGTTAAAAGTTAAATATTTCGAGCTCGACATCACCTGACTTGATAGGAGTTCCCTGACATTATAGGATGCTATCCTTTGTGGTGTCCCGAAAGTGTTTAATTCGGAACCCACTGGTGCTAGCAGAGTAAGAGGGAAGCCTTCTCTGCGATGGAAAAGCCAGGTGAAGGAGGGCTTGGCTTCACTTGTCTTCACTGTCGTGCATTATTGTACTCGGCGAAAATCTTTTAGGCGCATATAGCGTTAAAAAAAGGTAGAAGTAATCATAAAAGCAGACAACTTACTAATTGTTGTAGTAAATAAATACGTTTGTATGCGAGCTAACTGTTTAATTATGAGTGGAAAAAATAATGTGGAACTATACAACAACGTCTGCTCATTTTGTGTTCAAACCCAAAGCATCCAGAAAAAATTATCGCCTGCTTACCACAAACTACTCTACTCACTGGCAATAGCTACACATACATGCACAGATGTATGCATAGTATTAGAGTGCATAACTGTCAATACAAAAAAAGTCGTCACGGTTTTTCCATCGGAACCAAATAATTTATTTCATTTTAAGACTATTTGTATAATATTTCGGAAAGATATTAACATTTACTTGAGCTGGAGCGACTTGAAAATTCCGCAAAAATCTCTTTATTTTTATGCCGTTGATAAAGTGATCGAACATTTTTATGCAGACCTTTTAAGCCTAAACTCTTCTATAATCTGAAGTGATTTTTTATTTTTTTTTTTTGAGGTCTTTTCAAATCAGCGCTGCTCACAAAAATCTTAATATTTTTCCTAAATAAATTTTAAAATTCCGATGGAAAAACCACGACTTTTTTTAGTGAGGCACCCTAATACATGCGGGTATCTACACTTGTACTTAAGCCGCACTTCCACCATCCATTATGAACTGCATTTGTCGGTCTTTGTAAGAGATTATTGTGACAACAAATGGTTACATATGGGTTAACATAAGCTTTCTAGTTTTCTACTTTGCAATTTCAGTTTTATTTTTCTTTTTTTTTCTTGTCTGACTACATTGTGGTAGCGCTAGAAACATAGCGAACATTCGGAAAGTTGGAAGCCATTTGTATTAGATGCTTTTATGCCTAGCAATGTATGCATGTATGTATATACATAAATAAGTACACGCTCATCTCGGCATATGTATGTATATGGATTTACTTTAGTATTTACATTTACACGTTTCTGCCATTTTACAATGGCATTGAAAAGGTCAAAAAGCGTATGTTTAAGCTGTATAAATGAGTTGTCTGCGCAATGTTTTTTGTTGTGAATGTTTTTTTTTTTTAATTTTTCCATATTCGCCTATCTCTTTCGCTCTAACAAGCACTCTCCATTTTGTTTTTTTTTTGCTCGCTATTTTTCTAACACTTGTCCGACTGTGTCAATGAGCAACGGGGTCAAATGTTTAAATTAAACTGCATATAAACATACCTACATCTACACACGCACTTGCAAATTTATATGTAGTTTTATGCATGTAAGCGATACTTAGATGTGGCTGCGTAAAAAATTCAACTCGTTCATACTTTTGAGCAAAAAAAATCCAATTGTAAATTGTGCCTGCATTTTTAAATAATTGCCCGCAAAATGGCTGCTTTAAAATTTGAAATTTTTAAGTTTTTAAGGTCGTTTAAGTGTTTAAGTAGACCATATAATATTCAATTCTGGCGTATAAATGCTCCATAATCCAATTTATTTTTAAATTTTAATATTAATATTATGATGGAAATAAGTAAAATATGTACATACATACCATAGATGGCATTCCTAATAAAAAATTTACGTACCTGAAAAAAAGAAAAAGTAAATACGTTAGTTCAGTGTGGAATTATTTTTAAAATATATTAAAAATTATTAAAATCAAGTTTTTAGAAAAAAATACTACAAACAAATTTAGCGGTTCAACACAATTTGCGGTAATTTTTGTCTTGAAAAAGGGACAATCTCATCATCTAATAAATTTGTCGATGCCGATTTCAAAATTCTAGGTTTTGTGCCAAAATGGTTGAAGTCACGAAAAATTGAAAAATGGCCACTTTTATAAATTACAAGGAACGAATTCGGACGTAAGTTTTATTAGAGGAAAACAAAAATATAAAAAACAACAATAGTTTAAGAATGTTTTAAATTATAGCTGATATTTATTGCGAAGATCATCACATCTCCTCATCAGACTTCTTCATCACGGTAACTGGTATTCCACATTAATTTCTCATATGAGAAAAAACGGCCTCAAGCTCAATAAAAAAAAATGTTTAATATGATTTAATACACCAGAAAATAACAAAAAATCATATAGTTTTGTATATCACGTCCTTTAACTTTAGCACGGCAAAAATAAAAGATTTTTTGCAAATTTTTTCATTTGTATTGTATTTTACAAAAAAAAAATCATGCAATTAACGACTAAAATAGATTTATAAATAAAAAGTTATTAATGGTCTAACGAATTTTTTTGTAGGAAATATGAGCAGGAAAGAATGTTACTCATACGCCATGCAAACTTAAAATGAAAATAGCTTAGTAAAATTATCTGATCTGGAGCAACGCAATACATATCAGTAATCTAAGACCTAAAATTAAAGTTACGTGTCTCGGCGTTTTTTGTAATTGCTCTGCTTTCCTAGAATGTATATTTGTTTTCTCAAGAATATTACCATTTAGCAAAGGTCAAATCTACTTAAGAAACTTTAACTTTTTACACTTAATCAAATTGTAGCAGAATTTTAGGCATGGCCAAGTACACATTCATATGTACAAGTATGCACATTAGACCGTGCCACCTTACTGCAAACAAGTTCACCATACACCTTCTTATTTTTTGGCCGAACTTAGAGGTAGGCTTTACACTGGTTTTGGTGACAACTATGCACATTAAGCAAGTGTTTTTTTAATATTTCTACCGGAACTATCCAAAAACATCCTTAGAATAGTTTAGTGGTTTTTGGCGAAAACTCATTTCATGACATTAATGTGGTACTTTAGGGAGGTGAGAATTGAGCAAGTTAGTACTGGAATGGCGTACTTCAGGCCAATGACCAATTGAACAAAAAAAAATAATGTTTCCTCTCAACAAGAACATCGATTCGACTATAAATGCCGAAGATATGACGAAAATTGCAGAAACATTAAGAAAACAAACGAAATTTGTTTTGTGTAAATACTTCAGTTTTTTTCGATTTATTTTTTTTTGGTACATTCTAATACCCCACGTCTATACCTGCTATAGGCACGCGCATAGGAACTATCAGTTTTCTCGCATACGAAAACTTCTTGTAGAGAAATTCTTGTACGTGGATATTTCATTGCATACAATTTCAGTGTGAATATATGTATGTGTATATTGTTAATGTTTTATAAATGTTGCGAAAATTTTCTTGATCTAAATTCACTAACAATATTTAGTCAAAAAAGGAAAATATTAAGGACCTCTTTTCTTCGATATGGCGGTAAAGCCAGAGGTCTGTCAAACGGTTTTATGTACCTTAAATCCCCGCAGAAGTTTGTAGGTTTCACAGCATCGAAATTTTTGTAAACTTTGCTATACGAGTATTAATCAAGCTGTCCAAATAATGATTTAGACTCTACAATCTGTACAACATTTCTGAAGCCATCACGTTCCTATAAAAATCCATAATCGCCTTAAAGTATGCTAATTAATTTAGCGCTTGTCCAAGTTGACTATCCGCCTGTTTTTTTTTTTTATCTCAGAAGCCGGGGCATTAAAGGCTTTTCTGAGACTTACATCAAAACATACCTTTTTGTGGTCTATCCAAAATCTAACACTACATGCCGCAGTTCGCCTGCAAATATGCAACACTTTTTCTCCGAACGACTACATGCAACGCCTATTTATGCACTTATGGTGTTAACGTTGAATTGAATTGAATTTCCGTAATTGAAGGCATGTACGCATGCTTCCTGCTTCCGGCTTAAAAGGATGCGTGACTGGAGGCAAAAATCTTTTTCAAAAAAATGGAGAACAGCAACTCGTGTTGGATGAGGGGGGTAAGCGGAAAGTGTAAAAAAGCGATGGAGGTAAAAGGCTAGGCGAGAAAAGTATAGTAAATCAACGAAGCGAAAAAAAACAAAAAAAATGAAAATGTATGTGAAAAATTGTGAAACGCTGATGTGTGGGTTGCAGGGAAAAAAGTTGCAAAAGTGGTGAAAACTGAATTTGCTAGCGGCAAAAAATGTGCACTACACTGCAGCGAATGCAGTGTTGGAGAAAAGCTGCAGAAAAAAGAGAAATAATATGTTTATAAAAAATGCAGTGCCACCGCTGTATATGAATGTGCATACGAGTGCATAAACGTACACACATTTTAGGTGAGTGAAGTGAACCTTGTTCAGCTACCAATGCGTCGACACTGCGTCAACGCGCAAATACTTCAGTTTCGTACTTAAACTTGTGCGTTGGCTGAACAAAAAATGTTTGCTCAGGCAGGCCTAGCTCGAGCGTTTATATGCACATTTTTACGCTCTTGTAGTAACCACTGCAATGTTTGCTGTGCAAGAACAAAAAAGTGGAGGGACAGTTTTAAACAAAAAAACGAAAAGAAAAAAAATCGCACATATGCGTGCGTCCGACCGAAAGTACCACTCAAGGATAAAAATAAATGCGGTTTAAAAAAGTGTAAGTCTAGGTAGGGAAAAGCAGAACAGTAAAAAAAATAATAATAAACCTGGTCAGTTAAGACTGCATTGTTAATTGCTGAGTGG
>NW_023458567.1:9586156-9645076 GCF_013731165.1 Rhagoletis pomonella | reverse complement strand
TTTTTTTAAATAAAATCTTTGTGTAGTAAACGCTAAAACTAACTTAAGGCTCTGGAAAATATGCTCTCCCAAAATTCAAATTGTTTTCCTTTAATCTTCAGTATCTAAATTATTTAAACAAATTTCTAAATGTTTCACTTTTTTTTAATTTTAAGTTCCAGGAAATATTTTCTACTTAAATTCAGATTGGTTTTAAATTTTTTTTTTACAAAAATATTGACATATTTTTTGTAATTTTTTTTAACTTATATATTGAATGCGTAAAAAAGCTAAATTTAATTTTTTTTTTTTAAATCGGGGCATACTTGGCAGTAAAAAGCTGGTATACAAAATCAAGATCCTGAGTTATAAAACTTCTTTGTATTGAATATTTGAATAAAAAAAATTAAAAATTAATTAAGGTTACCGGCGCATTTGGTACAAAAAAAAAAATAATTAACACAGAACGCGAATTATGGAAAACTATAACTATGTTTGATAGCTTGATAACTTAGCTATATTTTAATTTCTTAGCTAAAGCAAGAAGAAATAATTACAAATTTACTAAACGATTGTCTGTAGTTGGAGAATCACCTGCTTTAATTAAAACGGTTCCAATCCATTACATAATCACACAGATCCCTGATGCCAACATTTCCACACGAAATTTTCAATATTTATTGGATTAAGTAAGTAATATAAATATGTACTCGAGCGCATATTTTTGGCATCTAAAAGTATTTTTTCATACAAGCAATGGATTGTGTCTCTTTCCAGCCAACCGGTTGGTTGAAATAACAAACAAATCATTCATATCTCAGGCACGTGCTTCATTTTATTTGACTTTTTTTGCGATTTTCTATTCTTTTTTATACGCACCCTTAATATCTAAATACAATATTTTGCTAAAACTGCTACCCACAATAAAAAAAAAAATAAGAAAACAAACAAAAAGCCAAAAAATTTTGACGATTTTTATGTTCTGCTTCAATTGCGCTTTCAACTTTGATTTCTCTTGAGAATTCTTCGCATACAAAGGCGGAGCACAAACGGTATTTCATGAATTCACTGCCGCGGCTGCTATCAAATCACTTTTAGTTTTGCTGTTTCTACTATTGTTGTTGTTGTTATGGCTGACACATTGTGTCTGCTATATTGCATGGCATTTAGTAGATATTTGGCTGTTTGTGGCGCACGTTTTCGGTTCATTTGCTTGCGCTCGCGTCAGAAACGGATACACGCCCGCGGCAGGAATTGTCATTATGACGCTGATTTTTGAGCGGCATCCTCCACTTCACAATGCTGGCGTTGCTTATGACATCCGCCCACACACGCGCTTTCATGCATACAAACAGACTTATCATTTCATGTTCCTCATGGTCAAAGTACTTTGCTTTTGATGGTTTTAATGTAAATGACGTTGCTGATGGCGTGGAATGTGAACGGCGGAAAGTATTAGATTGTGCTGAAGGGGTGAGTTGTGAACGAAAGAAGAACTTGAGTTGTGAGAATCTTTTCCGACATAGATAAATTTAGGGCTTACAGATTGACACCTAAATTCATGAAAAATGAAGAAGACTTTAAATGCTAAATATATAAGTCAGCTTTTAAGCTTTTTAAAGCTGCTTTGCTTTTATAAATAAGTCTAAAATGCTACAAAATTTAACGCAAAACATTATTGTAGAATAAGTAAAAAAATAGTAAAATAGTGTACTTAAAAATTTAGTACAAAAAATATAGCTTAAAAGTTTGTAGTGAAGGATCGTTTTTAACAGTACTACAAATTTAGTACAAAAATTATGTGAAACATATGTACTAAAATCGTACTAAATAATTTTAATCACTAAAGTAAATGAAAGATATTTTTTATGAATAAGGCTATATCTACAAAATTTTGCGTAAAATATATTTTTTAGAATAAGTACAAAACAAAACGTAAAATTTTGTACTGCAAAATAATTTTTAGTGCTAAAAACGTAGTACTAAAAAGTTAGTGCCAAAGTTATGCGAAACATTTTGTACTTAAAAGTAGTACTAAATAATTTCGAACACGAAAGTAAGTGAAAAATATTCCCACTTAATCGAGTACTAAAATTCTTAAATTAACGCTGGTTTCACCAGCAATTTAAGTGAAAAATGGATTTTCCCCTTCTGTCGATTGTCGTTATAAATTAAAATAAAAAAGTATAAATTTTCACTTTAAATGCTTTAGTGAAACTGATTGTAAGTCTGTTGTAAAAACTGTATTAAAATTCATTAATGTACTTTTTAAAAACAAAAAATGTTTATAACAGTACGAACATTTGGGACTAAATTACTCCTAATAAAATATACTATCCAGATAATCCTAATAATACATAAACATAAAGTACTTACATAAAATTTGTACTAAAAGTTTCGTAATAAAAATTTGGTAAAAAAGTGGATACAACGAAAAAAGTGTACAAAAAGTACTTTAAAAAAATTCAACTTTTTACCAAACCGTTGTGTGCCAAAACAATAATAATACATATTTAGAACAAAAAAATAGCTGAAATTATTGCACCAACATTTCTTGTAAACTTAAATTTTAAAAACTTTATACTAAAAATTTATTTTGTTCATTTTCATACAAAATTTTCCTTTCCGATAAAGAGCCGAATTCAAGCATTAAAATTTTTTTAACCGGTACCACCAACGCTACCGCAAAAAATATCCACTTACTACAACTTTTGACTACAGAATGCCTAAAGGTTAGACAACAGCGTCCACAATTTCTGTGATTTTTTCCAGATGCTTTTATCTGCACATGGTGACAATTAGTTCTTGAGAAATAAAAAAATGAAAAGTATCAGCGCAACGTTTTCTTGGCAGGCAGCCACCCACATAGCGTTTACGAGATTTTTTTTCTCCCGCAATCGTTGCCAAACCGGGAAGTGTCAAATTTAATTTTCTGCTTGTCACTCATAACATTGATTGCCCAAATGAAGTTAGTAACGCGAACTGCTAAAAAGTTTCTTACTCAGACAAATTCTTATGTAGCCGTAATCACACAAGTACTTGGGCGACCTTGAAGCACACACAAAACACAGGGATAGTGTGCTTAGAAACAAAAATTTACCTAAAATCATACATACTTGGAAAACGTAAGCATATACGAAAAAAGTTTAAGAGCAGTAAACTTTGATTTCGGGGAAATTCTACTTAAAAAAAAAATGGTGCAAAAACATCACTACAAAATTGCAAAAAAAAAATTTTTAACAAATACATGCTAAAAATGGTCAAAAAAATGAAAAATTGCGCTCTAAAATAGTTGCAAAAAATACCAATAAAAATTTGTTGCAAAAAAAATAAAATACCAATTTATTCATTACCAAAAATGTTGTATCTACCAAAATACTAGAACTAAAAAAACGCGAAAAAATAAATTCAAAAAATTTTTTGGTTTTAAAGTTTTTCCATGAATATCTATGTTGAAAATATTAAAAATATAGTGAAGCTTAGTAGAATAGCAATTGTGCCCAAAAATAAGATAATAAAATATGTTTCTCTCACAAATTTACTTAAAATCTGGTTCTAAAAAAATTAATTGTAAAAATTAGTGCTAAATACTTTTATTCAAATTTGGGACAAACCAAAACATTTTTGTGCCAAACACGAAGCACGAGGAACATAAGTATGTGGTTCTAATAAATTTTTACAAAAAGACATAAGTAACTTGGTACTAAAATTTATGAATTAAATATGCACAAAACATTTGACTTGAAATTTAAAAATGCGATATCTTTCGATAAATTCTTTGAACCTAGTTAGCTTAAGCACTTAACTAAAATATTGGTTCTAGAAAATTAATTATAAAAATCAGTGAAAAATATTTGTATTCAAATTTATTACATCCATTCCCAAAATCTTCAAGTGTACTGCTGCAAAGTAAAGTCAACTTATTTTTGAATACAATGAAAAGTAACCCGTAAATTGTTAATACCTTTCGAGATAAAATTTCTCATAAAGTATCTTAAATAATCAGAGTCAAAGAGCCTTCTATTCAAATTCGTCGATGTAAAATGAAGTGGTTAAAAATAGCGATTACTCAAACTTCCTTAAAATTATTGATTGAATATTTTTATTCAATACCAAAACTTCTTAACAAATGAGCTTATTTATTACTTTTCAAAATTTCTCTAACAAAATTTTACCAGCACACTGCTTACATGCATTTGCACCTTGCAGCAATATTTCCAAAAAGTAAAAAAAAAAAAACATTTACGCACCCATCACTCTCATTCAATCTCTCGTGCAATGCTCAAACTGCCTATTGGTCACGGCCACACTAACTACACCAACACCTGAAATGCAACATATTTTTGGACGTACGTAGCGCTTGGAAATTTGAGACACGTAAAAGCATTTTAAAATTTTAATATTTCAAATCCTCAAAGCGCGATGGCATGACAGTTGCAAACGAAAAAGAAAAAAAACGACACAAGCAAGCAAGCAAGCAAAGACGTCGTCGCCCTACATAAATACAAACATACATACGTACGCAAATATATAAAGCTACAAGGACGCAGAAATATGAAGATTGAGTGAGGAAGAAAGTCGGTCAGTTGGTAATGAGCCACGCTGAAATTTTGCTAACATTTCAAAGTGAACGCTGGCGGCGGCAAACGGGGCGTATACGTAACTGAAAAACATTCTGTGTCTTACTGCTTCCACTTAGTGATTACTTATGTAGGTAAGACATATGACGACAATTCGCGGCTGCTAAAATGGTATAAGTCTGTCTGTGGAGGGGTAGACACGTTCTTGTACGAAGACGCACTGAGCGCCTTGGCGTGGGTGTAGATATTCGCTTTCTGATGGTGCGGGTTGAAAAGTAATATACATACTCCATTTTTGCCATTGTTGACATTGTAATTTTACCTAATTGCCAAGGTTGCAAACGAGACGCAACAAAAGCGAATGTGCGTAGGTTAATTGGATAATGAGGAGTGTAAATGTGTGCACTCATATGTATCTACATACATATTTATGTAGATATGTGCTCGTTTGATATCACCGTGCGAAAAAAAAACCAAAAAGTTTCAAAATACACGAAAGAAGCGGTATACTCACGAGACTATGGGCAAAATATGGTAGAACTGCGTTTTTAAGTTTTAACTCTGATGTCAGGATTTTTTTCAAAGCACTTTGAAGTTTTAAAGAAATGCTTAACTTAAAAAAATTATTTAAGGAAATCAGTGCAATGTAGAAATACAATATGGGTACCAAATGAGAGAGAAAATTCTGTAGAATTTAAAAACAACAAACATTTTTGGTTTACAAGGACGAATAGGTATTCAAAATGCGCTTTTAATAAATTTTATCTTTGTAAGTTAATAAAGTTTGCAGGACGAAAAAATATTCCAAATTTTCAAGGATATTTAAGCAGCACAAAATTTATAAATGACATTTTCCATACTCATTCGTCCAAAAAAATTTAATCTGTCATACTTTTACAGAATTTTTTTTAATATATTACTTTTATTGTTATCCTACATTGCACCGAATTTTTAAATATATATTTTTTTTAATAATCAAATTTTTTAAATTTCAAAGTCCTTAAAAAATCCTGACGTCAGAGAGACCCAAAGTTTCGCGAATATATTATTTTTTTTTTGTGTGTAATATTTGCTATCGCACGGTGTATTACCTATGAATAATTTTATAAAAATTATGTAACTAAAATTTTGATTTAAAAATTGTTGTAGCACTAACCCTTTTGGAAGTGAAACTTCGTTAAAAATCATAGAAGTATTTACTATGTATAATATAGTAAACATTTAGTACGCTTCCACTAAATAAATAAAGGAAAGTAAAAAATTAGAAAACGAAATAGCGTATAAAAATGCGTACTAAAAATAAAATTAATAAAAGAAACAAATTATACTAAAATATTTGTACAAATTTTAAATAAATTACTAAAAATTTTGCATTTAAATTCAAATAAACATGCTAGTAGCATAAGTGAATACTAAAAATTTTATACAAAGCTTTAATGAAAGTTTGAAAAAATTGTGTACTAAAAATTTATTAAAAATAAAATAGCATTATAAAAATTTAGTACTAAAATTTTAATAACATTTTTTAATAAATTACTAAAAATGTTATATTTAGATTCACATAAACATGTTTATAGCATTGGTGAGCACGAAAAAATTTAATATACAAATTTTAATAAAGATTTAAAAAAATTCTATACTAAAAATTTTGTACTACAAATAATTGACAAAAAACTTTAGTCAAATTTGCTACCAATACCCGCATTACGTAAATTTTGCATTAACAATTTGAACTATAAGCTAGTACTAAAACTATAAACTAGAACTGAAAAAATTTTTGAGAGAATTCACATTACTAATTAAGTACTTAAACTTTTATAAAACAAAATATTGTATGCACTCAAAATTTAGAATTAAACATTACTACTAAGCAATTTAATAAATACCTGATTTAATTTTAGAACCATATCTTGCAAAATGTAAATTTTGTTTTCAAAATGTTATACTAAAATTAAAAACATGTCGAAAATTAGAAAACATTAAAGGAATCTAAAAAGTGCTATTCATTATTGTTATTGTTGTAATTAAAATTGTTACTAGGCCACAAATAACATAAACATCAACATAGTGCTAAAAGTTTAGGTAAACAAAATCGATAAGAGCTCAAGAATAAATACTAAATTTATTAGCTTGTTATATAAAATTAATTATTACTTCGTGGACAGTGCCGTAATATATTTAGAGAAAAATAAATGAGTATTTATTTTGAAATGCAGTTTAGAAAGGAATTACTACAGAAAGTAGCACAAAAACCCTATGCCTATGATTTTTAGATCAAAATTTTTGCTACTACTTTTTGGGACAGAATAAAATTGAGTACTAAATTTACACAAAATCCTACATTTTATAGTAAATTTTTACAAAATTCATAAAAAAAATTTATACCCAAATCTTGTTTTCATAAAAAAATTCCAGTAAAAAAATATAGTACCAATTGGAGTTCAAATATGTATTAAAAAACTATAATATTTAGTACAAGATATTGGCTATTACTTTTAGTACATATGTACGAATTAAGTACCAAATTTTGTATAAAAACAAAATTTTCAGTAAAAAATTTCCGAAAAATAGCTGTTAGCTTAAGAAAAAAATTTAAGCAAGCGTATTCAGTACAAAATTTGTAAGGTAAGAATTCGGTACTACATATTTAATTTACGACTCAAATCTTACAACCAACTCCATTACCATTTGTAGAAGAGTAGAAATTGTATGACAAAATTCTCGTTTATAATTTTTAGTACTAACTTGAAGTACTAAATTCACCTTAGAAATAAAAAAAATATGTAAACAAAATCAGACCAAAATCTATACAAATTTAAGTGTAAAAAAGCTTAGAAGTACGTAGTCCTTAAAAGTAATAGTCCTCAATATGAGCTAAGGTTCAGTACTAAATATGGTACTCAAGGCATACTTTATAGTTCCGGATACATATACATATATGCATATTTAGTACTTGCCATTACATTTTTAAGTACAACATTTAGATGTTTAGTTTTTCTTTTTTAATAAAAAAATTTATTTTGTTTTTGTTGTTAATGGCCTTTATTGTTGAATAAAAAAATTTTATTGTTGAATAAAAAAATGTATGTAATAACAAAATTTTGGAACAAACAAAAAATTTTCTGAGAGCAAATGTGTGTGACACAAAAATTGTCCGGGACCACATAATTTTTAATTTTCCATTTTTATTAAACAAATTTTTTGGAACAGACAAAATTTTTGGAAATAAACATTATAAATTTTCCTTCTTTATTCAACAAATTCTTTGGAACAGTCAAAATTTATGGTACAAAAAAATGGGAACGAAAAATTAAAATTTTGAACTAAAAAATGGTACTACGCTTTTAAAAAAAATTAATAATTCTAAAAGTTGTGTGCTAAAAAATGGTACTACGTTTAATAAAAAAACCAAAACAAAGAGATTTATGCCCTTTCAGAACTAATTCTACTGAAAATTACAAAAAAAAAAAATAACTAAAATTTTAAGTTTTCAACTTACGTAAACTCTCTAAAAATCCCAAAAAGGCCTAAAATTTCGACTTAATATATACATATGTCTTTAAATTATTTACAACATTTTACTCATCCAAATATTGTCAGAAATATTTTATGTTGAAAAAGATTATTCAAAAATCCCAAATTTTTATGCCATCAATCAATTTTAAATGCTGGTATATTTCCAATGAAAAAGCGGGCATATATGTACATACCTACGCTTTCCATCCTAATCCTCTGAAAGCGCACCCTTCAATGGCCAATTTTACTCCTCGCATGTGAGCTTTAATCCCACACGGACCGTCCTTGTGCACGCAGCTTGTACAAACGCATTTGGGCTCATTGAAAATCCATTTGCTTAACCTTTTCGAGGTAACCACCTTGAACCGACATACCCGTTTGTGCAACTCGCAGCCGCAGCGCTTCCTCTTCCTCCTCTACCGCTCCCCTGCACACGCTATCCACCCACTGACTCTATCACTCAAAACACACACACACACACGCACACCACACACACCCATTCACTTAAGTTTCACTTAAATATTTTCATGTTGCTTGCTTGTGTATCTACTCCTCGTAGTTGCTTGCTCGCCTACTTGTAACCAAACATGCATGCCTGGCCGAACTGTCGGACCGTTGGTATGTACTAGTGTGTATGTGGGTGAACGCCAAAAATGCCACTTTGATTTATTTGCTTCGATCCTTTTTTTCTTTTATTTTTTTTCGGTTTTTGTGCTTTGCCGCTTTGGGCTGTCAAAGGTATACAGTGGTAAAGAAAAAGCAATGAACATGGCGCTTAGTGGTTGGTATGTAGAGACACACAGTCGAAAAATGTGCTTCCGTTCATACATGGTAGATATGTATGTGTGTACGTGCCTTACTGCTGCACAAATTTGTTTTAATGCTTTTATTGAAACGTTTGCACATTTAACATTTTTTGCGGTTTCCCATCGTTTGGTTTACCCGATTCGTTATTTTTTTTTAACCACACACACTTTTTCACATATGAACGTGCATACATGAAGATACCTATGTATGTACAAATAAACACACATATTTGTGTATGGAAGCGCATACTTTCCTCCAAGTTTTCTTTTTTCTGCTTTGAGTTAAAAAAAATTTATAGCAGCACTTTAGATTTTATTGGTGTTTGTGGTTGGTTATTAAATAGAAAATATTGAAAGCGTATGGAGTAAAAATGGAAAATAAGTTTTTTGGCAGTTTAATAATTCCATTAATATTTTAATTTTTTTTGTGGTTTAAAGTCTGCGGCAGAGTAAAATGTGGCGCGGATTTTTCTTTTTGGAATTTCAAATATTCGTTGGTAGCAAATTTTTAAGATTAATTTAAGAAAGAAAAAGGATAGACTCCATTTCACCACAAGATAGATAAGATACATGCTTCTACTCAAAAATTTCCTAAACGAGGCATCAATAAATGCGCGAATATAAATATGACGACTGAAATTTTGTACGCCTCGCAAGTCTTGGAAGGACATCTACAAAAGTTTTTGGTTGACTTAGTAATTATTTTGACGATTTAAGAAATTATGAACGTTGTTTGTTTTGCCATGGGCGAGGAGAAAGTATGGCAGTTTGATATGCAGTTTCTTATTTAGAAACAACTGAGATAAAATTTTTGGTTTACAAAGTTTCATTCCAAAAGGCAATTTTGCTTTTCTGCGACACCCTCCTTCCAGGTTTACAGCGCCCGACATAATCATAAGGTCACTCTACATTGATCAATTTTGGGGATTTTTTTTCAAATTAATGCTTAATATTTTTTTTTTATAAAAATCATAGTTTATTCTGAAATAAAATACCCGTATGAATTCAAAGTTTCAAACTTTGTGTAATATTTAAAAATACTCGATTTTTTGGAAAGAATTTTAGTTTCAGGCTTGTAGGCCATTCAGTGTAAAAAAGTGCTAACTTGAAGTAGCTATGACTTACCATTGATTTTTGCAATTTTATTTGAAGAAGAGTCAACAAACTTACGCAAAAATTGCAAGCTTTTTAATTAGATTTCTTAAAAAGATTTTGAGTATGTAGTTTTTTAGCCCGCCGATTCGATCTAATTGCACTAAAGTGCAAGCTTGAGGTTGGCTAGGACTTACCGTTGGCATTTTTTTTGTTGTTGGTTATGTTGTGCATTTTGCTCCATGAAAAAAAATGTTCGAACATACTACGTATGGAAGAAAACGACTGACAACGTCAACAATAAAAAATTTCAAAAATCAACGGTAACTCCTAACTGCATCAAACTTGTACTTTCTTCAACCATAATTGAATGGGCTACGCAAAATCTTTCTAAAAATCGTTTTTTTTTTAATATTTGACAAGGTCTTAGTCTGGATCTATACGGTTTTGTTTACAGAATAAAGTATATTTTGGAAAAAAAATAATTAAAATTACTTTAAAAAAATAAATAAATTGTCAAAAATTATCAATAGAGCTATATGAACGAGGATAATGAAGCAAAGGCTTAATTTTTGGCAGCGTTCACCTTATAAATACTTGCAGTGTGCCTATTCAAGTGAAGCGGGGTGTAAATCTGTGTGTTAATTAGCTTCCACTCACTAAATAAATAATTAAAAATAATTTGGCACAAAAATATAAATTTATATACCCAAGTACCAACGTGTGGTTGCGTTTAGCTTTACTAATTCATTCATAGCCGCGGGTGGTCTGCCGTAAATTTAATTATCATTATAAAAGAAAAGATCGATATAAATTGTGAAACAAATACAAAAGTAGCACTTACATATATATTATTAATGCTGATATACCTACTTAAATTAGCTGAGAAAAATGTATAAACAAATATATGTTCGTACATCAATCATAGATGAAGAGAAATAACTTAAATCCACAAATAAAAATCGTACTTGGTAAACCCGCTGAGTAATTTAAGTTTGAATGGTGGCGATATTCTTAGCACCCAAGTAGCAACTAAATCAATAATAAATATTAATAAAATTATGTATACTCTGGAGACTTATATGAGCCAGATTTTGCAAGAGTGTATTTCTCTTTTTAATTTCGTTTGATTTTTAAAAACATATTTTTTTATTTATTTTTTATTTTTTATTTTTAACTTAAAATTTCCTATAATTTTTAGATTTTATTGTTTTAAAATTAAACATATTTTTTTTTGGTTTTGTTTAATTTGCAGAAACTGGTTTTACTTTCTTAATTGTTTTTCTTTTTCTGATTTTGTTTTTAAATTTCATTGTTTAAAAAAGTAAATTTTTTATTTCATATAATGTTTAGGAACTCATATTTTTTCCTCTTTTTAATTTATTTTTTATTTTTTTTATTTAATTGTCTTTAATTCTTAGATTGCATTGTTTACATATGTCCAAATTATAAGATATTGTGGGCAATCTTCTCATACATTCCTCGGTAAGAAGTGATAGAACCGGAGAAAAGGAGAATCCCTGAACTGTCGCCTGAACTTTTACCTGGCTACATGAGAAAATGTTCATCTGAATTCTCACGGAATTATGGTGTTTTAAATACCTTACCGCCTCATTAATTGCAAGAGTTTCCATCTGAAAAACGCTTGCGTGAACTAATAGACTTGTTAAGGTCAAAGTGAAGAATTTCGAAAGCAAGGTCAAAACTGAAATAATGTGCTACATCTTTACTTTATATCATAGAACAGATATGCCTACATCCAAATGTATGGGTTTTAAAGCTTTTGCTCATTTGCTTCAATGATGATTCCTTTATTTAAAATTTTCTCATAAAACAAGCTCTCACAATTACTCATCTGAATTTACTAATAAAAATTCGACTCAATACCGATACTTCCTGCAATCAAATGTGATTAATCAAAGTTTATTTATCTCATTTTTTTTAAGTATTTCAAAATATTTTCCAGCGCTTTTTATGAAAAGCTTTTCAATAGCATTTCAATAAATAAAGAAATTTCTTACGAACGTAGTTGTGGAATTTTAAAAGCCTTGCAATAATAAAAAGTAATGTTTTTCAAGCAATATTGATGATCTTTCTTTGAAATGCGGCAATTTGTTTATTTAACAATCATACAAAATGCCGGCGCAACTACACGGCGTATGAGCAACATACGAATTTTATTTATTTATTCACCATAAATGAATTGATTTGATGAGTAGCGCTATTTATTGTAGCGAATGACAGGCAAGCTGTGGGAGAAAGACGGAGAAAAAAAAATTTTGAGACGCAAAAGTAGGTGGGGAGTATTTTTATTTAAGAGTATTTTCTGCACAAAGAGTCACCTTGACCTTTTTGAGGATTTTGTTTTTAAATTTTCTTGTAAGTAAAAGTCGTTGGGGATTATTTTCATCAAATAAGTGCGTGATCTAAAGTATTTTGGTCTCAAAAAACCATATCGAGACTAACGTTGATTACTCTCTGCTGTCTGAGTACAGCGGTCATGCCAATTTTATCAAAAAAAAAGGCCAGAAAAAGTACTTTCAGTCGAACTTCATCACACTTTTGCTCTAAATATTACTAAAATTTCCAACAAAATAGCATTTATTTAGTTTCAATTTTAAAATTCATCGAAAAAGGTATGCATAACGCAAACAAAAAAAGCAAATCGTTATCGGAAATTAAACCGCTAAAATAGCAGCCAATAACCAGCCAAATAAAAAGCGCAATAAATCAAA
Organism: Rhagoletis pomonella; assembly: GCF_013731165.1. Taxonomy (NCBI): domain Eukaryota; kingdom Metazoa; phylum Arthropoda; class Insecta; order Diptera; family Tephritidae; genus Rhagoletis; species Rhagoletis pomonella. The sequence goes on along the minus strand of NW_023458567.1, from coordinate 9,632,368 downwards.
TGCCCTAACATATTCACACTTCCGCCTCGGCTCACTCACCCAGAGGTCGGCCGATCGACGGACGAATTGACCAATTCAGGTGCCAGCTCGAGCTCACTGACTCGTTACATGGGTCACAACAAAGGCCAATAGTGTATTAATAAACCTTAAAATTCAGTGCTTAGATTTTGATGATATCCTCTTTCACAGCATGTCGACACTTCCGTTTCCGGTCCAGCTGAAATTGTTGATGGACAAAGGTCGATTTGAACAAAACCGAAGCCACATACAATGAAGATGTGATTTGAAAGCAAATTAATACATAAAAGGAATTGGAGATGAAAACGAGATTGAAAAAAAATTTAAAACAATGCAGAAATTTTCTGTTTTATACATATCCCATATAACTATTCAGCTTTGAACTTATACATCTACGTATTTTGATGTATCGATTCACGTACTTCCGCTGCCTGCTTTCACAGGCTGAACATTTAACTCAGAAACAGGCTCATCTACTCTACTACTCGTCTACTCAGTATTTTTTTTTCACTTTGACTCACTTTGGCTCTCTTCTGTGTGTTCAATTTGAAAATGAAATAATGCCACAAACTGCATGCGAATGACAGTAACAAATCGTTTGTGAGCGTATGCGAAAAAAAAAGCTTAAAAATGTCAGCAAAATAAATGTCAGCATAGAAATTGATGCTTTTACCCCGGCATTTATATTGACAGCTGACATTCGTTTGGGGCAGTGGAACATTAGTATGCTCGGGGCTGGTGATTAGTTACTATGTACATATATAGTAGTGCAACCGTTTGTGTCCTGCTTTGATTGAGCTTGATTGAGTTTGAGTGTCTATCTGGGAAAATGTGATTTTTTGGAGTTTTGATGAAGGGCAGAGATAATGAAAAAGTCGTTTGGAAGTAGATTACGACGTATTCATCTTTTGCGGGAAAAAGGTTGTTGAAATAGTCTAACTGAAGTGATGTAGCAAATAGAATCGAAAATTAAATAGAAATTAACACATTTTTAAAGCCTAATAAGCTTTAAAGCCCAAACCTTTGCCTCAGCTTTAAATCCACTTTTTCTCATTTTATTTTAATTTTTTATTTTTTTAATTAATTTTACAATTTATTATTTTTTCAGGCTTCAGCTTTTAAGAAAAATGTTCAGGAATAACTTTTTATCATTTTTATATTTTTATTATTTTTTTTAATTATTTTGACAATTTAGTATTTTTTTAAGCTTCAACGTTTAAGAAAAATGTTTAGGAAAAAGTTTTATAAAATGTTTGGTAAATAAATTAGTTCTTTTCAATTGTTAAGGGTGTTGAAAAGAATTTAAAAAAATTGTATACTATTTTTTTTTATTTATAAAATTAAAAAAATAAAATTTAACAGATGTTCTGTTTTCGTTTTTAGTTTTATGATAGAAATTCTAAAATAGTTCTCAGGAAAAATCTGTTTTCAAAAAATTGATTTATTTAGAAAAAATTTTATAGATTAACAAAAAACTTTGCAAACATATTCTTTTTTAGTTCTGTCGAGTATTTTTAGAAAAAAAAAGTGTATAGCAAATTGTTAGAACGACTTTCAAGAAAATTTTGTAAATTTGGTTAAGCTACCTTGTTTTCAAGAAAAAATTTTTTACCTATTCTGTTCACACATTTTCTACCGAATTCTATTAATTTTGATTCGCAAAATTTTCTGTTCTATCTTTTTAAATGTTGACTTCAATTATTAAGCAGGGAAAACTAAAGTGAAAAATTAAATACAAATGAAAATTAAAATTTTAAAGCGAAACTATCGCGAAACTAGCTGTAAATTTCTTTCAATATTTTTTCAATTTTTATTCAACTTTCTTTATAATTTGTTTTTAAATTTCCCCCAACCATTTTATTTAATTTATTTTTTTTTTCCTTCAATTGCTTAGCAAAAAATTATACAAAACAAAATAAAATTCTTTTTCTCATAAAAAGATTATAATCTGCTTTTGTAAAAATACTTTGTAAACGTCTTTTGTTTTTTGATATTTTTCTCAAAAACACACCGAATACTTTTTCTAAGAAACCGCCACATTTTTTCCCGATATTTTTCTCAAAAGATGTCTCTTAAAATTAAAAACAAAAACAATTTCTTATAAGATGTATTCAACAAATTTTCAATTAAAATCTTTCCTAAAATATTTATACGGAATAAAATAATTGATGCTTCCAAAAATTTCGTTAATTTTTTTGTGAAAAAATCGTTATAAATATGTATATTATTAAAGTATATTTTTTTTTTACATTATTTTCTTAACACTCTATCAAAACAAATCCCCACAAATTGACTTCTCGAACTTCACTTCAATACATTTTTCGCAACTCTCCCCTGAATTTAACAAAAAATTCATTAAAATTTTTAGAGGCAAAATTTTTTGCTTCAAATTTTTTCATAAACCACTTTGAAAAATTTTCGCGTACCACTTTTTCTAAAAAAAATTTTACAGAACTAATGAAATGAATGTCTGCAACATTTTCGGTATTTTTTAATCATAATAATTTTTTTTTTATTACATTATTTTCTTAACACCTTATAAAAACAAATCCTTACAAACGTATTTCTGAAACTGTACTTAAATACATTTTCTTAAAATCTTTCTCCTATAGCAAAAAAAAAACAAATCATTTTTATCAACTACATTTCTTAAATTTTTTTATAAATTATTATCACCCACTTTTTCCAAAAAAAAAATAAACATATTTTTGGTCCCTTTTTCTGCAAAAATCGTTATAAATATTTTTTCAATTTATTTTTTATACTTAAATTATTTTCTTAAAACTTTATCAAAACAAATAACCTCAACTTATTTTCGAACTTAACTTCAACACATATTTCCTAAAAACTCTGCCCTAATGTTAGAAAAGAAAACTTCATTAACATTTATTCTCAAATTTTTTCTTCAAATTATTTTTCCCCAAAAAACCTATTTCCAAAAAAAATTCATTTGAAAATTTATAGTAGAAAATATTTAGAAACAAAAATTTGCTTCTACTCCTTTAAGTGCCGTTTTCTCATGTAGGTTTTAAAATTTAACTACCCTTTAAACACATTTTTTCAGAACAGAATTTGTGTTTAAAGGGCAGATACATTTTAAAACCTACATGAGAAAACGGCCCTTAAAGTATTTTAACCAAACATTTTTAACAATAAATTTCACAGAAAATTAAAAAAAAAATTCAAAAATGATTTGCAACGATTTTTATTACCAATATTTTTAGTACTTTTGGTTTCGACTTTGTATTTTTATATGATATTTTAAAATCTAAATTACATATTATTAATTTATGTTATTTAAAAACTTTTAAATTTAGTACAAAATTTTTAGTCATGGAAATTATATCCACATTTTAGCCCCATTACCGACTTATTATTTATTAATGCTACCAGGTATTCATTGCACCATCATTATGGTATAATTTACGATCACCCTCAAATAGTCACTTAACCAAGCAAATTGTCTACCAAATCAAAACAACAAAGCTGTTTCTGTTTTATTTTTTACTTACTTAACACTTAAGAACCATAAACCAGCCACTTGAAATACTTATTTACATACTTACTTCAGCCAGTACGCGAGCGCCTAACGAAAATTTAATAGCCCACCAACAAGAATTGCCACTTATCTGCATTGCATTCGTGTACAATGAAGGAGAAAAAAAATACGGTCACCCAACCAATTTTCAACAGCTATTTGCCTATAAAATATGCGTTGGTGCAGCAACAGTTTGCCTAGATAAATTTCTTTGGCAATTTATGCAATCCCTTTGCATTTACTTTTTCCCGTCTCTTCGCTATTTTTGGTTAGCCTTTTTTTGCTGTACAGTTATCTCCGCCTCATTTTATTCCCATTTGCATCATTTCACACAATACACCAACAATAGCGTTGTACTTTTACACTCGATTGAGTTGCGTGGTAGCTATGTGTATATTTATTTTTGGCCGAAAGGTATGCAACGAATTTTTGAAAATTTAAATTTATTTGTAAAGGATAGATGTTATTGGTATTGGTATTGAGAAGCCGGGAAGGGAATAAGGGAATCGATTTTGAAATGTTATGACTTTAAATACATTTACATTGGTTGTTGGGAGCAGGGGAAACAACTTTTTTACGGCCTACTTTTGGAAAGCATTACTTTTACTCGAAACTAGCTTTACAAAATCTCAGTAACGAAGACATTTTTTCGTTAGCAACGTTAATTCTATTTACGGTAGAAGTTTGAAATTAGTGTTCCCTCAATAAATTTTTTTAGACACATCTAAAATGATATCGCCACTTTTTGCAAGTTTAAATAGCTAAAATTGGCCATCTGCATAAATGGCATACTTTTAGGCACACTTTTACACGGGTGACAGGTAAGCCGACGGAAAATATGCATTCCATGCTCCGCTTCAGGGTCTTTAAACTGATTTGCTCTTAAACAGAGTAAGTGTATTTGGGATAGCTTTCAGCCATGTAAAAGGCTCACTTGGAAGAGTAACTGCAAGTTATGCATATAACGTAATTAGGAAAGCTACTGCGAAAATAAAGTTAGCCAGTGTCTTGCGACAACAAAGCAGCTGAAAGGGAAATGCTGAAATTATTCCACCTTGCACTGCTCCAAACAACTATGAAATCGAACCGTATGAGTTGCTAATGTACTGTACCTTTTCTGAACTGCTGTCAGCACCGAAAGTGGTCGCTAAGCCCGCTGCAAAAGCGCTCCTTTGCCTACATGCGTTCGACTAACAGCCAGTAGGACATTGCGACACTGCCCGCTTAGCCGACCATAAGGCGGACTATTTGTCTAAGAGCAGTAAATCGATTGGCGTAAGACTTGTCATACCCTCACTATCAAGATAGATGAACACAATGGAGCCCTGCGTAGTCAATATATTAGCCTGCGTAGTCAATATACATATCAGCCGTGTGGTTTCATCCAATAAAACTTTGCCCCCTGAGACCAAAAGTAGTCTAATTTGGAAGTAATGCGAGGAGCATTCCCTGACTTTTCTCGGTCGTTTGATTGTCTATTTACGAATAGACTACTTATCTGCCTAAAATACGCGGCACAAATCCGGCAGTCTAACCATGAGATTGACGGAAAGTTCCTGGCCCAGCTCTGCTGTCGTACACCAACTCAGCCGTGATATTATTAACTGGACCTTTATTCAAAAGACGGCCATTCTTCCATTCATTCTTTAGAGGCATGTGTCAAGAGGAAGATAAAGCCAGTACCGATCTCTTCTTTTTTTATGAATTGTAAATTTCCAAGTACTGGCGAGTGCTCGTGTGCTAGGTTGAAGAGGTGACTAGTTGGCGGAACGCACTACCGCTGCCTTACCTGCAATGCCTACGGGTAGGTCGCTAAATATAGCGCAACCATTTTTGAGGCCATTTTTCGGAGTAAAAAATGTTTCTTTAAAGCCGTAGACCTGCAAGCTCCCAAATGGGTTACTGAATGCTAATCGATTGGGTATATCCTCAAAGTATAATTTCAGGAGATACCGAGGCTATTTAAACCGTCCCTCCAAAAGTTCGTATAGTTTTAGCTGAACATTTTCCGATGGAAGTCCATTCGGCAAATCTTAATTAGACAAATGAAATCCGACAGCAGTTTTGCAGCTTCTTTGAATGCTGCTTGAAAAAATGTTGCCAGTTGAAAACTAAGCCTCGGTGAGAGCCCTTGTGGGCCATCGGCGTATTTGATCACAGTCGATAGTAACATCAAACAAAATGTTGATAACAAACCCGATAAAAATAGCGATAACAAACCCGATAAAAATATCGATTATTATATCGATAAGTCCCGAGAATCTCGAAAATCTCTAAACTCCCAAAATACGTTCCCAGATTGAGTCTCTGTGTCTCTATCTATATTCTTTTCTCTAAAATTATCTTTATTTTACCTTTTACCTTTTTTCATTTTTGCCTTTATCTACGCATCTTTTTTAAATATGTACATACGTACTCACCTTTACTTTCATTCTTGTATTGGTCTTTTTCTAAGTGTTATTCTTTAACCTTTTATTAGCATGTTTTTGTTAAATTAATACCATGTCCATACACACAAGAAGCACTTGTTTCAGCCCCAACCATTTCCGTTGCACCATTTCCGTGCAATTTCCGTTGAATTCGCCAATTTCCTCCCAATAAACCAACCGCCGCTAAAGAAGTTTCACTTCAAAAAGGTCTGCTGGCCTTTTCTCCAAAGCACAATAAGTCCAACTAGATGGCTGAATATATATGATCAATGGATCAGCCTAGTTTTGAGGGCATTTGCGAGAACACGGGTGTACTAAAGTATATCACTTCAATGAGTTTTTTCCATTAGCACTTGAAAGAGGTGGTAGCTTCAATACCAGCTGTAAAAGGCCGATGAGAACCCACGTTTCCATATCAGGTCTAAAATTCCCAAACCTAGGCCAAAGGAAATGTCGGGGGAGGGCAGAAATTTGTGTTTCTTCTACCCTAAATCGGTGTTTATTTCATGTATCTAACTCGTGTTCTCTTTATAAAGCTTTATTGCCGATTTACATGCCATAAATAGTCGTCTTAATGGATGCATAAATAATAGATTAAGAAGTTACATAAAAGCGTAGAGGAAACAAAAGTTTTGTTTTTGCATACGACAATGGCGCCTCGAAGTTTAGCAAAAGAAAAACAAATAACTAACAGCAAAAGTAATGAATATTTTTATGAGTAAGTAGTTGAAGTATAATGCACACACGGACATATGTATGTATGTACGTTCATATACGAAAACGCTTCATTTAAATATTTCATTGCAGTGAGTGGGCGGCATTCTCTTGGGAGAAGTACAGCGCGCGCTAACAAAAAACAGCGAACTGGCGACAAACTCACGAAAATTTTGAAAGCTGTCGCCTACACCAACAAGCCAGCTGTCGAATAAGGTACAGTACGAGTATGAGTGCAGCTTGTGTACGCTTTTATTATTCATAAGACAAGGAAGCGCGCCAGGAAAGCGCAGTTCGACAATGCCAGGGTCACTTGAGGTGGGTGGGTGAAATATAGGCAGAGAGAGAGGGAGAGTGGAGCAACGAGAAACGGAAGAAATACGACGCACTTCCGGTGTGATGTGGGCAAGTGGATAGGTGGAATACTTGGCTGGCGGGTTGTTAGGTCAGCAAAGCAAAGGTTGGTTCAGTTCAGTTGAGTGTAGATGGAAGGTAAAGGTAGGCAACAAAGTTGTTATCAAGTATATGTCGCGTTAAGCAAGCACTAAGTACTTGGGGCGTGCCCGCTAGGTCACACGAAATCAAACAGCAAATTTTCGACAGAATTTGTGACGGCAGATATCAAAGGGAATGTCAGTCGTTGCATCGGTTAAGTAGTGTACGAGTAGTACGATAATTTGGAGTGCTCGCCAGTTACACTTGATGACAAATTCAATAGGTTCCCACTGACAACAGAATGCTGTTGTAGAGCAGCAAACAAAAGTGAAGTGGCGTTGAGTTTGAGTGAATTAGTCGCTGCAAATGGACAGTTAGATGAATGAAAGGCAAGGTTTATCGCATTGTTCAGCGGAGTGTAAACTTTGAAATTCCTGCTGAATGAAGCTGACTCTGCTGACAATGCAGAGTTAGAGACAGTTCTCGCCCACATATTTATGCAAACGGAATTTTGGGCATTAATATCAGCGAAGTGATAGCTGAATTGACACTGACAAGTTTTGACAAGTTGCTGAAATATTTTGCTATTGTTTGTTTTTGCGTTTCTACAAGAGTGCGTATATTTTTTGATCTTTTGACTGGCTATAATGGCGTCTGGCATGTATGATGCCACTATTTTCATAGAATATTTTGAAATATAGCTGTAACCCTTACATCCAAATAGGAATGGTTGGAGCTTTACATATTTAAAAATATTTAAGAATTTCAGTTTTTTTTTCAAATGGCATAAAGGCAGATTTTGAAAATATTGAGTTTTAGATTCAAAAATTAAAAAAAAAAATCAATATTGTTAATTTTTAAAATGTCATAAAATTTTAATAATATATGTATATAATAAAATTAAATTTTCAGCTTATTATACTAAAAAAAGTTAAGGAATTTCAAAAAATATTTTTAATCAAAAATATGTTTTAATAAATTCGAATTTTCACTTTATAGGAATTGGTAAAAAACTTTGAAAATTTTCAATGTAATTTTGATACAGATTTATTTTGTGTAAGATAAATAAATCAAGACTTGAAAACTTCGTGGCAGTTTTGTTGAAAAATACTTGAAGTTAAAAAAGTTGATTAATCACAAAAATTTTATTTTCTTAAGCAACATGAAAATATTTGTTGAAAACTTCTTATAAATTTTGTTTGAAAATATTGAATATTCAGGAAAAAATCAATAATAAATAAATAAAATAAAATTTGCATTTCAAAAATTCTTATGAGCGTCTTAAAATCATTTTACGAAAACTTCCTACAGTTTTATAAATTTTTTATAGTTTATAAAATCTGGAAATAAATGTCACTTTATATGAAAATTGAACAAACAATTTGATCACTAGAAATTGGAACCGCAACTTTAACCAATTTCAAAAAAACTTGTGTACCTACCGATTTAAAAATTTTTAAATGAGCGAAATTTATACGCAGTTTTTAATTCACCAAAAATTATGTCCAGTTGTTCATCGACCAAACGTTTTTTCCTAGTTGTAAAATTACTAAAAATTCATGCCTAGTTTTTGAATGACAAACATTTTATAGCACGTTTTTCAGTGGCCAAAACAATTTATGTCCGCTTTTCAAATTACTATAAACTTATGGGAAAGTTTACTCTGTCTTAAATAATAAAAACATTGTATCCGTGTCTAAGATTACTTTAAACTTAGAATTACGTCCAGTTTTTAATTGATCCTGTTACTAAAAATGTATGTATGTATGTCCAGTTAAAAAAAAAAATATTATGTTCAAATGATCAAAACTAATTTGTCTAGTTATTAGTTATCAAAATGTATAACCAAAAATGTATGTCCAGTTTTTAAATAACGAAAACTCTATGCCCAATTATTAATAACCAGTTAAATTTAAAATTTTTAAAATACTTAATATATTCAAAATATATGTCCAGTAATGCCCAGTTATTAAGTAGCCAAAAATAAAATCCAGTTTTAAGATTACATACAATTTTAAAAGACCAAAACTGACTGTTTGGTTTTTGAGTGACCCAAATTACCACTAAATTATAACCCACTTTTGAAGTACCTAAAAGTTTATGCACAGTTTCAAATAACCTCATATTTATGATCAGTTTTAATATCAAAAAAAAAAAACAAATCATGTCCGCGTTAGAATAATATGTCCTCCTTTTAGGATTCTAAAAATAGATGTCCAGTGTTATGTTATTATGTTATATGTTATGTTAATTTTTATTTTACCAAATTTTAGCTTCTGTGCCAATCCTGAATATTAGATACCTGCACATTCCTTCATATGCTTACCAATCTGTGAAAGCACTCATGAGCTCCATCCTTTATATGCCTGCTTCTAACTGAACATAGGATTAGCACCTTATCGTACTAAGCTTTTTACTTCTTTTTCTACATATGCATAGGTTAATATCACATAATCCAACTCTACTCAAAGGCGTTTCCCTTTATGTAGCCACCAGCGATTTGTTACGAAATGTTTTTCAAAGACAGCCAAGCACCGTTGGCTACAAATAGAAATCCGACTCATGATTTGCGATACGTGAGGTAGAAGCAAAAGGGACAAGTCACTAAAATTTTTTAATGTGTGTGGGTGTATTATTTATATACATATATAAGTACTTATGAAGTATTCTTTGCTCGCTAAGATTTGTCTCATATAAGCTGGCTAAGATGATACTTAAATATGTACATATTTAGATGTCTATGTGAACATATGATTAAGTACATGTGTGCGTGTGTATTTTGCCTGGCACTGGGCTACATATATCGTTCGCAATGTCTCTGTGTGCACGTCTAAGTGGATAAGCGAAATTTGTCGCTTATGCCAGTTGAGCAATAAAGCACTCTTCAAGCAAAAATATTTGAGGTAATTTATTTTAATATCAGTTATTAAAGTGGACTGGCTTTATTACGAAAGTTTGAACTAAGTGTACATACATAACGAAAAATGTCTGTGTATCTTTTTAATTGTGTTAAGCCCTGATTTCATTTAATAAAAGCAAAAACTAACTTAGCAAGACTTTTTCCTGTTTTTAGTAGCGACTTTAATAAAATTCATTCCCAGTAAGATTCGACTTTTTTCTGGCTGGTAGATGACTGTAAGCCTGGTTCGCCGTCAATCGGGGCTACGGCTACCTTCTTTCTTCCGCAAAAACAAGCATTTTTAGTCCGTGACTCTTTAGTCCGCCGCATTAATTTAATGTGACTGAAGCTGTAAGTCTCTCTGCTTTTGGTTTCGGCTAAACTTGTCATTGGTTCGTGGTGAAAGAATAAACTCAAAGGAGATACTGGTGATGTACCAGTCTGCTATTGCCTTCCAGCTCGTATTAGAGAGACGATTCGGAGTTGTGGTGGTCACTTTGGTCAGCAACTGACACAGCGAGCCCACGCTTGACTCTAATGTGTTCGGCGTTCTGCTGTAGTCGGGGCGATGTTGGAAAACAGAACCCATTCAGCTTAAGTGACGGACACACCTTTCGAACTCAGAATTTACGTTTGCTGTCGAACTATCAGTCTTCAAAACAAAACTGCCTCGCACCAAGAGCTTTCATGGCAAAGTCGGCCAGAAGAAAGCCCATTTCTGCACTACTCTCCACGCCGTTGGGAGTTTCTTTCTACCATTGCCTGCTTTTGGATCTCTAGGGGTTTCTTTGTTACAGTGTCAGTAGGGGATTGCTCCTCAGTGCTACCCTGTCTTTGGTGCCACTGTTCTTGGCAATTGCTTACCCAGACGTTCCAATGTCTAAGGCTCATTTGAAGGCTCTACTCTTCCTAGAGGTGAAGTAAACGAACAATTTTCCCTGACGCAGCTCAGTAAACAGTCATCGAATCGAAAATCAGTGTGCTAATGAAATCCGAATAGACTTTTGACCTTTCGGATGTCAATCCCGGAACTCATGTTGGGAATAATAGTCATAACCACCGAAGATAGCACCACCGAGACTCCCTACGCATGCCCAGTGACTACGCCTGGCTTCAGAGAAATCCATGCTGGCCTTCCGATACCATGGCCGATCTTTTTGGCACTGTAGCTCAACCGGAGCGCTTACACTGGGATCCAGGCATCACCTTGGCCGTGTACACCCGTATTGGCCGCGTACACCCTTTGGTGTTGAGGTAATTTATGCGTAGAGGGGAGATAGTTCAGAAGACTATTCGTAGCAAATGTCACGCCCTTCACACCGATTGACTTCTATTAACAACTAAAACTTCTCTTCCTCGAGAATATTCCTCTCCCCGCCCGTTTACTAGCGCTATAGTAAGACATACATATGCACGTTGCTATATCCCACTTCCCAGTGTCCCCAATTCGGAGAGCGTAGCTGAACTTCTGGTTGTGTAAGCGAACGAAAGTTGTGTACTGAGGACTTCAGAAGAGTGCTTACTTGTCGACCAACGGCCGATTTTTCTAACACAATTTCCAACTTTCTTCTTATAAAGTTACTTGCACATATTAAATTTTTAATACAATTTTTAACTTAAATAATGAGGCACATATTTTCTTTGCGTAGCAAAAATTTTATATTTTTTTGAACTTTTTGCAGGTTCTCAATTAGCAATGCCGACTGCGTCAAAACATCACAGGAATTACCGAGAACTTACATTGAAATTAGCTCAAACGCGTGGGTATATAATTCACTTTTTCTTCTGCTCTTTCATTTATTTTTTCGTATATGTAGTACTTCCAAGCCGTTCGCCGTTAATAAATTAATGGGACTGTATCCATGTTCCCGAACTAATTAAGTGTTTACCTCCGCTCACCTCCGGATTCCCTTGTTCGCTTTGACTCACCTCCACTATGCTTGAGTACCTTTCACTTTTTCAACTTGCTATGAAAAGTTGCCCAAAATGAACCATAAATAACTCAGATTCGTGCCGCTACTTTTAGCCCTGCTCAACTTTCGTGTATCGCCCACATCATCAGCACCACAAGTTGCTAGCGCCTAAAAGTATGCACGAATTAACATGCAATTAAGCAGTCCAGCGGCCACTGGCTACCTTCAACTAATTTTCGCTTCTACGGATCTGTTGTGTGTGTGTTTCTTTTTTGTTTTCTTTTCTTACGCTTGGTTGCCTTATAAGTGCCTTCACGCGCTAACGCCTTAATGTATGCTACTCATGCATGTGTTCTTGGCAATTGCGTGTATGTAATTAGTAATGATATGCAATACGTATGGGAAATGATTGCAGATTTTTCATAGCACTCCATTCACCGCTAGCAGGCACGCGATGCTTGCTTACTCCATCAACTACCAAAAAACTTTACTGATTTCTGGCCAGCGCATCCAATCAAGCGCCTAATTACCGCTGAGCTTAGTTTGGCGCAAATCTGTATTTTGTGCGCTATTCGATTTTTGCGTTGACAGTACACTGATTTGAGGCGAAATTATAGCCACAATGCGTTGATTAATTACTGAGCTTACTCTGAACGTTTGCTTTTTGTTTGAGGTTACTTTCCTTGACTGCCTGACACAATTGTGCACACACTTTTAGGCGCCCTGATTTGCTCATACTTTTAGGCGCATTGCTTTGCCCATTAATTGTTTCTTAGCGCTGTTCGTGTCATTTGCAAATTACAGCCGGCCGCCGCTGCTGATTTATTTGCCAGCAAGATTAATTTGCCACCACAAATTGCTGGATTTTTTTTTTGGAAATGTTAAGACAAAAATGACGCTCGGTGCGGTCACGCGTTTGCATCCCTTTTGATATCAAAGTATGTCCGAAAAGATTTGTTATCCTGCAGCTTGCGGCTCTGGGTTATAAGCAATCGAAATGCGGCACATTTCAAAAGATCTTATAGCTTCAAGTTATTTATGGCCCAACATTTATTTTGCGGTGCAGTTTTCAAGTTTTTTTTTTCTTTTCAAAAGTCACCGCCGCGGTTTTGTTTTCACTCCGCTAAGCAGCCATTTCAAACTACTAATTAAATTAACTGTCGGGGCGGCTACTTTTATTTTAAATTGATAAGGGTTTTTACAGTTTTCGTTTGAAGAAAGGCGTTGGAGACTTACTGCCAAAGGAATTAAAGCATATTTCTTATCCAAAGATGCGGCATAGAATATACAACAGCGTGTTGATAAGACAATGGTCTCCTTCTACAGCTGCAGTACCCAAAAATCATGACTCGGCTATACACCGTGGTTTGTAGGCCTATTTTACCCTACAGAGTGGTGGTAGGGTGGCCAAGTCTCAAAAAGAAATCAATAGCCCTAGCATTTTACTCAAAATTTTACCAAAAGAGTTTATTGAAAAATAATTTGCGGGGTGCGACGCTTTGAGAGTGCAGGAATTGCCCGGCTTTAGAACCACTCAGGGTGCACACACCGCAATTCTAAAGTATATTGACCTATCGTGCCCTGATTATTGTGTACCAAGGCTAAACTTAACAAAGAAATATAAAATATCTATTTCAAATACAGATCTTTGGTCTAATGGGGGGCTTCTGATGAAAAGAGAACACTCCAACTCTGCGCTGATGGTTCAAAACTGTGGTGAAGTATTCTCATTTCTCCTACTCAACCACTATAGCGTCTTTAAGCTGAAGCTCTGCAATACTTGAGCACTTACGAACGGGAGAAGCAAAATGTGACAAAACATCTTCATCTATCCAGGCAGTCAGGTGGCACTCAAAGCACTTCACTCGGTCATCGCTGGATCGCTGAGTAGTTTGCTCTTAACTTGGTATAGATTCCAAAGCACTAGAGCATACCAAGCAACGAGAAGATGGACGAAGTTACCAGAAATGGCACATCTACTCCACTTTCGCATCCTTCAATGGGTTTATGCATGCCACTCACTACCTGTAAGCGCCTCAAAAGGGAGTTGTCTCTAAAAAAGCAACAGATTGATTGATTGATGGAAAAGTCTCTTCACTTGCAGTCTCATGTGGTCATAATGGAACGAGAAACTGTCTAAGGATCTCTTCATGACCTCTTCAGAAACAGCAAAATTGAATGACCAGAAATCTTGCGTCACCTGCTATTGGAACGTCCCGCACTCTGTAAAAGACTTAACCGACATAGCTAAAACGAGAATACGGCAACTTCTAGGTTTGGCTGACTTGATGGTTCGAATAGCAGGGTTTTCACGATGGCCCAATAAAAACGGGCCTGGATGTGCTGGTGGGGTCCCTGGCAACCACTTCAGCCTAACATTACCATCCTAAGGTCTCTATATTTCGTGTCTTCGCGGTAGTATATTATGCCTAACGTTTGCAGTATACGATTCCAGAAACCATAGTTCGTACCTTATTCTTCGTAGCACTCTGTCTTAACCTGTTTTTTGAAAACTTGTCTTTCCTCTTAAACGAAGGCTTAAAGCTTTCTTCTTATCTAAATCACCTCTGCTTTACAAAAAATGATGGGCTGAACAACCGATGGGATATTTGTAGGTATAAAAAAAAATATCTACAGATCTGAGGAAAGTTGGGAAACTTCTTAAATTTTCATACCACAAAGGCAAAAATAGACACAATGCAGACCAGCATGAAGAGATATGCTTCGCATGAGACTCCACCACCTCTCTCGGTTAGTGCGGTATGAGTGCGTTCACCTTGAACAATCAATCAGTCAGTCTGTCTGCCAGTCAATCGCACCGCCGAGTTCTTGCAATCATTAAATAAATAAATCACATTTCTTGAAAGCTTTCAATTCTTATTTCTCTTACATATATGCATGCGCTTACATATGTTGCTACTTACGACTTCTTATAAGTAATCATAAAAATTGAAAAATCAATATTTGACTACGCATAAAGGCATATAAAATTTATTTTGCAACACATTAACTTTACAGCTCAAAAAAGAGAAAAAACTCATAACTGTATCTATTGGATAAATAAACAAATCAAAAATAAACTGGGCTAGTGGAATAAAAAATTACTCATCAAGTGACTGAAGAGAGTGCAGGGGAGCGCGAGAAAAAATAATTTCTCATACATAAGTATTCAAAATGTATGTATTTACATACCCCGTAAGAAATAGGTTACGTAATAATGCCTTAGCAACAACTTACACTCCGAATCTGCCTTTAAAGTCTTAGCAGGCTTATGAAAGTAGGAATATTACTGTATTTGAAAGTAGAATGTACATTTGATATCAGACACACTTCTGAGCCGTTTTATCAAGTAAGGTACGTAGATTGTAGAGCGGTCGCTCGGAGTAGTTCGACGCTTGTGAATCAAATTATATTTAAAAGCTAATACCCACATTCATAAAAAAATAAAGAAATAAAACAAGAATTTATTTGAAAATGTCACTTTAAATAAGTTTTATTTTTTTGTGAATAAGGCCATAAGTTTATGGAAAAAAATTGTTTTTTACCTACAAGCTCTGAAAAAATTTATTATTGAACATTTTAACTTTATTGAAATGTTTGTAACTTTATGGTGAAGCGCTAATTTTGGTAAAATTTCAAAAAAAAAAAAAAAATACAAATCAAATATACTACATCCAAACCACGTAATTTTTTATTTTGTTATGGAATATTGTTTATTGAATTTTTTTTACAAAATATTTTTTTTTATAAATATTCTATTTTTATGTAAGTTATTGTAAAAATTTTAAATTATTGGCTATTTCCAATAAATTGTATCAACTCAACAAAATTTAATTTTTAAAAAATTTTTGTGCGTATTACTCATAAAGCAAAATTTATATCTTCTAATAGAATTTTATTTATTTATTATTTATTACAAATTTTAATTTTTTGACAATTTCTCATAAATGTAAATGTGTGAGATTCTTAAAGAATTGTAATTCTTTTTTATTGCGTTTAATAATTTTAATAAATATTTGGCACTACATTTTATGAAAATTTTACAAAAAAAAAATTTAAGATTTTTGGGATATTCCAATTTCTGAGCGAAACTTTCAAAGAAATTTAAATCTGTTTTGTTAAAACATACATATATTCTAGTAACATGTTCTATGTTGAATTTTGTATAAATTTTCGCACAGAAGTTTAAAGTTTTAACTTTTTAAAACATTTGTCCGCATACTACTCCCAATGGAAATGTATATCTTCTTAAAGAAATGGCAAATTTCCAATAAATGTGTGAAATTTTTAAAGAATTTTAACTTTTTTATTACGTCTAATCTTTTATCAAATATCCGGCATTTTATACATCCATACATTTCTTTAACTCTGGACGTAAAAATGTATTATTAAAATATTAAATTATAAGAAAAAAATTAAAAATTTAATTTTAGCTCCTTATGAGATTTTAATTCATACCACTTTTTGATAAACTTTTCATCTTCTTATAGTATTTTTTGTGCATTTTATGCAAATGTTATGAAAAAATTTTTAATTTTTGAGAAATTTCCAATTTTAAATTATTGAGAAATTTCCAATTTTTTCGTGAAATTTTTGAAGAAATTTGATTTTGTTTAAATTTTTTTTTTGTTACAATTTTTAGAATCTGAAACATTAATGAATTATTTTTAATTTAAGATTTTTTTAATACATTTGGGAACGTTAAGTTTTCTCCATTATAGTATATCTAAATCATTAATTACTTACTGAGTTTACAATACTTTAAAATAGATAATTTAACGGCCCTAAAGTATTTTTTAATATAGATTTAAAGAGCTTTATAAGGAGACATTTTTCTATAGGGATTATCCAAATATCGCGCCTCATGTCCCACCTAATCTACTTTCGTATTGCATTGTCATCGGGTTTTGAACTAAGTTTGAAGTTTTAAGTCTCTACCGCAACGGGAAGTTGGTTAAAAATTGATAGCAAGATTTGATTCCATCCAGATGAAACTTAACAAAAGCTTGTACAAAACAAATCCACAGCGAAGTTCATTCAAATGGAAAGCAATTAGTAATGAAAAGACTTAAGACCAAAAGCAAATAAAAATTAAAAAAAAATCCATTTGGGTATCACAATAATGAATGAACCGTGATCCAAAAATGCATTCAAATTTCAATTAATGCAATATGTTTTTCTCTCATTTTGTGGAATTTCAATAAATACGCACCCACACACACACACGCCAAATATTTGGGCGGCCACTTGTCGATCGTTTCAAATGGCATGCAAGCTGCAGGCCAGGCAGCCAAATCTAAAAAAGCTTTTTGCGTAAACACAAACGCACGGGCAGGCATTCATATATACTTAGATGCATACATATTCAAAAATATAAACATACATGCATATGTATTTGCAGTTTTTTTTTTCTTTTCAAAAATATGTGAATGTAGATTCTTCTTCTCCCCTTTTCTTTCACTCTCTGCATCTATTCTGTTTTTATGTAGAAGTCAATTAACTTGTCGAGCAGCTGAATCCCGCTTCCCCACCAACACCACCCCCAACAGTGCCATCGACTTGCAGCAAATGTGCCATTTGCCATTTTATTGCTCGTCAATAGTAGATTTCCGAAAATTTCTTTGGAATTTGTGTACGTGTATTTCAAAAGAAATTTTAATTTATTGAAATTCTCTGACAATATGTTTTTTGTTTGTATTCAAGATAATTACAAGACAATTTGGCTATTGAAGGGATCTGTTTCTGCTGAAACTACGCAGCATACACAGGCATTGAATTAATCTGTATTTATACTGGGTAAGGAAAATGCGGTTATTTTTTTTTTTTTTTTTTTAATAAAAAAAGTATTTAAGTGCAGTAAAGGTGCTGGTAAACGATGATAATACTCACATCATAGATTTCACAAAAAATTACCTCAAAAACTAATGAACAGATTTCAACCAAATTTGGAGAGTATATTCCTTAGTCCCGTGAGACGGAAATAGCTGATGGTGACGCATGAGTGGATCCGCTAAATGAGTGTTTATGGTCCGATTTAGATGAAATGAAAAACGAATAGTGCAGGTGTAATAAAAAATATATTTACAAAAATGGATTCGCTAGATGGCGCTGGAGTCGAAAATTTCAGAAATTTCTTATTTATACGTATTTGCAAAACTTAAATTAAAAATGTACATGCATACGTACACTTGTGGTCAGCTTATTAATTCAAGTAACATTTTCACTTGTTTTGGCTGGTTTTCTTTTGTTCATTTAATGTTTATACTCTTTTTATAAAAGTTTAGCACTTTACCTAACCAGCGCCACATAAATCTACTTTTCAAACTTCGTACAAAAATTATGAAAATTCAACAAACTTCAACATTTGCATCCGATAATTTTCAATTTTTATTTAGAATTTTTAGAAAAATTCAGCTAGTTATGTTTAAAAACGAATTAATTAACGCCCACTTGCACAAGCAGTGCAATATCGCCCAAGTTCTCGTGGCCTAGTAATTTTGCATAGGTGGCAACTCTAGTTACAAAATATTTTGACAACGATTTTATTTCATATTTGAAACAATTTTAAGTGCTCGTCATAACGAAATTATAAATTATTCCATACGTTTTATAGGTGGCAACCCTATTCGACAATGTGGCTAGTTAAAAATTTATGCCAACACCTGTTTTTGAAAACAATATTGTAATGCTTTATTAGTATTAAGAAATCGAAATTAGGCACAGCTCAAGAAAGGATCTCCCGATCGCGATTCCGAAAACTAAACCTCATTTCCTGCTTTCCAATATTCCAGCATTGCCGGAACCAGTTGGTCTTCATTGGGGCTTACTATTACGCAGTGGGTAAACTCTGAATGCAGTAAGTACTGGATAGCGGTAGCATGTTTTAAGTAGGCCATGCCTTTTGGCTATTCTTTCGTTAGGAATGAAACAAATCTTTTAAACAAAGTTGGCATCAGGTCGATCACAAAGCACCGAACTGCTCATAACCAACTACGTTCTCACATGCACCGAAGTGTCGTGATCATGAAAACGGACTTTTTTTTTTGTCCAGAAGACGAAAAGATGTCGGAGCACATTCTGTGGCAGAGAAAGTGCTCGACGTTTTTGATTACTCATCCTATCGACGGCAACTAGCAGACACACAGAAAGTCCTAAAATACCCCGCGATTTGGAACGTAGCAAAAAGAATTGAGGGCATTGGGCCTGCCATCGTAAACTCTGAACCATATTTGGTATGTCTGAAGCCCATATCTTGGTTTAAAACCAAAACAAAAACGATATCCTTGAGCTCAAGTTCCGGAGAAGTTGCCTCTATGCTCACTTATTTGAAGATGTTTATGTGAAGTGGGAAAATGTGATTACATTCCAGTGCATTTTCTTCTTTCATTCAGGCTAGGCTATTTTGCTAATGACTACTACCAGGTTAACTCGGCGATAGAAATTAACAGGCTAAACGTGAATATAAAAGAAAGGTACTTCTTTTTTGACGACGTAACCACCTAAGCGATATCCGTGGAATTCAATAAAACACATCAGTCCTACCTCTCTCGTGTGCCACCTGATATCTCCATTGCAGAATACCTAATGTCAATTAAATCAGAAGAGCTCATCTAAACTAAATTAAACGATTCTTTTGCTGGTATTGTACCCCGAAAGTTCGCATTTATCAGTATTCTTCCCGCATCTTCTGTGAAATTTTCAAGTGCACATTAAAAGATATTTTTCTTCTCTTTAAAATAATAATCATAGCTTATTTTTAATGAGTCTCATTTGTGCGTAGCCGCTTCATCACCCACCACCTCATAAACAGCAGCTTGCTCTACTTGTCAACGTAAAAATAATTTATTTTTTAACCAATCTTCATGCACTCAAGGATGCGACCATTCTCGCTCCAATTTTTCCCCCTTTTTTCTTTTTATTTCTTTTATTTTCATTCCTTTCGTTTTAAATTTATTTCGCTCATTCGTATTCGTATTTTAACCTGGATTTTCTCGAACCTTTTCATATTTTATTTCTGATTTTCCATTCCTTTGTATTGGTCGTCCGTCTTTCTGCGCTGCATCGCAGCTACTGTGGGTTTCCAAGTCCGTTATAGACCACGCATCAGTCGCTCGTTTACCCTTACAATACATTTGGTTCTTCTCTTTGCACATCTCCACCTGCCATTCATCACGTTGCTGCGCCGTTTAGTTCCGTGACATTCAATGCTTGTATGTCGCTGTTCGCTCCTGCTTCCTTATGCTCGCCTTCGTACTCTCACTTTGCCCCTAACACATAATTTTCCTACACTCTTCCTCGTTCTTTGCTAGTTTTATTCTGCTACTCCGTTGAAAAATTTTTAGTAATTTACCACTTGACAAAAATGTGCCTGGGATTTGTGGCGAGAGATATGGCAAGGATTGAGGAGCATGGTGAAAATGGAAGCAGTATGCGCTCTGGCCTTGCATTCCGTGTATGTTTTGTTTTCTTTTGTATGCCAAGTATTTGTCTCCGCCGCGCGGTTGATTGCCGCCTTCTCCCTGGCTTGGCTGGTTTTATTCTTCATCTTCTTGTTTTTTCGCCTACATTTTTTTCATTTTTTTTTTTAGGTTGCCCTGTAATCCTTCTCAGGTGCCCAGATTGCCTGCCAGGCCAACTCGGCCGTCCCGTGTTTATATCCTTATTTGTTTGCTCGCCTGTTGCTACTTTTGTGCCGCATGTTGCACATAAATCTTATCGCTGTAACCGCTGTTGGTGTATAGAGCAAGCAGATGAGCCGCTTGCTAACTCAGTTTTTAGATTGAAATCTGGTCAGCTAAGAGTGGCACTACATTTTTTTTAGGAGAATGAAGCGAAAGAAAAAAATGGTGTAATCGAAGAAGGCAAATCGTAATTTGCATAAGCATGATTGGAAACATGTATTCAATTATGTTTTAAGCTACTATTTGAAATTTTGACTTCGAAATCAAGATCATGATTTACACTCACCTAGTGCTTGAAGTAGTTGAAGGCTTCCCGTCCGGTTTTACTGCTGATACTCAGTTTTTCCCTGTAAGAATAAAAAAAATATGTTGATGAACTTTTCATAAAAGTGAGCTTTCTTATTCAAACCAATGATCATAAATTAAATTGCTGTTACAAAATAAACATATTTTCTTATCACTTTTAAATTATTTCCTTATAGTTGTTAATATAGGCTAGGTTGGGTTGATTCGGCGGAACATCAAAGGTCTCACAAACGCCACTATTGGCCCACCAAAAAATTATACGCATTCACGGGCCTCAGATCCTACCCTTAAGTCATTACCATACATGCTTTGTTTTTGTTATTTTTATGGCCTTATAACAATTATATTCAACAATTTTTATGAGCTCGAGGCCGTATTAAGTGCAAATTTATTGTGGAAAAGCAACAAGAATTAACAAGACAAACTTAGCACAGTGCGTAGGCAACTGGCTGAGTCAATGGTGATCGTCGGTTCGAATCCTACTGAAAGAAGTCTGATGAGGAAATGTGGTGATTTCCGAAATAGCTATCACTTCTACCATTTTTTCAAATTATTGTTGCTTTTCCACAATAAATTTGCACTTAGTACGGCCTCGAGCTCATAAAAATTGTTGAATATACATGCTTTATTGTATAGTATTTCTGATTCGCTGATCCACGAAAGGCGCTTTTTAGTATCTTCCTTAGGGTTGGTTAACACCACTTTATGCCTGGTTAACACTAATCTCCAATGCGAAAAAGACAGGTAGTGGCTAGCGTCGATAACGATGTTTAACTGGAGATAAGTTTTAACTTGGCATTGAATAACTGGCTGTAAATCTATGTATTATCACGTGAGGTTCCACTTCAACAGAGAAAGAACAACTTTTGAGTTTTGACCCGGTTCGCTTTGAGTCCGCGTCCTCTTTCGGCTTGGTTATCTGACATCGATAGAATTAAGATCAATTATACTACAAAGGACAAGTCAGTGCTGTCCGAGTGTGTCATTCGTAGAGAAAGGCACATTAAAGCAACCTAATCCCAAAGTTCAGATGAGCCTAGTGCCCTCAAACTCTGAAGGTGTCTTTCAGACATGTGGCGCCCAGTTTTCCGGTGGGAAGGAAATTACAAATTAAACGTAAATGCATTAAGATACTCTGCCATATTTGGTACCAAGCGGGGTTTACTAAAGGCTTAGGGCTTGACAACAGTCAGCAGAAGATCGTAGAAAAATACTTCTGAAAATGGAAAGTATGCCGACGATATGCTGAGATTTGAACACCGTTATCGCATTCCTCTCGGGCTATAAATGATCTTACGTAAGCTACCTTTCTTCAGCCTTCGGAGAGTCAAAGAAGGATTCTTTACTCCGTTTGTTCACAAAATCTGAAAATAATTTAGAACAAAGACGCACCGACTCACTCATTATAAATCCATCTGGTTGATCTACATCAGTTTCGCCAATACCCCGTAAAATATTTCGTACTTTACTGACGCTTAGTGTCGTAGGGTTCGTACGCTAGACAATGTAGTAGGGTAAAATACAAGACTAAATTGCGTTCTTGTTATGTGAGCTAGAAGATCCCTTGTACTATTGAACAGTACTATAAATAGCACATTTCTTCCAGTTCAAATTGCATGATGACGAACGGGATACAGAAGAGCTCATGCGATTCTATTGTTGAGCGTCCACTAAGCCGCAAAGAATAAATCAACTCTGATCAAACTGCCAACGCGAGCTACTACCTTCTAGAATTTTTTCAAGCGAACAAAATTAATGCTTTTCTACCTTCCACACCTTTAAGTTTTATGATTTCTTCGAAGAACAAAGTTAGGTTCTAATACTTTTCTTGACGAGGCTACAGCCCTTTGAATGCCCATTTGCAGGAGCCTAAATCTTTTCAAGCAAAATGGTTCACATTCATCCAATACAAACAGGTAAACCTCTTCACTGTCCGTTACATACAGCACTTAAAACTATCTTGTCTTATCGCGCATCAAATCTCAAGAGCTCCTCAAGCCAAGCCAGTCAAGCACGCAAGAAAACAGCCTCCTCAATGAAAGCAATATATTTCTGTTGGTAGTGCACACGGAAGTGCGCTGGTTTTTGTTGTGCTTGCTCAACCTACTGCGCTGTTGTTGTTGCTTTTGCTATTTGGCAAACATTGCCCAGGAAGCTTGCTGAGCTCAAGTGCTCTTCACCACAACTTGTCTAGCGGATAAATCGCCTGATTACTTCCAACCGGAAATCAACTCACAAATAGAAATAGACACACAAGCAAGTAAGCGACGGCATTGTAAGGACCAGACAAGCAATGTTGTTTTGTAAGCATATTTATTTACTTACAAACTCGTCCTCGTCCTATGTATACGCCAACAGGTTTAGCTGTCTACTTACTTGGCGTGTGAGGTTAGTCAACAACAGCTCAGTCGTCAGTTCAGCTCAGCATCTTAACTCGATTCGTGCGCGAATTCATGCTAACATAACTCGACTAGTCATTCCGTTTCCATTTAATGTGACAATAATGTGGCACGAACGAAAAGTGCACTGCGAGCGGAAAGAGCAACGTAGAAGACAAACAGCAACAAAAATCCGCAATACCCAGCACATTTTCACGGACACTGGATTTGCAGTCTCAAGTGGCAAATACCCAAAAAGCAAATGTCACTGAAATGAGGTAATGCGCTAATGAAAATAAATTCGTTACGCGAGTTGAGTAAGTGAAGAATGGGTACTGGGGAATTGAGTAGAGGAAGATGCTGAGAAATTAAATTAAGATAAACAACAGGAAATGAGCATAAATTCAATGGATGTTATATGAAAAACTCGTAAGCAGTGTTAAGAAAAGCCATTCAAAATATGCCCGTTGTTATGCGGAAATACTTAGAAAGGTAACTGTTAAGCTATAAAGAAACGAGTTGTGTATATAGAGCTTCTTTCTCAGAACTACTATTAGGGCCAAACGGTTCGAGCTTCAGCTTCACAAGGTTGGACAGCTTAGAAAAAAGTCATATGTGGTTGCACTTTTCCTACTTTATGCAGCTGTGACACTTTGGATCAAGTGTGATAATTAGCTTCCTGACAACATCTAGAGTAGCGGCATTTTTGAGGCCCAGAAGCTCACTTGACCGACTACGGTTTATGTGATCGACAGACCTTATGCTAGCACATTTCCCTCTTAGCGAACTCATCTTAAGGCAAACCATGGATTTCTACAACACAAAAGTCTAATTGGAAAACGCGTGCCTGAACCCAAAGGCTGGTTCCTTCATGGTTAGCGGGTTAGGTTTTTTCCACCATTATGACCGGAGGAGTTGTGGAAGTTGGAATATGAAAGCCTGCAATAGAGATTGGTTGGCAGCTGGCGGTAGAAGACAGCACCACCTTTCGACAAGCTTCGACTAGCCTCTGCAGAAAGTCATTGGGTCTTCCCCTCCTTTCTGTGTGCTTCTTGGCAGTCAGCAGTGACTGTTTACTACCAGTTTGGTAGACCGCTCCTACTGGAAAACACTGCATTAGTGTGGTAGTCTACATTTGAGGTTGGTGGAGAGTTCGTCTAGAGAAAATATTCTCCTATTCTTCCGCTAGGCATTCACTAGTGCGTGTATAAGTTCGGAGGTCCTTTCTTCCTGAGTATTTATTGGATATGATATCGCCATTATAGCGGTTACCTGCCTCTGGGAAACATCAGAAAACACTTCAGTAACCTGTAAGACTTAAATTTGAGGTTGGCAGAGAGTTCCTGCAGGAAATAATTTACAGCCCTTCCAGTACTTCCTTTCAGCAGCTGCCTCCCAGCCTCGCACTACTTCAAGTAATATATTTAAGTGAGGAAGAGCTGCTTTCTTTCAAGATTATTTTAATTGGCACACCCTTAAGTCGCATCTTTCAAGACTTCTAAAGGATAAGGGTCCGACTAAAAATCCTGCTGCGAGTGTATCCCGAATGGCATAAGTGGTTCTCGGGGAGTAGGTATATGATAGTAAAAATACCCGCTGGTATACCCACCAACCCTGGCAGCTTAGGATAAAACTATAATCCTTAGGGTGATGGCACAAAGGAAGGATGGAACTCCAACCGCACTTGTGGAGAGTTCATGGGTTCTGTAGGACCCAATCATCACTACAGTTGATTAGGTCAACGATCAGCATCGCGTGCTGGAGGAGAGCGGTGAGGCAGTGCAATCTAATTTTCTTCGGGGTCGAAAACGGATTATGCGCTAGCAAAAGGTGTGCTTCGGGAGCCAGCTTGACTCACTGTGCCGTCGAGGGTTTGCTTTCATTAGCTCAGAAGAAGAGGAGAAGGATTTTGAATGTGGTGGCAAAACTAAGGTAAGAGAAATCCTTTTCTGTGGTCTGTAGAACTCCTCTTGTCAGCGCAGGTCTATGCATGGTACACTTTCAGAAACCTGTTCCCCTGTTTTGGACGCAGTGACATTAAAATTCTCTGAGGAACGATTTGAAAGAGGCACACCTGTGGCTTTGCTCAATGACACCCCAGCGAAGAATTTTGATATTCGCAAGAGTACTGCCGCTCTCCATCAATCCTCACAATCCGGAAATAAATATCATAAGCCGGAATTTTTAATTGCTCTGGTACGATTTATACATTTACTGTCTATTGTCCAATGACAGAAAAAAAGCAAAAACAAGTTTTTAAGAACTCTACGACTCAGTTTGAAGCCCTCTTTATTCAGTGCGAGAGTTTAAGAGCAAAACTTGGATTTTTTCCATTAGTGCGTGTTCGGAAATCATCCATAGATTTTCAACGGAATCTTTCAGTTCACTGTAATTTTTACTTCTTTGGTTTTTCTTCTTCTTACTTACACCTAACATTCTGCCACTTCATACTGAAGTCTGTTCTCAGCGACTTTGCCATTTTATGTCTCTATCACTTGTACGCTTCATTTTCGCACTAAAACTACTCTCTATTTATATTTATTTGCGCGTTCACTCACTCGCCTGTCAGATAAATGTTGGTAATACCCGGATTTTCCACTTTCACACGCAACTAACAAGAATAAGTGGATTGGTATTTTTTTTCTTATTTTTACGATAATCGGGAGCTTAAATTTGCGAGTTTTTTTTTTTTTGAAGCAAAGTCGCTAAGCAGAACTAGGAGATAGAAGAAAAAGATGTGAGTGAAGTGATCATATGAAAATTTAACGATATGAGTTCACAACCTAGAGCCGATATAAAAGTTCAAGATTAAGATTTAATGCGCAGTTCTTTTTTCTAGATCTAGTCAAAATATCGCTCAAACATTGCAATCAATGATGCTATGGGTTTAGCACAAATTCATAAATAATACAAAAGTGACATATAAGTAGTGGTGAGTACTTTAAAGATAAGACACACTCTGGATAAGTCAGGAAATTCTTGGCTATTCTGATACATTTTTCAGTTGTCTATTAAGTGCTTGCATCCTACTACCTACTAATTTTATAAATGTGAAAATTTGAATGTTTCTGTGTTTGGATGTTTGGGAAACCATCACGCGGAAACGACTGAAAGGATTTGCATGGAGTTTTGTACAGGGATAGTTTATGGCCCAGATTGGACAAAAGGCTGCTTTTTTAACAGTTGCCACCTGGTCGTAAATTTTAATTAATTTAATACACTGATATTACTGAACTGATTTGCATGAAATTTTGCATACGGAAAAATTGTGACCTAGACTGTACAATAGGCTACTTTTTTAAGGGTTGCCACCTGTTAAAAAAGTTTAGTTATATCAATACGCGGAAACAACTGAAATGATTTGCATGAAATTTTGCACACGGAAAGCTTATGGCTTAGACTGGAAAAAAGGTTACTTTTTTAAGAGTTGCCACCTGCTAATAAAGATTAATTATATTAATGCGCGGAAACAACTGGACTTGTTTTCATGAAAATCTTCACACAGATAGCTTATGACCTAGGCTGGAAAATAGGCTACTTTTCTTAAGAGTTGCCATTTGTATGGAATTTTGTACACAGATAGCTTATGAATTAGGTTGGAAAATATGCTACTTTTCTTAAGAGTTGCCACCTGTTAAAAAAGTTTAATTGAATTAATATGCGGAAACGACTGAACGGATTTGCATGAAATTTTACACGTGGAAAGCTTGTGCCCTAGACTGGAAAATATGCTACTTTTTTAAGAGTTGCCACCTGCTAAAAAAGTTTACTCATATTAATACGCGGAAACAACTGAACTGATTTGCATGAAATTTTGCATACAGATAGCTATAACAAAATGGATACAGAAATAAAATATAACATCATTAAATTATTTTTCATATTTGTATAAAAACGTGGGGTGAAACCCGCGGGTATAAGCTAGTGTATCATAATTATGAAAAGTACTGAGTTTGAATAAGTAAATTATTCACTACTCATGTTTCAATTGTAATTGTCTATTTAGGCAATTACTAGCCGATTACAACAAGAACAAGAGCTATAGAGAATTTTATGACTCAACCTTAGTATGTCCTTATCTTTATAAGTAGTACTCTTTATATCTAAGTTATCAAGAAGTGCTGAGTTCACTTTGCAACAACCGGCCACCACGCTGCAGCGGCTAAGATCTTCGCCATTTGGCTGCGACTAATCGGCTGATCAACTAAAATGATTCATCTAACTAAGCATTACCCAAATGTGTGGGCTAAACAATGGATATTTCAATAAAATTTGCAAATTTCTAAATATATACTTTTATATAACACTTAGAAGCAGTTAACTAAATATGTAAATATACTTACATAAGTATCTAGATACTTATGTTTATCGCCTGTGTTTACATTTACATATACTACGTACGCCTTTATGATATTGACCAAATGCGACTAATTGCGAAGCACAAATGGTGGGCAATGAGTCAATAAATCCATTTAATCGCACTTAATAAAAAGAAACTACAAAAATGCCGTGGATTCATATACACAGGTATCTATAATTATGTGTATAAATATGTATGTATGTGGGTACCTATACATGTACATTAGACTGCATCACTTCCCATATAAAAAAAAATCGGTACTGTTTTTCCATTGGAATTATAAAATCTATTATATTTTAAGACGTCCACCGAAATATTTCGAAAAAATATTAAGATTTACGTGAGCTGGACCAATTTGAAAATACCTCCAAAAATGGAGTTTTTTATGAATAAAAATAGTTTCTTAAAGTGGTTTTTTGAAAAAACCCCCTCAAGTGACAAAACAGTTTAAGCTTAAAAATTTGCATAAAAACAGTACCGATTTTTTTTTTGTATTTGGAGTGATGCAGTCTAATGTACATATATGAATTTAGAAGAAAAACTCATAAGGTATATGAGCATTTCCACAAAATGGTCAACCAGGACCAATAACTTAAATGTTAAAAACGTAAAATTTGGTTTAATATAATTTTAAAAAGTTGTCTAGATTTTTATAAAATAATGATTTTATAACTTATCTCACTAATTTTCATGGAAAAATTGGCGTGGAACCTGAAAACTTATTTGTTTTTTTTTTAATTTTAGTATTCGTACGTTCGCATGCTTATTGCTAACATATTGAAAAATTAAAAGCGAAAGATCCCCTATATTGCACCAAAGATAGACAAATAGCAAAATGCTATCGAAACATAAAAATAAATAAATAAAAATTTATATTTTTCTTGTTTTTTTTTAGATACAAAAGCGAACAAACGTACGGTTCGCGACCACTGGAAATGCCCATATATGTACAGAGAACATACATATGTAAACAAATGAATTTAACTAAGCATATGTACAGCCAGATTTAGTAATTTATAGTTACACATAAAAGTTCAACGGTTATAAATTTACAAAAACATTTAGTCAGAAGTCGGCATTTACTAAGTAAAATAAAATACATTTAAACTAAAGTTTTCCTAAAAGTTTTAATACGCGTCCGGATTTTGTTTTATAAACAGAAATGGTAATGGATTTATGATTTCTTGGAAAAAAATAAAAATTGTCAGAGATTAAGAGAACTGAACCTGCGCGTCTCTTAACCTTTACTATATTCCCGTATCCCAGCAGGTGTAAATCTTTACTACACTGTGTGTGGAATATTCCATACTTTCACTCGGAGACAGAGTTGTGCATAAGCGAGTGTCAGGAGGAGACACGTACTTTAATCGAAATAGTAGCCTTAAGTCGTTAAATATTATATTGAACTTATTACTATCCCTGATGAAGCCGAACAGATCCCACAGTTCCACCTCCGCTACCTCGCCCAAAATGTTTAAGAAGCTGAAGAAGCGTTTCGTCTGTAGACCTCTACTTCGACACAGATGGTCGTCAATTGACTCTTCCTCATCCTCATCATGGCAGGCTCTGCAGAGAGTACAGAGAGTGTTGGTATTCGCCACCGTTGAAGTATTGCCCTGTGATGACGCCGGTAAGGATTCTTACTGCAGATCTATTGAGTTTCAGTATGTCCAATGTCTTTTGCCTACTAAGCCGCGGCCATGTGGTCTCACAGTCTAACCGTTTGCGTGGTGCGAAATTGCCATACAATTCCCGAGTTCCCTATTTTAGATCCCATTGCCTTTATCTTCTGGAACTCCACTACTAAGTCAAAGACTAACCGCCCTCTCTATGGCGTAGGTCTCCGCTTGGAAGACACTGCAGTCGTTCGGTAGACAAAATGACCAGTTAATCTGCAGGTACTTCGAGTAGATAAAGGCTCCGCATCCTTGTTCCATCTTTGAACCGTCGGTGTAGATGGATATACCCCAATCTGCTACCGGCAGTCCTGCATCCCATTCTTCTCTAGTCGGGACCGTTCCCGAATGGGTATCTTTGTATTGAAGTCCCAAACACATTTAATTCCATTTAGCCGGCCCTCTTTTTATTTCATTCAGTATTTCTGCATGCCCGAAGTGTGTCGCCTTCCACGTTTTCGCTTCTCTCAGCCTGAGAACGGCGGTACCATAGATGAAAATATACAGTGGTTGTAAATGAAATATCATGTTGAGCCCTTCCTAAGTAGCGCTGCTCCCTGCACCCGATATGCCAAGGCATGCGAGTCTTTGCACTCTTCCTATTATTGATGATAGTCTCCATTGCTTTACAAAGGTCCTTCTGCACGTATAGTGTGCTGCTAGAGATTTCTTGGCCCTCTCCTCTAAATTCTTTTTCTAATTCAACTTGGAGTCCCGCATAATTCCAAGGTATTTTTCATCGGAGGAGAGTTTCAAACTAGATTTCCCTAACTTCGGCAGAGAAAAGTGTGTACTTTTGGTTTCCTTGTTAACAACAGCATGTAGACCGATGATAGGCGAGGGAAGGAGCCCCTTAAACTTACATATAACTCAGAGACGCAATGCTAAATTTATGCAAAAATCAACGCCACGAAAAATCATCTTAAACCCAACGGGATCCTTTAGGACCTAATTTGCCACCTTCCGGTACTTAAATGAAGGCAGCTATCAGAACTTTAGCTATCGAATGCCAACTTCCTATAAATTTTCAGAAGGTATTCTGAATTCTGTGGAATTTTTGCTACCACTAAATTTGCCTATTTTTGTTTAGATGAAATAAACATTGCGCATATGCATTTTAATTAAATATGCCTACTAAAATATTTTATTACCACATACATAACACATCAAAGTGAAAAATGCTGACTGTTTCGCCTAACGCCAACTCATTTCGAATTAAACCCCCCAAACCATTTCAGTGCTCGTCAATTTAAGTGTCGTGACAATTGCGCTATTAAAATGGTATGTATCGTTTGAAGTGTTGACAAAATTGTCAACACGCTTACTCGTTTGTCAACTTGCCGCGAAAAAAAGTCAAGAAAAACTTATGTATGTATTTAGAAAAAAACGAAGTGCACAATAAACGGAATTTCCCATACATACTTACTTAGGTTCGGACATGCATATGTACATCCGTTTATGTACTAAATATCAACATCTGGCGGCGCTAGCGGCTTGAAAATAATTTTGTCAGCCGCGTACTTTGAACGCCTATGGCTACATTCATATTTGTTTATTTTCGTTATTTGCCTATGTTGTAGCATTTTGAGTGTTATACGATAGGAATTTTTCTTTAATATGCTTTCTCCTTCCTTCCTTCCTTGTTTTAAGTGAAAATTTGCATGTCTAGCGGGCGTTTGCTGGCATTCGCGAAGGAAGTGATATTTTAATTAGAATTTTCTAAGGCATACCGGCATGTTTCAGCTAAATAAAAAATCGCGTGACACCTAAAAATAACTAGTAATTGAACGAAATTGTATATAATTATATTTTATTAGTCAGTTGGGAAGATTTGTGAATACTATACGACAGTTAGAAAATTTATACGTATATGGTAGTTAAATATTTAGTTTTAATTTAATCTATTTTATTATTTATTTTTAATCTATTTTTTAAACAGATGGCAACCCCCACTGAGACATCTCAAAAATTTTTTAATTATTCTAACTAACAATTTCTTAATAATATTTCATTTGACACTCTTATTTTAATATTTGAAATAAGTTATGTATAATTTATGGCAACCCTTTTAAAAATAGTTTCAAACTACAATCTTCTTAAGCTACTATCGTCTGACGCACACATTGTGATACATATTTTAATTACTTTCTTTAATTAACCCAAGTTGAATTTAATTTTTTAAACAGGTGGCAACCCTTCTTTCTGCATGTAGTTAGGAAATAAAGCATTTTCGTACCCATTTCGATTTATACACATATTATAATTTTTTATTTAAATTATTACTTTTTCGAATTTAACTTTTTTAACAGATGGCAATCCTTTTAAAAATATGCAATATTTTTAAACCTTTATCGTTTAACACCCATATTGTGATACATATTTCAATTACCTACTTTCTTCTATGCAAGTTGAATTCAATTTTTAAACAGCTGGCACGGCTTCTAGATGCATTTAAAAAATAAGGCCCTTTCAAAAACATTTCGTTTGATACCCATATTGTGATAATTCATTTAGCTTCATTGAATTTAATTTTTAACAGGTGGCAACCCTGGCACAAAACTTAAAAAAAAACAAGGAAGGTTATATCAAACTTTCATACTTTTTGTTTAAAAAAATATCAATATGCAGTTTTATGGCCTATTTAGTTCTATTTAGTGGCTACTAAATACCTTCAATTTTTTGTTTCTCCTTGCCATAATATCCTGGGTCTTTCATGTGATAGCCTTATTTTCTTCTCGACTCATGCTACAGCGCTGAAAAACAAGGATGCAATGCTTGCCACCTGCTGTGGTATAATCTACAATAATATGGTGAGCCCGGGTCGCTTTCGGGTAATATTAACCCCCAGCCAGGGTAGACCGATAACTTTTTGCTACTTCGACTGTAGTCAGTGGTCACATAAGGAAGGATTACTGACGGGTAGTTTAGGCGCAAACTACTGCTACAACGGCACTAAAGTGAGATAATTCCGAAATGGGATCGTTTACAGGGCAAAATTCAAAAGAGATGACGGAGAGTCCGTCCAAAAGTCGTCGCATATAATGAAAATATCTGTACAGTATTCTCTACAGCGAAAGCATTACATTGGATTTTTCAACCTTAAGCACAAGAACAGATGAAGGCCAATAGAAGCATAGAAATCGGTTCAAAGCATTCAAAACTTGCGATTTCATTCAAGTGTTCTCTTAGTACACAGCATTCGTTTAGGAACGACATTTTTGAAATGAGTAGCCGTCGTATGCGACCAAATATTTCAAATCAAAACCCAACCTCGTTAACTTCAAACCGAATGCACCAATAAGTATAGTTGGGAAAATTTTGACTTTTCCTTTAAAAGTTTGTGGAAAAGTTATGTCTATATTCTTCATCTTGTTGGTGCTGTAACCGCCTAAACACGCCAATCGTTTCTCTTCTGTACCAACGGACGACAATTGGAAATGTCAAGTGAAGCCATATCTTCCTTCACTTGGTCTTTCCATCGCGTAGGAAGCCTCCCTCTTCCTCTGCTGCCACCAACGGGTTTCGAGTTGAATACTTTCAGGCCTGTAGCATCTGCGGTACGCTCTTGTGAATCAAGAGAAGAGGATCTAATTCGGAGCTCTATTATTCTGTTCATTGGGGTTTGTTTTTACGTGGCGGGTCCCAAGCGCTGCGCACAACCCATCTCTGTATTACTGGCTTGAAAAAAAAAAAACGTTCAACTCTTTTTTTTCGAATCTGCAATAACTTCTATGGCAAAGCAAAAGTTTGTAGAAAGTTTTCGTGGTTGCTTACGTTTTAATTACTTTTTTTTTCGTTCGCTCTACTGCTACTAAGTAATTAAAATGCAACTCTGTGCCATTTCGACTTGCCGCATTTCCACTTGATTTGCATATTTCAACAACTACTAGCTTCTGAGTTGCACATATGCTCTAGTTAAGTGCACTTAAGCGCTGACTTACATACGCGTGTATGTATTTGTATGTGTAACCATGATGAGTAGCAAATGAGGAAGTATACGGAAGAGGTTAAGGCAGGCAGGCAAAGATGGCATTAACTAGTTATGTGTGTCGCATTTGAATGACAATGAAATATTTAAAAGAGAAAAATGTGCACTAGAGGAAAAGATAGTTTCAACGATAATTTTAATTCGACTTGTGTACGAACGTCCATATGTAGTGTGTAGAGTGCGAGGTCAGATGAAGGTGAAAAAACAAAAGCATTGAGGTCAAAGTAAATTTCAAATGCAAGTGGCAATGAAAAGTTAGGTGAAAATCAAAATTTTAAATGTAATTTTATTAAGATTACAGCATTTAAATGTAATAGCCCATTTCCATCAGAAGCTTAACTGCAGTTTAGAGCTCAGATAAGTTCTAGTAATACTTATTGATTGACTTTTATTGTGTTTTCTTATAATATTTAGTTATGTTTCTGCTACAAAACCGGTGGCTTAAACTGGTTACGAAGTCGTTAACTCAGCCCTCGGCATTCGCCTCATTTGGATTTCCTCGAGCTATCTTCCAACCAACTACAGCTTTTTAGTCTACAGCAGCCATATACTATCAATTAGAAACTTAATGTAGTACACTTCACCTGTGGCTTATTAAAAAATCCTTAGAAATTTTCCAATTTTTAAAACAGATTTTTAAAGAGTTTTTTCTTAAGAAACTAAACAGGGTATCTTGTGCGATATATTGGTTATAGCTTCAAGACGAATACCGCTTTGTTATACCAAAGCTCTTATTGTGATTCCCCACAGATTTCAGATCCATCAGGGCTGCACAAAGCAGCAGTTGTAGAGATAAGAAAAAAAGTCTGAATCTATCCAGAGCTTCCAATGTGAATGACCTTCAGAGTTCTAAGTTAGCTTAAATGTTCCAGTCGTAATGACTTCGCGGCCGTCCAATTTTTGCTCTAGCATTTGCAGAATACAATTATTTCTGGTTCAGTGCGTCTTTCTTTATTTTTGTATAATTTTCATTTTTTTATTTATGTTTTTCTTAAATTTGTCTTGCAAATTTAATGCCTTCATTTTATTTTCATATTTGTTTTATTGCGCATAGACAGTGATAATAATTAAAATGCCACAAAAGAGCACAGGAAAAACAAAACAGTAATAAAAGTCAGTAGTAAACGGCGCCAGTCAGCCAAGCTAGAAGACTATATACAACCAGCAAAGAGAAAGGCAAAAGACAAAGGAAGAGACGTTGAAGTGTTTGTCATTGGATGAAGTTAGAGGAAGAAAGGTAAGAAGAAGTGCGGAAGTAAGATTATACAATATTGTGCCACACAACAAGCCACAGGGCAAACAAAAAAGCATAATGACTCGGCTAAGAAGAGCATGAGTCGCCAACAACAACAAAAAAAAACCAAGTAGAGTCATGAAACGAATGCGGAGCAAAGAACTTTCGCCGGTTGCTACTTGTCAACGTGCAATGTGGCGAAAATTTATGATTTTCTCAACACTCGCGGCATTTTGAAGTCGTCAGCGGTGTATTGTTACTGCTGCTGCTGCTGCCGACGCTATTAAATATTGTTAATTGCCAACAAAGCGCCTTAGCGAGCGATCAAATCGCATCAATGGGCATTTATGATATTGAAGTTGTTATTAAAGAAATTTTATTGAATTATACAAATTTAACTCAGCACTCCTTTGATTACTCCTAACTGCTTTTCCCTGCTATGCTCTGCGATTGGCCTTTAATCGCATGACATTTAATGATAATCTAGAAATGCTGACTCCAATTTGCGTTGGTCAAATCGATTTGTTGCCTTTAATGTTTTGCTCTTTATTAATATTTATTTAGTTAAGTTTATGTTTCTGTTTTTCTTGCTGCATTTTTTTTCACCAACAACGAATTTATATCAACATCCAGCATATCGATTTCAAGTATGTACATTGCTTTCGCTGCTTATTCTTGTCTACATCTCTTGCTTTTTTACTCTTACCTGCCTTTTTCAATTTCTTGGATTCGTTCACAAAAACAAAATCCTTAGATATTTTTGTCGACCTTGCCACTTGCTTCTTGTTCTTATCCTTGCTACCTTCGCCAGCCTTGCACTTGCCATGTCAGCTGCTTATTTTTGGCAAATCGTAAGCATTTGAATTATTTATTAACTCCGTGAAAACTTAGTTGGCGGTTAAAAAGTTTGCTGGTAACATTTTTCTTTCTCTCTCGAAAAGTTTTTGGTGGTATTTCATATCAGGAAATTATTACGTAATCAGTTGATGGATTTTTTGGCACTAATTTATGTGCATACATATGTAAATCGTATGCCTGGACCACCTCCAGGAATGTTTTTTTTTATTTATTCCTGCGTGGGTGGCATATTTTTTTTAGCAGCTATTTGAGTATTTCGGAAAAATTTACAGCACAGAAAAATTTGCTTTTGTAGCTAATTAACTAACTTTTTAATTGTGTAGTTAAGAGACAGCAAGTATATTATTTATTGAAGAAATAGTCAAAACTTTTCTCTCCGGCGCCACTGAGGGGCCAGTTTTTCAGGCGGACTACTCTGTAATGGTACAAAGCTTTGTAAAGACAAACCCCGCGAAACGTGAAGACGAACAGTCTACATAGAGGCCAAGCAACGCGGGTTAAATTGGAAGGAGCCCAAAGCTTTATAAATAAAAGTCTTCAATAACTGTTATTTAAGACATATAATAAAAAAATCAAAAATAATTGTTATTTTTTAATTTTGCATAAAAATTGCAAAAAAAAATTTATTTTCAAATTTGAGCCTCGCTGAAAAAAGACGATTGGTATGTATCACTTAGTTGTAGAACATTTCCTTCATAGTGAATTTTTCCATGTCAGTTTTCATCAATAACTTTTATGTTCGGTCCCTGGCTCCAAGTATATAAGTTCTGCATATTAAAAAATAATTAATTTTTTCCTAGATTTGAGTAAATTTAAACTAAGTTTTAATACTAACATATTGTGCAAGCGTCAATCTATTATATCTACAAGATGATTTTTAACTATTCCGAAACATTTCTTTTGAAGTGACTAATAACAAATTTTGTGAGAATTTTTGAACTTTCCTTCCGTCTTAAGTGATATTTTTTAGTTTGTGGTAGCTAAGAACAAAATTTCTGAAATTTTCCACAATCCGATACATTTTCTCAAGTGAAACACCTTTTTAAGACCTTAAGTAAATTTAAGAACAATTTTAAACTCCGAAAAATTTTTAGGTAACCTCTCAGCTCAACTACAAGCCTTATATGTATATGCACGAGGCCTAATGACAGCATTAGAAGATTTGGAGTGTCGCAGTTTGTACGACTTTGTAAGCTCGCTCGTAATTAACAGTGCAGTATTTACTATTTTCAAGGCTGTTTACAACTCGTATTAGAACATAAAACATTTGTAATTTTTTTTTCGTACTTTCCACCTCTTTGGACAACTTGATCTTCCTGAACTCACAACCTCAAATATCTTTCTACTCACACCATTCAAGCATGCGGTTTTTATCATTCTCCTGGCTGCTTTGGCGCCATGGAATAACTTCGGAAGCATCGATTGCATGAAAATTTTAATAAAAATTCAAAACAAATAAAACAAACTTTACAAGCTATCAGCCAAAAGCAAACAACCAGCGCCGACAGTCTCGCGAAGATATGAAGTATTAAAATAGATTAAGAAAAATGTCATACAAATTCAAGAGAAAAGTATTTTCACAACAAACAAAAAAATTTTAATAAAAAAAAATCCAACCAAGAATTGCAAAAGAAAATTGAAAGCATGCTGAAATTATTCAATTGAAATAATTTTGAAATTGAATTTGCCACGCATTTGCATTTCCATGGAATGCCAATATGGGGAGCTTAACCTCGCCTGTGACCGCTAACCTCTGCTCCTCTCTCATACAAGTGCTACAATACGTCCGTTTGTCAATTTGGGGCTTCTGCTCACTGCTGTTGTAGTCAATTGAAAGTGACTGTGGGTCAAAATACACAAACTTATATAGAATCATAACCGAGTCACAAATATTTTGAATTGGCAACAGTTGCTTTTCTGCTTCGCTCATCCAACTCAACTCGTCCCCATACAATGTAGAGTATTGCAATCGGTTATTGTGTTTAAATATTTTATTTGTACCCCTCATCGCATTCCGTTCATTGTTGTTATTGTTGTCGTTATTGCTTTAATAACCACATTTCTGGCATACGCAAATACGGAAAGGGGCACAGACGAGCTGATGAGTGCAAAATCAATTCAATTCAATTTCTACATTCAATGGTTTCACTGAATTTTAATTTCATTTTCTGTTTTTTTTTTTGGTTTTCTTTTGTTGTTTACGCTTACATACGATTTTGAATGCATTTTTGTTTTCAATTGCTTTTTTTCTGCTTGGAAATTTTATTAAAAATTTGGTCTGACATTGCTTGACGTTTAACACTGCCTGCCTTCAGCTGCAGCGGAAGTAATTTAATTGCAATGTGAATTGAAAACAGAAAATGGAATTCAAATTAATTAAAATTGTTATTTGAAAAAGTAAAAGGAAAACGCGGGAGAAGAACATTTTGGTAAAAGTATACAGATAAAAAACAAGTGTGAGTAAGAAAGTGGAAATCATATGTTCACCTGCCAGTTTAAACGGTTTTGGGGAAAAACCCGCAGCAGCCAACGCAATGAACTTTATACAAGCATTTATAAATTTGATACGGAAAAAATTATACCAGAATTTAGACCAGTTTATACGAGTTTGTAGTATGCGCGTTTTTTTTAGTAGATCTAAAATCTAAAGGAAGAACCTTAAGTTAGCAGAAAATCGCTATATAATATGACTTAGGCCAGTTTATACCAGTTTATAAAAAGGCATACAAAATCTAAAACAGGCGATAATAGCCAACAACTTGTTGTGACTTATCAGATGCAATTTATACCAATTTATACCAGTTTGTGAAAAAGGCTTCTTACAGAAGTATATCTAGAAATATGCTTATTTTCTTGAGAAAACGGATTTTTTTTGTATTTGTGGTAGTTTTTAAGCATTGAGAGTTTAAAAACCAAAAAAAGACTTTCTACCAAACCTTTACTACTTTTAACCACTATTGTCTCATTTTTGTGCTAACAATTGCAAGGCATTTATTAAAAAATCTTACACGACATACTATACTTATACTCTAATGCCAACACAACTTTTCTAATAAATTTTTTAATTTTCATTAAAAGTTCTTAAATAGTTTACCGCAAAGAAAACCAAAATTTGTTGATTTATTCACAGCAGTAAGCAATTTTTGTTCTCACCCTCCTAAACCACAAACGAAATAGAAATTGGTCTTAAAAATATTGAAAAAATATATTTTCCATTGTTGAAAAGCGCACATGCAGGCATATAAGTGAAGACAGCCATATGCTTGCTCTTGTGTATATAAAGTAATGCATAAGTAGAGTACACCCGCCGCATATGTATGACTCAACGGGAAAACCAGACAATAAGTGAAATATTTTTGGGAATGCCATAAGACTTCACTCTGCTGCAGTAAGTAAAAAAATATATAAGTAGTTCAAGAAAAAAACCTAAAAATATTAAGAATTTCCAACAAATTGCTGTCACGCTATGAATAATAAATATTTTTTAACAAATAATTTTTATTTTTTTATTTGTTTTCTTATACTTATACAGACTAGCTAAATTTATGTTACAAGTTTTAAGGAGAAAGTTGCATTAAACATTTCGGGCTTGCCCGTCAACGAAGAATTTTTACTAATACTTATATTAATTAGAGGTTATTATTCATAGTTTTACAATTTACCAAATTTTATGCAAATTTTTAATTATTAAGTATACCAGTTTTTAATAAATCTTTGGTCCTGTGCAGCCTTTTATCATATTTTTTCCATACAAAAGTTATACCAGTTTTTAATGAAGTTTTGAAATGCTTTTATACTGGTAGTACAGTTATGTGATATTTTTAAAAACATTGCACTGAAATTTATACCAATTTATTTTTATCAGAAATTGTACAAAAAAATTCGATCCAGCATACCAGTTTTATATTTACATGTTTGTACCAAATTACACTAAAGCCTTATTCTGAGTTCATTAAAAATAAATTTCTCTATTTTTTACTTTCCACTATATAATCAACGTCCTAACAATTTTTATACCAGTTTGTTGCCTTGTTTTATATCCTACATTTCTTAGTATTGAAATTAACCAAATACATTTTCTATTAACTGCCTTTCACAGTTTATGCCAGTTTTTATACTAGTTTATTAGGTTTGTTTCTATTAAAACATGCTAAACTTGTTCACCTAGTGTTATACAACTATTTGCACCAATTTTATAGTTTCAGCCTTAAAAACGCAACATCTTGCACTACTTGCCAATGCCCGTCAATGTGCTTGGAAAAGCTTGGCGCGTGTAGTTAACATTTTACTATCGAAAAATTATAGACGACAGTGCGAAATGGATTCTGGTTTCTGCTTTATATAACTACACATTTTATACCAGTTTTTAGAACACTACTTTCTCTTGTTTTTATCAATATCAATTTCAACAGCCAAATTTTACTTTTAGCACTAGAAATCGCTCTAATCATAAGTTTTCTAAAAAAATTTTATTGAAATACTTTTCTATAAGAGATTTTCTTTCGGCCATTTTCACATATATTTTTTTAAACAAAATTTATACCAGATTTTATGCCAGTTATTTCAACAAAGTACAATTCATCAAAAAAATTGTAATCCTGGGCGCCAAACATTTTATTTGTTATACCAGTTTTTATACCAGTTTGTATTGTTTATTTATCGAATGAAATTTACAAATTGAGCTCCAGCACAGTTGCAAATATAAGTCCATTATTTAATATGTCTAAAGCATTATACCAGTTTTTATACCAGAGTTTTGCAATTTTGATTTTTTCTACTTTTTCGAAATAGTTAGAGTCATAAAATAAAACCCTTTACTTTCGAGTAAATATACTTATTACTTTTCGCATACTTATGTATACATAGCACACTTCAACTCGCTTCGCAAATAAGTTGTAAATTTAAAAACATTTAAATATCTGACCTACTCCTGTCAACACGTCCTACTTATACACATAATTGACAGCTACGTTTAAATTCCGCTGACGATCGCAACATTTATTTCTCTACAACATTCAGCGCGCCAATACATATATCTTCAAAGTAATTTCCCACAACATAAATATTTTAACAAAGTAGAACGAAAAAAGTACCAGAAACAATTCAATGCATTAAAATAAATTTGCAGCGCGCAATAAAAAATCAACAACAAAAAAAATTGGTTGGTAAGTATTTATGGCTGCTTTAGTGGTGTGCCAGTGCGTATACGCAACCGCATTCAAAGCGCAAGTGGCGCTTAGCGCTTCAACTCACACCCCCACACAAACACTCCTGCCACCCAGTGCTCGACGTTAATTAATGTACACAATTTTAATTATTATCTCACATAAAAGTTTGCACAATAATCATAACTATGGCAACAGCAACAGCAGCAGCAATACAATTGCAATAAAAATATGTTTATTATTTGTCAGCATCATCATTATGTGTAATTATGTATGAATTCATGAATTAAATTTCAATTTATGCTGCCAGCTGATAGCTGGCTGCCAATGCTACGCTTATTTGAGTGATTCTTTATGATTTTTGTGATTAAATATTTATACGCATTGTTGTATGCGTGCTTTATTATACTTATTTATTTGCATTGTATTTAATATGCTTTTATTTGTGCGATTGTTTTGTACTTACACATAATTATGTTTGAGCTCGTTTGTTGCAAAGCGTAATTATTAAATAATTCGCGTGTGTGATTTTATGATTGTGTTAATTCGTAGAATTTATGTGTATCCAGCTTTTGTACATTAGCTGTGATTATTAATATTCAAAGAGAGAAATGTGCCATATGGAGCCATCAAATTGCGGGCGTCATTAATTTGAACGTCTTTAGAGCTTTCGGAGCAGTAATTAAATAACATAACATAAAATTTTTAGCTATATGAAGTTTTCGGTTTATACCAGTTTTTTTGTTAAGTTAAATCGTCCGGAAACGATATTTTGTTACATTTGAGATCTGGCAAAACATTTTCCTTGAAAATTCCTGTGATTTTATGCTACCTTTTTCAAACTTTTTAGACTGCTAGTCAATTTATAACAAAAATTTAATTCTTAACTTGGAAAAGTGTATAACAGTGTTTATGCCAGTTCCAAAATGCACTTTTATCCCAAGTAGTAATTTAATAATAATTTTGCACTTCGTTTGTAAGACAGTTCTTCAAAACAGCGTCGGAGTTTAAGCTACTCTGTGATAATTAGGAATTTCCTCAAATATAATAAATGTTAATGACACATGTTCCAATATTTTACGATTTTACAAATTTTTTTATTTCAATCCACGTCATAATTAAATTATAAAAAATACTCTTTAATCTAGTTTAAACATTAATTTTTTCTCAATAAAAAATAAGGATACTCTTTTTGAGATAGCTAGCAATTTCCTCAAAAAAATAACAAAATTTTTTCTATTTTCAAAATATCTAACGCTTTTTCAAAACTTTTAAAGTCACATTACCATTAAATAAGTATACTATTCTACATTTCT
Organism: Rhagoletis pomonella; assembly: GCF_013731165.1. Lineage (NCBI taxonomy): Eukaryota > Metazoa > Arthropoda > Insecta > Diptera > Tephritidae > Rhagoletis > Rhagoletis pomonella. Next base: position 9,590,460 of record NW_023458567.1, on the reverse strand, counting down.
TACTCTATGTAGTTCAAAAATTAATTTTTTCTCAATAAAAAACTGTTTAATCATCATTTTATGGTATTTTAAAAATATTCCGATTGTAGGATACTCTTTAAAATAACTAGTAATTTCCTCAAAAAAATACATTTCTTTTTTCTAAACATTTAAAATCACGTTACCATTAAATGAGAATACTATTCTACATTTCTTACTCTGAAAACTTTATACCAGTTTTATACCAGTAACGAAATGGCTATTTAACACAATGAAAGTCTGTTTAATAGCATTTTTACACAATTAAAAAAATAATAATAATGCAGAACTCCAGATTTTATGTCATTCTTCTAACATATTAGTAATTTCCTTTACTAATAAATAATGTAGTTTTTCAAATGCATATCTGATATTTATTGAATTCTTTCACTTTTCAGAAGCACGTAGTTGCAACAAAATTCTACATTTCTTACTCCGAAAAATTTAGGCCAGTTTTTATACCAGTTTTCAAAATGGCTGCACCTTAACGCGAAAAGTTCCAACAACAACATACTCTCTTTAAAAAAGACTTTTTTAAATAATTTTCAGTTTTTTAAATTTATTAACTGTATATGTATGGGCATTCAAGCTTTCATACCATACAGTGAAATAGCATGGCCTTCTTTTGTATATTTACTAAATTATATGTATTATAAAAATAATAAAAATAAAGAATAAAAGAGTTTTAACTTTTTTTGTTATTGAAGTATCCATTTATTGTGTTTGATTTTTGTTCTGTTGGTTTTTTTGTTAAAAATTTTTAACTCATTATTTGGGTCTACCATTTTGATTAATACAATCTCGAGTAGCACACTGGTGTATGACGACTTAGTGTAAATTTGTGAATTTCGGTACAATTAATCAGATTTATACCAAAATTCGTAAATTTACTCCAAGTTATACACCAGTGTGCTACTTCAGATATATCTGGCCTTAGGCGTATTCCTTGGAATACTATATCAGTTAACGTCTTAAGAAAAATAAAGCACGTATATATATTAATTTTTATACCAGTTTGGAATGACGATTTTATAAGCGAGTGAGTGACTTAGATAAAGCAAATTACATTCCGCAAAAAATTTCATGAGCAGTTTATATCAATTTTATGCCAGTTTTCTTATCGGTTTTTATACCAGTTCTATGTAATGAATTTTCATAATGCTGATAAAAAACCAAACGAATGTATAGATATGCTCACTACTGTGCAATACTTGAAATTAGCCTTAGGTGCAACCACTGATCCGTTTCAATGATACTGTTTGTTGAAAGTGTCAAGCACAGCAAGGTAAAAAAAAAGAAAAAACAAGAAATAAATAAGAAGAAAATGCGATACAGCTTCCAGGCTTCACCAGTCACCGTCAGCAGCAGCACATTTGCAACTTTTCACCAGCATTTTATTTATTTTATTTTATTTCTACCTATGCGTTTTCCCTGTCTTTCAATGTTCACTTCTTACTTATTTCATTTATTTATTTTCCGCTCCGCTACCACATTGTATAGTGCGCTTATCCAACGCACCGAATAAGACAAGCAACAAAACCAGGGGAAAAATATAAAAAATGCAAACAGTAAATATCTAGAAGAAAATATCTACACTTTAATTTCATCAAATCGTTTGTACGCGATTGAGTTGTTTCCATTTGGCTGCCGGCAAAATGGCGCACAAACAAATGGCGGCTGGGTAAAGTGCTGACAATGGCAAGGGGCAAGCGAAAGTAGAACAATAACAACAACAACAGCAATATTTTTTAGCAACAACGAGCGACAAACAACAAGTGGCTTGAGCAAGCTGACTGTGCGATGGGTAAAGCAGAAATATTTGAGTGTATGTCTGTCTGTGCAAGCATGGAGCAGTTATTGTGTATTGAACTGTGTTGAAGCGTTCGGCAGTGATTTGAAAAAATTCAAAAAACAAAACAACAACGAAAAATCAAAAACAAAAAAAAACTTCTTATACTGGTTTTGTAAATAAAAGTAAAATAAAAATTCACTGCATATTGAAATGCTGCCAAGTTTTAGACAATGCTTGTGTGGCTGCTGTAGCACGCTTCCACGCCACAATCGCCTTCACTGTTCACTCAACTCAATTTAACAATTTTGTCAGTTGCATCGAGAAAAAATTAGACCGTAGAACTCAAAAGTAAAAAAAATCAAAAAAGAAAGAAACTGTTAGTCCATGAAAGTGTTAGCAAATTTTTTAAAAACATAAATATTTTAAAAGCTCGAAGAATTCTAACTTTGTGAAAATATTGCAATAAAGCAGTGCTTTAAAATTTACAAAAACATTACTCACAAAAACAATTACAATATTAACAGCTCGACGTGATGTGGCGATAAATTTAGTTGATGGATTTTCGTTTTTGTTGAAACAAAGCGCGAGACAATGCATTGAGAAAATGACATAAAGAAAGCACTCAACTCAATGAAATTTTTTTTTTGTGTTTCAGTTAGAAATGCGAAAGCTTTTAAAGTATGAAAGGAACAGACTGAAACTTTTTAAAAGTGGTTGAAAATACACGGTCGAATGTTGCCAGAAAAGATTCACAAAAAAAAAACTTAATTACTTACAGCTCGAATTGTTAAAGAATATGTATTTTGAAGAAAATAAGTATAATAAAAATTGAGTTTACAATTAGAAGGTTCTTTTTTATTTGGCCTACCAATTCACCAGCACATTATTGAATTTTATAACATAGTTTCTGAATTTCTTCCAGTTTTTCTATTATTAAACATATTTTCTGAACTTATACCCGGTTTTGACGAGTTTTTATTACTGTTTGGATTGTTTAAAGAGACAAAAAGTAATTTAGCGATATTATTATTTTTTAAACAAATTTTCTGAATTTATACCAGTTTTCCCATGATCTTTTTGCATATTTCAGATTTTTTAAAAATATTAAGAAAAATTAAATTTTACGGTTTTACTATTTAGAAAAAAAATCTGGGTTTATACCAGTTTTTGACGAGTTTTGAATGCTGTTTAGATTGTTTAAAGAGACAAAAAGTAAGCATTTTAGCGATATTACTATTTTATAAACAGATTTTCTGAATTTATACCAGCTTTCGCATGAGCTTTTTGCATATTTCAGATTGTTTAAAAATATTGAAATTTTACGAGTTTACTTTTATTGTAACATATATTCTGAATTTATACCCGCTTTTTAAGAGTTTTTAGTAGATACTGTTTAGATTGTTTAAACAGACAAAAAGTAAACATATTAGCGATATTAATATTTTTTAAACAAATTTTCTGAATTTATACCAGTTTTCCCATGAGGTTTTACCATATTTCAGATTGTTTAAAAAGATTAAAATTTAAATTTTATGATTTTGCTATTATTTAAAAAAAAATTCCGAATTTATACCAGTTTTTGACAAGTTTTTAATACTGTTTCGATTGTTTAAAGAGACAATGAGTAAACATTTCAGCGCTGTGGCCAGTCTTAAATCTATTTTCTGAATTTATACCAGTTTTTCGACGAGTGATTTTAAATATTTAATTCTTAGTAGGAAAAAATTAATTTTGAAGGAGTATACACTCTTTAAGGCACCTACTAAATTTATACCAGTTTTTAGACCACTTTATATATAATTAAAATTCTACAGAACATAATGTTATAAGCTCAAACTGTTATACCAATTTCAATTTCTCTAAATTCTGGTATAAAACCCGGACTTCAAGGCTGCTCACAATTTTTCTTTTTAGACCAGAGTTTTATAACATTTTGTTATTTATGACAATTCAAAAATGTTTTTTAATAAGCCGCTATAAAAGGAAGGTTACAATACGCACAAAAACTTTTTACAACGAAATTTTGATCCTAATAAAATGGCTACATTACACAGAATTTGATAGTAGCAAATTTCCCAAATAAGTTCTACAACCACTGGAGCGAACACATTAAGATGCCTTGTTGCGTAAGCTGACAGTAACTATTGATAATAAACATGAACTTTAGAATACGAGCACAGACATTCATGCCTACACAGACATTCATGTACACACAGCCAAACCATATAAACAAAACTGTATTTACTCATACAAGTTCAAGCACATACTTTTATAACATTTTCCAGCTTCTGCCAGGTACTGTAAACCAGCTTTGGCACCTGCCAGCTAGTTTAAGATTTTCAACACAATTTTTATTTTTTTTTTTGCTTAGTTTCGCTTCCTGCTTTTTTCTTTGATTTACTTCATTGTTTATTTGTTTTTTGTTTCAGCCATATGCTATTGTAGTGGCGTGAAAATGTATATATCTGTACATAGCTATATACATATGTAAGTA
>NW_023458567.1:9582715-9586056 GCF_013731165.1 Rhagoletis pomonella | reverse complement strand
AATATTCGAAAATGCATGCACTAATTTTTAGTGACGCACTCCTTATACAACTTTACTAAAAGAAAATTATAAAAAAATTCTATAGCAGCTTTTTGAAGTATCTGTCTGTATTTGGATTTAAATGTGTATTTAATTATGATCAGATTTCGAAGAGAAAACTAGTTAGGTTAGACCGAATCCTACACAAAATTTTTCAAGCTATAATTGAAGATTGAGTAAAAATATGTCACTAAGATTTATGAATGAATTAAGTTAGTTCAGCCCACTGATATGCTTTGCCAAGAGATTTTTTTAATAAACGTTATTAATTTTTTTTTTTTAGTTTTCACACAAATGAAATCTACTAATTAGAAAATGCTCACCCTTTGAAGATATTTTACTTAATACAGTTGTTTTTTTTTAATACTAAACAAAACAAATGTATTCTGTACTAAACAAAACAAATGTATGTGCTGAAGACAAATTTGAAGAAAATAATTTTAAAGTTTTACAATATATCTCAAAAGTTAATATTTTTTAACATTTTCGTTTAAAATATATGAAGTATTTTTGTGAAGAGCAATTTTTTTAAATTAACTCTTTTATTTTTAATAAAAGTTTTTGAATTTGATCAATGTAACGAATTTATCTCAATACATTTTCTAACATAAAAAATGCTAGAGTTTGTAGTATTTGCTAAGAAATTGCATGTTTTAAAATAAAATTTGTTTAACAATTTTCCAATCAGTTCTAATAAAAAAAGTTTTTTTCAATGTATGTACATTAGAGTCCTCCAAATAAATTTGAGGTTTTTCAACGGAATTACAAAATTTTTTATATTTTAAGACCTCCGTCAATATATCCCGGTGAACTAGACCAATTTAAAAATACCTACAAATATCACATTATTTTGATTTTGTTAATAGAATTTTTAAAAAATTTTATGCAGACCTTGTTGGTAAGCATCTCCTCGGAATTGACCCTTACATTTTTCAATGGATCGATGGCTACCATGGGTCTTAGTGCTGGTCCAAGAATAGCATTTTGCCTCCGGAGTCCGCTTTAAATAATTTTAATTCGAAATATTACCTAAAAAGACTTAGTTGAGAAATTCTAAGTTTTTTCACTAAAACTTTAAATAAATTTGTTAAAATATGTGCTAGCATAAACGCTGAGCTTTGAATTCATAATACAGCTTTGATAAGAGGAAAATTCCTTTTATGTTCAATTTGTAAAAGAAAATTTTTGGTTTAGAAAATTTGTATAAAGCTTTTGCAAATTATGTTTGGTGCAGTGAAAGAAGTTTTGTGTATTGAAAGTTTTTGAATTTATATATTTGAACATAAAAACGAACAAGTGACATCTTTGAAAACGTTATAGTGCCACTATACTATAAACTTGATTTTTATTAAGCACATTCTTAGCAAATTGTAAATTTGAGTAACTTTAATGGGGGTTTTTTGGTAAGATGAAAATAGTTTGCTTAAAAAATTTTAACAATTTTTGCAAAATATTTTCGCTACGGAAAAAAATTAAAAATTTGATTTTTTAAACTAGAACTTTTGAGCATAAAAAAGTATCACAACTATTTTGGACAAAATTACTACATACGTAGTGTAACGAAAACACCTATTCTTTTGCATAAAAGATAGTAAATAAGCAGCTAAAAAAGGGATAGGAAATTTCAAATTCTGCATAGGTTGTAAAAAACATTTCATTAACAAGATTAAAATATTATTGTCGCAAAATCAAAAATCTAAAATTTTTTGCATTAATATACCAGTCAGCAGCAGCAGTCAGTTTTTATACGAAATTTAAGTAGAAATATGTAATAATTTTTCACTTAAATTGCTTTCATAAAAGTTGTTATAAGAATTTTAATTTTAAAAAAATTTTGAAAATTCGAAGAGTTCATAAGCTGTAACTAAAATCATTTTTGGAAATAGAGATATTTAGATAAGATATTTGACGCTTACACATTTCCTAATGCTTGGCCACTATTCTCATCTCGTCATTACCCGTGATAAATGGTAGATCCAATAGGGATCCGCCATTTTGAATTTTAAAAATCTGATTTCAGATTCATAATCAGCAGTGCAGTAAAGACGCCAGCTTGCATTTTTTTTTCGCCACGCTTTAGTTGAAAGGGTATCGGTTTACAAATATTTTGACACATTGCATGTTCATTTTCACTGAATTTTAAATTTAAATAAATGAAAAAAAATGTATGAAATTTGTGTACAATTTTTCAAAAAAATTTTGTGCTAGAATTTTCCATAGTTAAAAACGAATTAATTAAACTTAAATTTGCTATAGAAACTTATATTAAATTAACTTTTAATAATTTCAAACTTCTAAAGATTTTGGGGAAGTGTTTTGGAAGGCAAAAATATTTTACAAATATTTTTATGAAGAAGAAAAATTGCACCTAACATTTTTTTGTGTCACAATTTTTGAGCATAAAAAATGTGTAAGAAAATTCTTTGAGAGATATTATACAATATGTATTGTCAAAAAATGCTCTTTATTGCCAAAAAATAAATAATAATAAATATTTGAAACTAAAAATTTTCCCTTATTACGTTTTGCCTTATTTAGAAATCGTAAAACCCAGATTTATAAAATTTTACTCACATTTTCGCTGAAATAAATTTTTACCAAGGTTTTCGTACAATTACAGGGGCAATGTACGTACACAAGAGCTTGCTGAAAATTTATACAAAACCGATAAACAAATGTTTCGAAGTTCTTATCTGGGTATTTATTTCCAAATGTCTACATATCTGAAATGAAAAAAAAAAACAAAATCGACACATGCACAGCAATTTCACAGCTTTCAACTGGTGCGGAAGTTCATTTTTTCTGCTTGCTCATTCCTTTGGTAATTTTCTTCACAGATTTTTTTCTGGAAATGTATGTATATACATAAGTATGTAGATACTTTTGCACTTGAAATTTGTTTGCAATTAAATTTTGCGCACTTCGTTGACTCCAAAATAATAGCTGTGAAAGATTTTTTTGTTACTCGTGTAAAAATCAAATAGACAAAAGTGATTTCAATGCGTTCAAATAAAAAGTGATATATGAATGTCCATGCAAATATTTAATGGCGAAAAAGCGTGCAGCACTACAAACATATGAATGTATAGGTATGGCTATGTAAGTACATTTGCACTCACTTGCTATGCTAACATATGTATGTATGTTAACGAACTGTTTGTATTTACAAAGCAGCAACAAATATTCATGCAAACAAGTAACAACGGACGCCAAACAGCTGCCCGAGTGCAAAAAAATGTGGTATGTACGAGTATGTACTTACATATGTATATAGCTATGTACAGATATATACATTTTCACGC
>NW_023458567.1:9577559-9582615 GCF_013731165.1 Rhagoletis pomonella | reverse complement strand
GCGTGAAAATGTATATATCTGTACATAGCTATATACATATGTAAGTAGATATTCGTACATACCACATTTTTTTGCACTCGGGCAGCTGTTTGGCGTCCGTTGTTACTTGTTTGCATGAATATTTGTTGCTGCTTTGTAAATACAAACAGTTCGTTAACATACATACATGTGTACGTACATATGTTAGCATTGCAAGTGAGTGCAATTGTACTTACACAGCCATACCTATACATTCATATGTTTGTAGTGCTGCACGCTTTTTCGCCATTAAATATTTGCATGGACATTCATATATCACTTTTTATTTGAACGCATTGAAATCACATTTGTCTATTTGATTTTTACGCGAGTAACAAAAAAATCTTTCACAGCTATTATTTTGGAGTCAACGAATTGCGCAAAATTTAATTGCAAACAAATTTCAAGTGCAAAAGTATCTACATACTTATGTATATACATTTCCACAAAAATTTATGTGAAGAAAATTACCAAAGGAATGAGCAACCAGAAAAAATGAACTTCCGCACCAGTTGAAAGCTTTAATTGCTGTGCATGTGTCGATTTTGTTTTTTTTTTTTTCATTTCAGATATGTAGACATTTGGAAATAAATACCCAGATAAGAACTTCGAAACATTTGTTTATCGATTTTGTATAAATTTTCAGCAAGCTGTTGTGTACGTACATTGCCCCTGTAATTGTAGGGAAACCTTGGTAAAAATTTATTTCAGCGAAAATGTGAGTAAAATTTTATAAATCTGAGTTTTACGATTTCTAAATAAGGAAAATGTAATAAGGGAAAATTTTTAGTTTCAAATATTTATTACTCAAAACATAACAGGCTTTTGTATTGAATAAACAACAGCGTTTTTTGACTATAAAGAGCATTTTTTGACAATACATATTGGGCCGTATGAATAAAAACTGAGCAATTGCTTTTTATTAAAATTTCATACCTGTTACTTCACTTTTGTTTGAATAAATCGAGTAAAAGGTCTGAAATATTAAGAAAAAGCAATTGCTTATTTTTATTCATACGGCCCATTGTATAAGATCTCTCAAAGAATTTTCTTACACATTTTTTATGCTCAAAAATTCGGACTAAAAAAATTTTATGTACAATTTTTTCTTCTTCATAAAAATACCTGTAAAATATTTTTGCCTTTCAAAACAATTCCCCAAAATCTTTAGAAGTTTGAAATTATTAAAAATTAATTTAATATAAGTTTTTATAGCAAATTTATGTTTAATTAATTCATTTTTAATTATGGAAAATTCTAGCACAAAATATTTGAAAAATTGTACACAAATTTCACAAAATTTGTTTAATTGTTGTTTATTTAAATTAATTAAAATTTCCAATCAATGAAAATGAACACGCAATGTGTCAAAATATTTGTAAACCGATACCCTTTCAACTAAAACGCGGCGAAATAAAAAATGCAAGCTGGCGTCTTTACTGCACTGCTGATTATGAATTTTAAAATCCAAAATGGCGGATCCCTATTGGATCTACCATTTATCACGGGTAATGACGAGATGAGAATAGTGGCCAAGCACTAGGAAATGTGTAATGTCAAATATCTTATCTAAATATCTCTATTTCCAAAAATGATTTTAGTTACAGCTTATGAACTCTTCGAATTTTCAAAATTTATTTAAAATTAAAATTCTTATACCAACTTTTATGAAAGCAATTTAAGTGAAAAATTATTATATATTTCTACTTAAATTTCATATAAAAACTGACTGCTGCTGCTGACTGCTATATTAATGAAAAAAAATTTGAGTTTTGATTTTGCGACAATAATATTTAAATCTTGTTAATGAAATGTTTTTTACAACCTATGCAGAATTTGAAATTTCCTATCCCTTTTTTAGCTACTTATTTACTATCTTTTATGCAAAGGAATAGGTATTTTCGTTACACTACGTATGTAGTAATTTTGTCCAAAACATTTGTTGATACTTTTTTATGCTCAAAAGTTCTAGTTTAAAAAATCAAATTTTGAATTTTTTTACGTAGCGAAAATATTTTGCAAAAATTGTTAAAATTTTTAAACAAAACACTTTTTTTCAAACCAAAAAAAAATCCATTAAAGTTATTCAAATTTACAATTTGTTAAGAACGTACTTAATAAAAATCAATTTTATAGTTTTTTTAGTTTAGTGGCACTATGACGTTTTCAAAGATGTCCCTTGTTCGTTTTTATGTTCAAATATTTAAATTCAAAAACTTTCGATATACAAAGCTTTTTTCACTGCACCAAACATACTAGTTTGCAAACGCTTTATACAAATTTTCTAAACAAAATATTTTTTTACAATTTCAACATATGCCAGCACATTTTTTCACAAATTTATTTAAAGTTTTAGTGAAAAAACTTAAAGATTTTCTCAACTAAGTCCTTTTAGGTAATATTTCGAATTGAAATTATTTAAAGTTTATAATTTTTTTGTATCAAAAATATTTTTCCAAACTTTTATATATTTTTTTATTATTTTTGTTCCCTGTTCAACTGAGCAGAAGCCAGACTTTTTCGCCTGCGCCGCACATTCGACTCGCGGACCAATGCTTCTACGGGTCGTCTTTAGTACGGTTGGTACTCGACACCGATGTAAGGATCTACGCGTGATAATGCGGGACTTAGGCCCTAAGTAGTCGAAAGTATTATACTTCGATGATTTCTTGCCGCCGAGGCTGCCGCGCTGGCTGTGGAGCTTTGGTCTTAATTTGATTGAATTTTTTAATGACTAAAAAAGCACTCAAAAGTAAACATGAAGGTAAAAGATTTAATGTACTGAATCAATTTTCGTATTTTTTTCTAAGGAATCTTTTTTATAAATCAGAAATTTTCTACAAATTCTGAAATTTTGTCAAATTGTTTTTTTTTTTAATTAGAAACTTAAAAACTGTGTTTCTAAAATTTTTTTTTCAATCAAAATCTATTCTAGGTATTTAAATATTCTGCTTAAAATTGTCTTAAAGAAAATACTTACATAAATACATATGTACATTAGGGTGAATCACATTCCCTATAAAATAAAATCAGTATTTACAGTTTTTCTGTCGGAAATATAAAATGTATTATTTTTTAAGACTTTGACGAAAATATTTCGGGAAAATATTAAGATTTATGTACGTGAGCTGGACCTATTTGAAAATAGCTTAAATTTTTTATAAATGAAATACGCTTTTAAAAATATATTTAAAAAAATCACTTTATATGATAGAAGAGTTTAAGCTTAAAAGGTCTGCATAAAATTGTTTAAAAATTTGATTAACGGAATCAAAATAATGTGATTTTTGTAGGTATTTTCAATTTGGACTAGCTCATCGAGATATATTGGTAGAAGTCTTAAAATATAATTAATTTTTTAATTCCGTTGAAAAACCTCAACTTTATTTGAAGCACCCTAATGTGCATACATTAAAAAAAAACTTTTTTTATTTGAATTGAATCGAAAATTTTTGAAAAAATTATATTAAAAATAAAAGAATTAACTTATAAAAAAAATTTCTTCACAAAAATACTTCACATATTTCAAAAAAAAAAAAATCTTAAAAAAAGATTTACTTTTAAGAGATATTTTAAAACTTTAAAATTGTTTTCTTCAAACTTGTATTCAGCATCTAAAAAATCAGAATACATTTGTTTTGTTTAGTATTAAAAAAAAAACAACTGTATTAAGTAAAATATCTTCAAAGGGTGAGCATTTTCTAGTTAGTAGATTTCATTTGTGTGAAAACTAAAAAAAAGAATTTAATAACGTTTATAAAAAAATTTATTGGCAAAGCAAATCAGTGAACTGAACTAGCTTAATTCATTCAAAAATCTTAGTGACACATTTTTACTCAATCTTCAATTATAGCTTGAAAAATGTTGTGTAGGATTCGGTCTAACCTAACCAGTTTTCTCTTCGAAATCTGATCGTAATTAAATACACATTTAAATCAAAGTACAGACAGATACTTCAAAAAGCTGCTATACTATTTTTTTCTAGTTTTCTTTTAGCAAAATTGTATACTCAATTTTGTTTTAATTATTCCAAAATGTATGGCCGGTCAACGGATATACATACGTATTTAATTTGTATACATTTAGTCTCACATTACGCATACAAAAATATTTACTAGTGCACGTGTGTGAAAGGGTATGTGCTTGTGGGTGCACGACTCAATAGCTCTCGAATTCGTAGCGAATCCCATTGATTTCAATAAAATTTGGCAATTTTTGTTTACTTTTGCATTTTCAATAAATTAAACGGACTTTGCGCTTTACGAAGAAAGCAAGGCAAAATAAAAAAAAATATAAAAAATTCAAAAAAATATATTTACAAACACAATTGATACATATGAGTATTGATACATACTACAAATGAATACCCGTATAGACATAAGCAATATATTTGTACTAACTAAATAGATGCTAGTTGGCAGCCGACTTTGCAGAAAATTATTTGCTTTAAATTGTAAATTTGTATACATTTGTGTTAATATGCATTTACATACAAATGTACATGTGTATGTGAAAATATGTATATGCGCCTGTGAACCTGCCGTCTTCTACTATTCACATTATTGCCCAGCTAAATTCTTCAGCTCATTTCTACAAAACAATACCGGAATTTGTACACAATCTGGATGCGAGCACAGCAAATTTTTCAACAAATTTTTCACTGCAATCAACTAATTTACACACATATCAAGCAGCGAAAGTATGCATATGCAGAAAGAATACTAAAAGATTTAAAAGTCGATTTTCATATCTTCTTGGGTTTGTATGTAAATTGAGAAAGAAAATTGTTTCGAAGAAGACATTTATAGATAAAGTTAATAGAGTTCTTATTTTATAAACATGCGCTCCTTACTCGATAAAAGTCTTTCCAGAGTGGGGGATTTAGGTGTTCTGACCCCCCACGAAATGTAGCGTCTCCGATAAAAAGATGTTAATAATCAGGGTTTGAATTTTAAACAAAAAAAAAGGCTAAATAAGCTTTGAAAATAGGCAAAAAAAAGACAACACTATTTTTTTAATTTTGCTAAGCACATGCCTT
>NW_023458567.1:9538180-9577459 GCF_013731165.1 Rhagoletis pomonella | reverse complement strand
AAAAAAAAATCCTAAAATTTATATAAGTTTTTACATTTACGATATTTTAAATTTCAAAATTCTGTAATAAAGCCCGATTATCACCTTCAAAACGAAGCCAGAGCCATTTTTGTAACTATGTATAATAGTTTTTAAGATATTCAAAAAATAAACGTGCAAAATTGGGAAAATTCTAAAATTTCGAATTTTGCATGACTTCCGTAATAAAGTATTTATTTTTTTTTTTGCTTTAGCAGAAATTTTAATGTGCTGAGAGAAAAGTTCTTTCAAAAATCATTTCATTCAAATCAAGAATGCTCCGTTGGAACCATTGCATTATAGGTAATTTGACCCATTTTTGTAGCAAAAATTAATTATGGCCAAAAAGTAGATGACTTAAAAATATTATTTTTTTATTGTTAAGCATACGTTTTTTTTTAAGTAATCTTGAGCCTTGAGTACGGAAGAGTCTAATTTTTTTTTTAATTTGTGGTTTTATTCAAAAAGTTTGAATGCAGTTTTATTTTAGATATTTTTAACTGTCGCCGTTGTGTAGTGGTAAGCAGTGCGCTTAGACCTTTAAAATAGCCTTCATAAAAGGATGGTTTTCAAATTTTTTGCTATTTTGACCATATAACAGTAACAAATAATAGTTTTGAAAAGTTTTAAACAAAAAATGTGTTTTTCGGTTCTTATAACCCTGGAAATGGATTTCTTGACGGAAGTACAGCAAAAACATGGGTTTAAATTTTCTTTAAATTTTATTGGATACACTTTCCATGTCGCCTATTTTTTAAAGGTCAATTTCAAGGACAAGATAATTTTTATAGCCAACGAACAAATTTTTCGTAAACCTCAAAAAATACTGATAAATTTATTTCGCTAGCTGTGATTGTTTTCGAGATTTTAGATTTTGTCACAAAAAAGTTCATTTTCCACACTGTGCGTCATGCTTTGTACAATAGAGATCTCTCACTGGGTTTGCCCACAGTTTAGAAAATTCCTACAATAGTTTACGTTTCTCAAACTGCGTGCATCTAAATATTATGCGACGTCTTATTATTTGCAATTCACGCTGCAATACCATATCTCTCACTTGCTCAAGTTACACGTTTTTAGACACCACTGGCGCACTGAAAAATTAAAATTATCTTGGCTAACAAATCAGCTTAAAAATTCGCACTGACTGCATTGAAACAAAGACTGACTTCCAAAGAAGGCTGATTTTAGTGTGAGTATTTTAATTTGTATATTTTCAAAAGCTTCCGTTGCTTATTAAGTAATTTTCCGAGGCAAAAATATTATCTGGTGAATTTCAAAATACGACTGGCGATTTTTAAATTTATGTAATTTTCCCTCACTTTTGGTATATTTTTTAAAAAATTTCCTTTTTTTTGTGCACACAAATCTTACTCAATCGAAAAATTCTTTCTACTTTCACATCGCTCTCTTCAACTTCTTTCATTGCATTTCCGCTTTTTCTTTCTCTTTAAGTTCATACAGTCCAACTGCTTCTTGGCTCAGCTCAATTTTGTTTGCTACGCTTTGCTTTGCTTTCTTCCTGTGCTCAGTGCAATCTCACTTTAATTAAAATGTCTAACGGCAAATGAGGGCGCATACACTTGAGATGCAAGTAGAGGAAATGAATGTTTCTAATATGTATGAAACATAAGCTACCGGCAAGAAATGAAATTGACGCAAAGGATTTCGAGGAAAACTTATGCATTTGAAAAAGTGTGCTTTAAGAGTTTGCAAACAAAATATATACATACATACATGCCTACTTATGTGTACAACGTAGTTTAGCGTTAGATAAAAAAATTAGAACAAATTCAAAAGTAATCTTTAAATTAAAATGTATCAAAGTTCCAATGGGCAAAGTCATCAAAAACAGCGCGAGCCTAAGAGATCCCTTAAAAAAATTTGTTTAGATTTCATAAGAAGTTGAAGGTATTTTCATAACTTTTATAACGAAGGGTTTTGAGTACAAAGTTTTAATTATCAGAGTTGATTTTTAAATCATCAAAGCGTTGTAATAATACTTATGCCTTCCTTTTGACATACAGAAAGAAATTGTCTGCGATTCTCAACGGACTTATTATTTTTATATATACAACTTTGAGTGCTTTCGCATTTCATACTAGTTGGAGAAACTACCAATCAAATTCCAGAAATACCTTCTCTATATTCCTGGCAAATTCACTGCAATTTCACTGAAGCCAAAATAACAGATTTAATGAAGTACACTAAAATATATGTATGTTCACACAAAATTATAACATTTTTTATTAAATAATATTTTCTAAAATTTCTTTTAATATAAGCTCGAAAATCACTGAAAATTTGTCCACATGCTACTTTTTCTTTTCCGGAAAAAAATTGAATTGTCACAAGTTAAACTAAAATTTGTTTGTTCTTAATTTAAATTTTGGAAAAAAATTCCACAATTTTGTCACAAAAACTTATCAATTTTCTTTAACTTAAGTTCATAGAAAAATTATGCAATTTTAAATTTCCTTTAACCCTTGATTTTAGAAAGCCACTTAGTGCCGTTTTCACAGTGGGGGGTTAACTAAAGTTCGGCAATTAACTTTAAATTTTTGTACTGGAAACTTGTAGTTAACTACCCAATGAGAGTAAACTCCTCACTGTAAAAACGGCCCTTACAAGTTATTAAATTTAAAATTTAAATATTTTATAAATGCCAAAACATATTTAAAATATGCACAAATGCAAATGTCAATTGAAAAAAATACAAACAAAAATTCAGATTTTTAAAAAAGAATTTAGTTGTGTAAAGTAATTTTTGGAAATTTGTATTACTATTAAGGGCGAGCTTAAAAAAAATATATTAAAATTTCTGCTGAGAAATTTTCAAATTTCAATTATCATTTTATATTAAATTTCCTATAATATGCAGCCATGCACACTTTTCTGTTTATAAACGTTTATTAAAAACTTTTTTTGTTATTACTTAAAAAATTTCAAAGAGTGTGTAAATATGTTTTGTAGTTAAAATTTTTTCAACTTTTTTCCCTTCAAAAAAAATTTAAGCATTACAAAGTACGTTTTTGGGTATTTCAGTTATGTAAAAAATCATCAAAAATTACTTTCTATAAAAAGAAAAACAACAATTGTTTTTTAATTAGGAAAAAATCTTGAACGAATATCTTTGTATGTGATTAGCAAGGATTTCAAGATTTGTTGGTACTTAAAAAATTTTTTAGTTTGCAATAATTTAAAAAAAATTTACAAAATATAGCCTGATTGACTCAAACAATTAACTTTTTTCCTACAAACTAATTTGAAGTTTTTTATAGGAATTAAACAAACAAATGTATTAGAAACATTTTGCGCAAATTTATCAAGGATTCGATTTCTTTTTTTAAATTTTTAAACTTTTTCAACTTCCAAAAAATTAAAGGTATGAACTCGGGATTTCATAACAAAAATATCGCCAAAACCTACCATTTTTTATCATAATAAGTAGTTTTATAAAACTTAAATGAAAACAATCAAACAATTTTTTATTCAAATTCAGATAAGCTTTCAAAGAAAGTAGAATGTTGTATTCAAAAATGTTCAATACTTTCTTTTAGAAAAGTCCACTTAACAATTAACTTTTTTGGTTTGGAACTAAAATTATAAAATATTATGAAATTTACAAATTTTGTCAGAAAATTTTTTTAAAAGGTGTTTAGCCTAGGGGTTATATTGTTTTTTTTTTTTGAAATTGAAGTTGTGTAAATTACTTAGTTTATATTTTCTGTTACATATACGAATCAATATTTGCTGCATTGTGTGTAGGGCATAAATATATGAATGTATGTGTTGAAACATTTCACTACCTTTCGTTTCCTTGTACTCTCCTCCTGATCCTCACCTGCTCCAAAATAATTACAAGTTTTCTTTAGGAACCACTTCAACACTTTTTCAACACCATCACCTGACTGCAATAATGAAAAACATGGAATTTTTTATTTGCACTTTTTTTCTGAATCTATAAATTTTTTTCAATATTTTTTTGTTGCAAATGTTGCATCCATTTTAAACGCACGTTCTTTCTCGAATTTATTCTCGAAAATTCACAATAATATTTTTCTATCAAAAATTTTAACTCACACTGTTTAATTTAATTCATTTGCTTTCGCATCTTTTTTTAACTGCCCCAATTTCACAAAATTTTCAGCGAATTTTCCGCTCAAATTCCAGCTGATAGCATTTTCACTCTCAAAAATATTTAAAAATTCTTGTTGCAAATTTCTGCTTTTACTACTCACGCACATTCAATTCACTGCACTTTAAACTCTTTATTGTATTTAAATTTTTTTGGTATTTTTTTTTTGTTTGTTTTAAATTTTTGCACACAATGTATGTATTTATTTATTCACTGACATTTTCACGTGCGCACACACACTTACATATGTACCAATACGTATTGATATTAGCGCCTATATTCATTTACATTTCATATACTTTGGTATGAATGTCACTAGTATAGCCCTGCCTTTGTGCGTGTGTGCCTATATACACTCATGTGAGAATATATGTATTAGTCTAAACACCACTCAGAAAAAAATATTCACCGCACGCGCGCATCCCTTCGGAGGGAGGAAATTCGTGTTGCTGTCCGCTCGGAGGCTGAAAGCCTACTAGTCTTGGCCAGCGATATTGGAGAGCTCTTGCTGCTCAGTAGCTTGCCAAATTGCTAGGGAAAATTCCAAAAAATTTCCCTGTCGACGCACATGCACACGAACACACACTCTTTGAAAGTTAGCGTCCCACCCTCCTGGTACGCCCGCTCCCTCGTTACGGGCATTTCGGCACCACCGAAGCACACGTTGGCGCCTGTTCGCCTGCCGACTTACTGGCTGGCCATCCGCTCGGCACATGCCGCCGCCGCCGCAACAGCTCAAAGCAGTGCTAGCCCGCTATTGCGGTGGGTCGGCAACCGTCAGCGCAGAGCTGGAAATGGTTTAGCGCGCTGTTGAGCCAGATATGTCCATTGAAGGGAATTATTTTTTAGCTTTATTTGGAATTTGCACCTGAAAGTCTCCAATTGCAGGTGGCCGCCGTTGGTTGCTTGGAGAGTCTCCAAACACTTTCATTCATGCGGATCTGCGTCAGGGCGATTATCTGGCGCGCCAATTGGCGGGATCTCAAAAGTATTGGAAGCGGGTAAGTGGGAGCGGGAGGAAGGTGGTCGGCGGGAGTTTAAGGTGGCGAGTTTTATTTGTGGAAATCGGGAAGCTTTAAGTATTTTTTTATTCGTGTATGTTTACACTATTTTTAGAATATACAAGAATTTTAAAGGAGTTACCTACGTATGTATGTGTGATATACAAAGCGACATATTAATTTATATGACATCATATCAAAATCATTAAAAAAAAAATATTTAGAAAATAATTTATGCTCATACCCTGCCAGCATTTTCCATCGCTGAAGTAACTAATTCGATACGACATTTCTATGCAACTCATCGCCGGTGATATCGCTACATTTTCGAATTCTTACCCGCTTGCGAGAAGAACTGTGCCACCAAAGCGTCTCGTGAAATTCTTCAACGACAAGAAAACGCAATAATGCTTTTTTCAATTTCAAATTATTGACAAACGTTACAGTAATTTATCGTCTGAATATTTGCTTGAAGAATACAAATTCCGTTAAAATTGTATGTTGTTTTTGTGTAATGATCCCCTCTTAACTTAGAATGGGGACGAAATAGTGACATCTTGGCAGTAGGCGATAAAATTATTTTCTAATTGCTGGCAGGAGGTTACGTACATTTCAACTAAGAAAAGGTAGACCAATGTAAGAAGAAATTAAAATTTTTTCAGAAAATTTATTGAGATTCTTTTAGCAAAGTAGAACATTTTTTCTAAATAAGCAAGTACTTGTAATATTTAATATTGAAAAAAAAAATATCTCAATAATCAAATTTTCAAAATTTTTCACTTAACCGAAATATTATTGAGAGTGACAGTAACAAATTTAGCAAAGTTTTAAAAACTAAACTTGAATTAATTAATGACAACTTTGTGAAACTGTTAAATATTTATACAAGGCTTCTCTGACTGCTAAAAAATTCTGGTGAATAATTTTTCAAGATTTTAAAAATAACAGTTTTAAGAACCAATAAGTTTTTGTATTAACGAAAATATTTGGCAAAAAGGTTATATACTCGTACGTTGAAAAAGTAAACAAATTTTTATTTTTTTTTCACAAAGTGTTATGAAGTTTTTTAGCCAAATAGTACAATTGGTTTTAAACAAGTACTTATTGAAAATTTAAAAAAGTGCATTTAAACATTCAAATGTTGTGGAAATAATGAAAATAAAAGTGATTACATACATACATATCGCACATTTAATAATATAATCCATTAGTCTAAACATATTCTCTTTTTCAAACTTATTAATTGTAAGATGAGATCTCCAAAAATGTAAATTATGCAATTACTTCTTATATTATTAAACGTGTTTATGTAAGTTAAATATCATATATATAGACTTATTTTTAACATATTTTTCAGCATACAAAAAATTTTTAATTATTGAAAATTAAAATTTAAAATTTTGAAAGCAAAAGGTTATTTTCTATTAATTCAAATATTTATCAAAAATTTTAGAGAAAAATCTCAGTCAAAATTTTTTAGATGAATTAGATGAATTCTACCAAGTATCCACAGGGTTATCCTTTTTTTAATTCAAAATTTTAAATTATTTACACGAAGTTTTTTGCGATGGCTTAAAAAGTTGTGGCGTACATTTTTCAATGCGTTAAAAATTTAAAGATAATTTTTGAAAACCAATAATTTTAATTTTTTTTTTTTGTATTTAAAATTATCTCAATTTTTCTTAGCACATTTAGAATTTCAAAGAACAAATCTCACTGAACTTTGTTTTAATAAAACGCGGGAAAAGGTTATAGTATTTCCAAAAATCTCCACAAAAGCAAATAAAATGTTCGATATGTATAGAAGGTAAGAAATTGTTTAAGAGGCAAAAATTCAACGAATTGGAGAAATTTTAGTGAACTTCCGTCAGAAAAAAAATTTGAAAAAAATTTACAACTTAGAAAAATTTAAACAAAGAAAACTCACTAAAAACTAAAATAAATTTTTTTATTATACTTACGTGTTAGCATTTTTTTTAAGATTTAAAGTACTCGCTTCTAGGAATAATTATGAAAAAAAATTTTAAATTATATTTTGTTTTTATAGAATCATGTTCTCAGAACCTTTTAAAAATATCCTTAAAAAATTTATTTCTAGGAATAATTATGAAAGAAAAAAATTTTAAATTTTACTTTTTTATAGAATCGCCTTTTTCATCAATTTTCCGCACTTCTACATTACTTTAAACTACGCAAAATAACAAACACTTCCTATTTCAATCTCTAAAACAAAGTCCTGCAAACAGCTTCATTTTCAGTCACACTTCCACTTTTGGATACGCACTTTAAACGACTTCCATTAATTCGCAAGTTCATTTAATATTTCATGAATATTTTACGCACAGATTTACTACACAAATATACTTTTCTACATCAAATTTCAGGTGCGCTACACAAACTCTCCACATTTTTTTTTTAATAATTCATTGTATTCGTGCCACAAATTCTACTGCTCCAACAGTCGCTACAAATCCGTAAATCTCTACAAGTAATTGAGGATTTTTCAGCTTTCGCGCTCTTCCGCTCTTCCAACAATGGAAGCTATAGTCACATTGCGCTCTCCCAGCGCCAAAACTTTCTCCTTGAACTGCCAGCTCACAGAAGGTGAATGGGTATTTCCCAATTTCTATGTACTTACATACGTATGTGTCAATTCATACATACATATGTATATACACCGAGACTGTTGAATGCTAACAAGTGGAGCAACAGTTTGCGCCAACAACAAGCATGAACTCACGTATAACTTACTGACACACAAACAGCCGCATTCAGCCATGTTTAGTTTGTAGGTACTTATGTGGAGCAGCAAGCAAAAATCTTTATTCAACTGCATTATATCCTACATATGTACATATACGCGTACTAGTGGTTGTACGAGCGGCGGTGAGGGTTAGCGGGTCCAGCCGCCACACACTTTTTCCCATGACTTACATGCTTTCTCTTTTAACTCTCTTATCAGTGTGGTACCGGAAAAGTTGGATGAATGAACATTTGCTTGTTTTCCGCTGCTTGCCAGCATTACCTACACTAACGCAGGGAGGCTTTTGATATTGAATATGGAAAGTCGCATGTGATCTGCTTTAAAAATTAAAACACCGTCAATTTTGTCTGGCTTTTCCGAAAAGGACTATCATATTTTTATTTAAAGCATTTAAGAAGCTTATGCCATTGCTTTCAACCTCGTTTGACTTTTTTGCATTATACTACATTAGGATGTTAAGTTGGAGACCAATCAACGATATTTTTCAATTTCGAAAAGTTCTGAAGCCCTCTACTCTGAGATGTGACATTTTTTCAAGCTCAAAGTTCGTTGTAAAGCTTTAGACTTAGTACATTTCTTGGTCTAAATATAGTCCCGTAATCAGCTATTTATGTAGTCTCGGAGACGATTTTCTCATTTGTGACTTCAACAAATGACTACTCAGACTTAGCGTAGTGTTGGACCTTTAGTTGATTAGAGCTTTCTGGGAGTAGGAAGAAGGAAGGAAGCAGGCTCAGGTCCAAAATAAACGCCGTAAGCACCATTAGGCTGACGTTAGAACTTCTAATGTTACAACCAAACCCGAAAGGTTTAGGCTATGTGGAATCCTATCCAGTCAAGTCTGAATCCATCTCTCGGTATGTCTTATTAAATTCGTAGTTTACTGGACACCTCTGAAAATAAGATGGTCGGTGCGTGAACTAAAGAGCATTTTCGACGTCCACGAGAATGAGTAGAACCCACTCGGAGCGAATGTGAGAGAGAAAAATGCGACAAAGTCCTTACTGGACCCTGTCATATCGTCTACCACGCCAAAAAGGCAAGACGTCATCTAAAACCACTACTAAAAATTGGCAAACGGGAGGACCGTTTTGGGAGAGTACTAGTACAACTCCGAAACTAAGAGGTCTAAATTATTACAAGATAATTACTTATTGTTGTTGCTACTTAGGAACTTTGCTTAACCTGCATATAAATACTCAGCGATGCATGGGCTATGGCCGCACTTGGCTATTTTAAGACAAGGCTGGGTAAGTCAGAGATCTGCGGTGGAAAACCCTAAGAATTCCACCTCCAGGGAAGCTAACCGTCACTGTAAACTATCTCGAGGGGATCCTTACAAAACATTGCCTGTAACTCTGAAAGTACCCTATATAACGTACACAGAAGAAAGACCTAAATAGCAGCCAGACTTATGAGGTCGTGACATAAAATTGGCTACGAGGAAAGGAAGTCGGAAACGAATTAAGCTCAGTAGGTGGCTTTGAGTTATTTAGGAGTGTTACTGGACTGAAAGTTCTCTTGGAGTCCCCGCATTGAGTAACGAGTAAGAATGACCTTAACTTACTGGTGCCATGAAACCATATCTTATTTAGTAGTGATGTATGTATCCTTTTTAGTGTACCTGGTTAAAGAAGTGTTAAAAAGGGTTTAGGTTGGAGATTACAGTTTCAAGAGAACTATTCTGACGAAAACACTTTCATGCACCTTTCCAATGCCTTCAATATTTTTGAAGAAAATTGTATCAACCTTTTCTAACCAAACGGTCTCATAGCTGCGCCCTAAAATGATAGCTAGGTGGCTCAAAGAAACAAATATGTTTAGAGTATACCTGAATTCTCCCTCGCCATTTGTTAGTACTTTCCGGTCAGCTTGATGTGGTTCCCAGGAAAAATCGACTTTTAAGAACACTGCTTGGTTGTTGAACCAACAGAAGGGCTCGAGGAGGCCTCTGCAGTCAAGACGGATACAACTAAAGGTTCCTTTGAGGTCTTGTTAACTGTTTGCCTCACAGACATACGAAGCTATAAAGTTCATATGGCTGATTATGAACCGTCGGTATTAAAGTGTGCCTTTTACTGAAGTGAAGCTATAACCCTCGACCTTTACCGGAGACTCGACAGGCAGAGCGGGACTAAGATTAATTACCTCGGCTGTCAATCTTTCAAAACACAAGAGGAACTTTGGCGCTTTGGCGTCAATGACCTACCAATATTCCAAATAAAGAGGTGAATTTCTATTGGTTTAGCTCCACTAGGCGAGGACAAAATATTAAATTTTGCGAAAGGTTAAGGAATGCGAAGGCAGGACGGGCATTCGTTCTAAAATAAATCGTTTTCCCCACAGTGTCGGAAGAATTAGCCCATAAACAAGCCACCCTTAATCAAATTGATTAGGCTTTAAATCTTTGAGTTCAAAGCGAGTGCTAGAAGAGTACTGACGTAAGTTCGCACCGGCATAGTAATTTGGTGAAGATTTTTGTTTCGAGCCACAGAGACCAAAATAGGATGCACTATTACTTCCAAGATAATGTTATTCAGTTCCTTGCGTTCAAAATGGAGTTCATCCTCAAGAGTTTCTCAAATACCCATTCAAAAAGACATCAAGAACATAAACTTCTTTGTATTTCATTTATTTTCTATCAAAAAAAAAAACTCTTGTCTACTTCAAAACTACACTCAACAACCCAGCTAAGATCCACAACAGCATGAAAGGTTTCACTAAAGTTCCTACACCATCTCCTGCACCTGGTTCAGTCGTAGGTACCGCAGTGGTGGTGGTTTCCTCTTCATTCGAACCAAGGTCATCATAATAGTTGCCGTAGATTGCAAAAGCCAAGAGATTTGTTGTATTTGTATTCGAAAAGTAACGCACATGACGCGTACCACTGTAAAGTGAAAAGAAAAGAAGAAGAGTAATAAAATTTTTTAGAGTGTTGAAAATTCTACCCAAACCAAGTCATACGTACTCCTCATTCCGCGACTCATCCCACTCGAATTCATTCACATCCAACGGCAGTAAATCATCACGCAAGCTATTCGGCATCAACAGCGATTGATTAACCGTTGGGAAGTCAGCTTCAATCATGATACGTGTAAAACCAATATGCCTTTTTTGTGTGACATTAGCCGCAAAAAGTGTACCACAGTCGGTTATATTCGGTCCGGTGCAAGCAAAAACTGCACAAGTTCGTAAGGCATTCGTCGTCTCAGCGCCTGTTTCATAACGCCTGCCCTTAAAGACACCAACTCGGTAAACATAATGTTCCTCATCGGCAGCAAGAGGTGCAGAGTTTACATGATAAGGCCATAGCGTAAATGAGCAACAGAATTTTTTGTAACAAAGAGAGTACCAAAGCATGATCACCGAACTATTGTGATTCACTTCCATGGTGTTATATTCTTCCATATAATCGCGTTTCAAGAAAATATCAGCCTGACTGAGACGCGGTGCTTGCTGCAATGTTGGCGCTGTACTCTTATGCTCTCTGGTAACTTGTAATCCATTTTGCGTTTGGCCTAATTTAGGTACTTGCGCGACGTAGAGTTGACGCACACCACTGCCCGTGTTCATAACGGATACCAAAGCACCTTCGCGACCTGCGTAAATGCCGGTACCCGTGGAGCCAACGGCTGGTCGGTTCGCACCGGCGGCCAGAAAGTTGACATCGTTTATGTAGGACCACGACTGTTGAACTTGGACGGCTGAAAGGAAAGAAAGGGGATGTGTAAGTGTAAATTGGGAAAGGCGCTGGACTTGGAACTCCTGGGTAGATGAGCGTTACTATGTCTTTATTGGTATAACAAGGCATCACTTAATTTGGGAAAGATCTTGCGGGAAGACGCCTTTGTGGATGGCGAAAACTCGGCGGTTACAAATGAAACGGAACTTTAGATGGATCAAATTGAGAAGGGGTCTTGATCTATGAGGATGTGGAAAGCTCAGAATTGGACAGCTCATGAGCAACTTTATGAAAATAAAATGGTAGACTGTGGGAAACTGTAGGCTAGGCAAGGTAGAGATTGTTTCCATAGAGAAGGTGGCTGATAGTAAGTCTCTGTCAGGGAACGTGACTGTATTCGTTGGCAGCCGGGTACTGACATTGAAAACATTAGTCTCCAGTGTGTTAAAGTCGAAAGCAGTTCGGAATTGTCATACAACGATGGCTTCAGTGAGTCACGTCGAAACCGTCTCTGCTGGGTTCCTGGACTTAGCAATATAGAGGGGTAGGAAATAGCCAATGCGATGGCTATATACGGCTCGGAAATGCAAATTAGCGAAGCGGATAAGTCCTTTCTGCCACCGAATTCTTTTCTGTCAAACGGATTGTAGAATACACCACCGTAGCCAACGATCTTTGGATCAATCGGGACGACTGAGAAATCAGAAGATCCCTGTAGCCGAGACTCAATATGAGTCGTACTGAGGAAGTATTGACACAAAGCAAATCTACAGTAAGGGCTCTTACCGGTATCATAACAGGGTGAAAATCCGGACTTTGGGCTATGTCTGAATTTGGGGTTTCTTTTAACGGGGCTCGGTCCTCTTAATGCTTTTTTGCACAAGACGTACCTCCATCCTCTGTGAAAGCCAGAAATGTTCGGACGTGAGGAATCTTGACAGCATAGGAGTAAAATGGACGGTTGAACGGTACGACTTTAGTAGTCCCCTTCCACGGGTTGGACAGCGACAAATTTGGCGTAGACGTGCAGAGCAATCTGTGAGTTGATGCTCACCGGTCCAATGTGGTATGGCATCTCAACTGGTAGTAGCTTCGGCTACGAGGTCTAACCGGAGACTTAATTCTGGTACCATGGGAACAGGTGCCCCCAGACTTTACTGCGGTCTCTTCTTAGGTACAGTACTTCGGGGAGTATCGTGATGATTGGGGTTCAATATCTAAATGCCGGTAGATTTGACATTTGTTTGCTCGATGTAGAGTTGCATTGCAACCGGATGCCGGACCCATAGCACGGCAGAGCTTTAGATAGGCCTCGAACCCTACCAAGGGGGTTAGTGTGTCCATTCCGCATTGCTTATTGGTACCGAGATGCTTGCATGTCGGAGCGCTGCTCTACGGGAGATAGCTGAGGTGAGAATATCGAACCTCCACGGGATAGTAAATGGTTTGACAGAGCTTATACTAACAGCTTGAATAGAAGGATGCGCCTCCTCCTCGCACACCGGGTGGAAGTACGCGCCTTTCTAACCTAACCTCACTTAACCCAACACTGAGTTCTCTACTTACCTACCAAATAGGGGCCTAGATTCCACATGCCTATGCCAGTATTTAAATATGTTGAAGCATCTTGAAAGACACCACCCTTGATAAGAGACGATGACAGTTAAAATTCAGAGAGCTTACTGCTGAAAACCTTCTCAAAAACCTGCTCTTAACTCTTATCGAGGCGAGAAAAGAAAACTACCGGCATTTTTGGACCAGAAGATATAGCCGCCAGATCGAGGACTATCTCATACCACTAGATTAGAAACGAAAGGAGAACAAAATGAACGTTAATTGTCTGACTCTCTAACTGATATGGAGTATGAAAGTGCTTACTTGCCTCTGGTAAATATCAACCCAGTGGAATCAACAGAAAAGGCGCCATCCGCAGTAGAATTTAATGATGAGTTTAAAGTCCAAACTCTGTGAAAGTTCAATGAGCCAAGTATGCGAGAACTTCACTGTTTGATAAGTTTAGAAGCCTAATCTAATCTGGTTAGAACGATGACAAATCAAACACACAAAAAATCTAATGATGTTTCTGCAAAGTGGTACAACTTTTATAAACAAAACGAAAGTACGATGTTATCAGAAAAAGATAGCAACCTAATCAAATTGATATTTTAGGCGTTCAGACATCACGCCACGCTATTTTGTTATATGGTGAGATACATACATACATATATGGGTCACAAAATCGATTCTTTGGTGCAGGGAAAAACAAATTTCTGTAGAGGTCTGACTGCGCCAGAGAGTGCAATATTCCTTGTCTGAAGCTCAAAAAGCTCCACTTGGGAGCCAACAGACTGTTCGCTATCCTCAAACATTGATCGCTCGCAGTGATTTGTAACCTCGTGAAAAAGAACAAGCTCACACTGGTACTCCAAAGATACGTCTCATCTCTTCCGACGGAACTATTTACGGAATGTTTACGAGCGTTTCGTCAAGCTCAACTTGGTCCAGAGGAAGGACTACATTTTATATACTCCGACAGATTAAATCATATTTAGACGTGACGCCAGTGTATACAAATTTTGTATTGCCTCGATGTAGTCTCGGTCTGCGGAAAACTTACGAAAGGCATTTCGACCTTCGCCATTTCAACTTACTCACCTGTCAAGAAGGGTAGCTGCGAAAACCACATTGTTGGATAGACCAAATCTCGGATGCCCAAATCAACTAGCGTCTGCGTTGGCTCGTAGAATAGTATATCGAAGCATGTGAACTGGCCAAAACGAACACCGAAATCCGTTTCGAAAATGCTCAACTCTACTGTGGCAGTTGTATTCTTCGGTTCACCATACAAATTCCATTTGCGATAGCGTGAAATAACGCGCCCTTCACGATCGAACACCACATTAGTGTTGTAAATATTTAAACCATTGCTAGCGCAGGGACGTGGATCGAGCGTCGTAGTGGAACAATTTTCACGTTCTGTCAAATTGATAACCAGATATTTGCGCGCCTGACGTGCGCTGCACGAGAGTTGTACAAGAAAGTCTGAATAGATGCTGGTGTTGCCGAGCAGACAGGCGGATGTATTGAGCTGCAGATCTGGATCGGGCACATAGGTAGCCGTGTCTATGTTGTTCAAAGTACTCTCCGGAAAGACGATGATGTCGGTGCTTTCAGCATCGGCTGAACTGATTAGCTCCAAAAAGCCGACGAGGTTGTCTTCCAACGAGTTGGATGGGCTAAACTCAACAACGCCGGCAGTGTAGTAGGGAGAAGTGGCATTAGCAACAGCTGGTAGATTAATTGGGCTCTGAAAGTTGATAAGGAAAGCAGTTAGTTAATTGATTTGTCGCCTAACAGACAGACAGACAGTATGTGCAAATAAACAACTATTTAAGTTTAATAACCCTGTTTGTTTTAGAGGAGAGATAAGGCGGTGTTCAACTGTTAATGCGATAAGCGGCTATGTGACCAATGGCTGTTTGAAAAAACTAACCTGATTTGTAGTGGGCAGAAGCTGGAGTGAGCCAGCAAGGAGCAGGAAAAGCTTAGCTGCACTACAGAAGTTGCTGGTAAACATTGGAAGAACACTCGGACGCTGCGTTTCTTATATCACTCCTTTTCAGCTTTTCTCCAGAGGTTTGTGACGAAAACCCCCTTTGTAGTTTACGTCCGCAGAATCGACGAACGAATCACCTCAGCTACCAGCGCAACACCGACCAAAGTTTGAATGATGTTTGGTCGATTTTGGTGAGTCTTTATAATCACCGCATCGCCGGAAAGCGACTAAACTTTACACATTATTAAGCCATTATATTTAATCTTATCAATTTATCACAATTTTCGTGCAAAATTCTAACTAATCAGCGTGTCGATAGTTGTTTTAGTAGCGCCTTAATCTTTCTGATAAGCCCAGGTAACACAGTAGACTTGTAACATATTTGCAGGCGCCCACCGACAGTTTGATTAACACTGAATGAACAAGTATTTCATTCAAGTGCCATAAAAAGTCATTTCTTTAAAGACGAATTGTATTTAAGGTTTGCCAGCTTTTTTTCTGCCTTTGCTACAAAGTGCCGCATTCCTCTGAGTAAATCGGCTCACTTTACTCACCTCAATTTAAAGCATGTGCTCAGCTGCAGTCTCGCTAGGCATGCTGTAGCAGCGAAATTAAATTTATTATGGCTAAGAAATTGAATTAATAGCCGCACTTGAAGGCGATAAAGGCGTAGCAATGGATAGCTGTTGGACGTTGAGAGGAGATGGTGAGCGCTACAGCGAGGATAATATGAAATTTAAAGAGCATAACTGGGTGTACGGCATCCTCGCAAGGCAGGAAAAAGTTTAAGAATCGCTGATTTCATTTTAACTCATTTTATGTTATTAATTTATTGTAACTTTTTTAATTTCATCTGTAGTAGGGATGGGAAAAGCACGCGCGGAATCGATTCTTGACTTCAAAATCGAGTTTCAGGTTTTCCATTCTTAAGGTCCATTAATCACTTCTGATAGTCGACCTTATGACTTCAATTGACTTTCATTTAAATATTTTCAAAAAAAAACATTAACATCTAAAAATTAGAAAAAAATTAAATTATAAAAAAAATAAATAAAATAAGTGCCTAAAAATTAAAAAAAAAAACTTTCTTTTTAAACAATTGAATCTAAATATTAAATAAAGAAGAAAAAAATAAAATACGTTTCTAAAAATTAAGTGAAATTAAAAAAAAATCCTTTTGGTACAATAATATCTGAAAATTAAAACGAAATTAAATTAAAAATTAATTAATTAAAAAAAAATTACTTTCCAAAAATAAATGAAATTAAAAATAAAATATGTTTTCTTGATATTCAAACAATAAAATCTACAAATTAAAAGAAAATTACATAAAACAAATTTTAATTCGAGTTAAACAGGCAAAAATATAACATACGATTATAAAAATTAAATTTAAAAAAATCTTTTCAAAAAATAAAATCTTGAAATTAATTAAAATTTGATTTATAAATATTGATTACAAAAAACAAAACGAAAAATATAAAGTAAGTTCCTAAAATTTAAATAAATTAACAAACAAATACACAAAGTACATTTCCAAGGACTAAGTGAAACTAAAAAAGTGAAAAATAAAAAAGTAAAACAAAATTGAATTTTAAGAAATACATGAATTTAAATTTTAAAATAATTAACTTTAAAAAATAAAATATAGTTAATTTCTACAAATTAAAACAAATTAAAAAAAAATTATCTTAATAAAAAAATTAGGTACATTAAATAATTTAATTAAAAATAAAGTAAAATCAAATATATCTAAAAATTTAATGAAATTAAAAAAACATGTTTTCTTTTAAAACGATAACATCTAAAACTTAGAAAAAAATGATCTATATTTAAAGAAATTAATTTAAAAAATTCAAAAACAAGTTTATAAAAATAAATGTGATTAAAATTAAATAGTTTTCTTTTTATAGCAATACAATCTAAAGATTAAAAAATAAATAAATTAAAAAATTTAAATAAGAATTAATAAAAGAAAAAAATAAATACGTTTCTAAAAATTAAATAAAATTAGACAAAATTTGCTTTTTAGAAATTAAAATTAAAAAAGGAAAAACAACTAAACTAAGTTCTCAAAAATTAAATGATTAAATCTGTTGAAAAAAAATAAAATTTAATCCAATAAATCAATAAATGAAATAAGTTTCTGAAAATTGAATGTTTCTTTTTAGAACAATAGAATTTAAAATTTAAAAGAAAATTTAATTGAAAAAATACATAAAAAAAGTTTCTATAAATTAAATGTAATTGAAAGAATATATATTTTTCTTGTTAAAAAAATAACTAGCGTCTGGTGAATAGCACGCCAGTGCTTTGCTCAAGTGCAAATTTTGCAAAGGATATTTTTTGTCTTTCTTATCTTTCAAACTACTTTTAATACTGCATATCAACTGTCTTAGCCAGTATTGCCCTCTTAGTCAACTCAGCAAGCACTGTACGAAAATCGTGAAATACAAAGTGTCTACATCTGGTCTTCTCCACTTCCGTATTTTCCAAATGTTATCACAAAGGGTACCTTTAATATATTAAGTATGGTTCTACAAGTGAAATCAACTGTCCTAGCCTAACCTAACTTAACCTAAACTGTTGCTATAAGCGACAAGAAAAAAATCCAGAATAGCAAAAAGAAAGAAATTTGTATTAGAAATTTAGTATTTATTAAGCATAAGCTAAAACCAATTTCATCACAAGTTTCATTTATGCGACTATGCGCTAGTATGTATATATGTATGCGTGTCTGAATAAAAAAAGTGTTAAAGCAATCAACTCAAGTGGGTATTGCACCATTTTCTACAAACATTGCAATAACTTTTATCAGACATACTAATTGATACTACACATACACAAACGTAATGACTAAAAATACATGTATGTATGTATATGCACATACATATGTAGATATTTATATTCCACATATGCCTTCATTTATAAACATATGTTTGTATGTATCGCACCTAATAAATTCACTTGTGTCCTAGTCCAAGTCGTGCGGTAGCCCAGTTGGCGCATACAGCTGCCATTTGTCACACTGTTGGATTTAACAAGTTGTTAAGATAAATTGTTTATTAAAAGCGCGCCAGTAAAACGAAAAGTAGCAACACACTATACAGGTAAAAGAGTAATTGTTACATTTTATGCGTACATACTATTAGGGTGGTCCAAAGGAAAAAATAATACCCAGATTTTTTGATTAAAAAAATATACATGGGTCCCACATTACATTTTTCGTGGTTTTTGGGGGGACCTATAAAAAATAGTTAATATTAGAAAATGGTAAATTATGTAAATATTTGGGTATTATTATTCGAAGCCTCCTGAAGAGAAACAGAAGTTTCCGATCGGAAAATATTGATTTTGAAGAATTCTATACGAAGTATTTTTTCCATACAAAATACAAAATTCTTTATGCTTTAGGAATTTCCGAACATCACTTTTATGTGAAAATAATACGGGTATTCTTTTTTGCATTAAAAAAAGTCCTAGGGAGTGAAACTTAACATTATAAACTTTTTTTTTTTGGACTACCGTAATGTACATGCATAAAATAGGTCCCCAAACAGCCCAAAAAATCCATAGAATCCATAGAAAATCGCTGGTATTAAAAAATTATAAAATAAAAAATTATCATTGGAATTCTCCTGTAGAGAAACCGAATTTTCCAATCGAAAAATATTGATTTTCAGGAATTTATACCATTTCTACGAAAAAGTGTTTTTTTTCATATTGTACATCGAAAACTTCATGGGCTTTGTGGCAGTTCTAAATATCATTTTTTTTTAAATATGGGTATTCTTTTTTTTAGAAAAAACCAAAGGGGAGAGCGTTTAAATTTTTTTAAATTCTGTTTGGTCCACCCTAATGTACATGCACACAATAGGTACGGGTGTTAAGTGCCAGACTGTGTTACACAGTCAGACTTAGTACCTTTGTGTGTTGGCAAGTGTGTATGCTAGTTTATTTCCAATCTCCTGCTGCAATTTAACTGTGCGCCTGTATGTATGCTTTTGAGATAGTGATTCTAATCACCATAACATTCGGACTCATCTACCGTGCAGTGCTTTTTAATCAAGTGTTCCGCTTATCATCAAAAAATAGTTTATCAAAGTGTATAGTTTACAACTACAATGCCATTTATCTAAGTCCATATGTGAACTTAGTTTAGGCAGGATTGTTTATTTGCGAAACGTAGCATACTTTTGGGCATTTTTTTATTTTATGCATTTTATTAAAGTAATTAACACATTCCACTTTGTTTACATTATGCATAGTTCTAGACAAAAGTTTTAATATAAGGTCCACTGAGCTAAGTTCGCAACGTAAACTGTTGTTGCTATTATTCCACTTTTTCATATGCCAACCCAACAATGTATACGTATTTTATTGTTTTGAAGATTACAATACGTTTTGAAATATACTATAATTGAAAACATTTTAAAGTGCTTTTGTGATTAGATTTGCGTGGGAGGTATGCGTTAAAATAAAGCGATTGCGCGCAAGCGTGATTTATGTCCATACATTTTCGTACTGACAGTTTTAGCCCTACGTCAACTACTTCTAATTTTTTCCATAAAAATATATGAGGCTGTACCACCATTTTATAAGATTTCATTTAATTTAAGTCTTTTATTTTTTAATATTTTAATGTTTTATCTTATCTCATTTTAGTTTTATTTCTTGTTTATTTTATTTTTCCTAATAGTTATTTTTCTAAGTATGTACTTTATTTAACAATATTTTTAAATTTTTGTATCATTTTATTTTCTTATTTTTATTTGTTGTTATTTAATTCTATTTTTACTTTATTTTAAAATGATTTTCTAATTCAAATTTTTCGCGACTTTTTAAATTTATTTTTGTATTACATTTTGTTTTATTTTTTTTTTCATTTCATATTATTTGTTACTTTGATTTCTTTTCATTTGATATTATATTTTATTTTTAACTTTTTTTCGTAATTTTTCGTTATTTTAATTCTTGCATTTTATTTACATAATTTTTATTTATAATGTTTAAAGGTTTTGTTTTGGTCAATGTTTCTTTAGTTCGTCAATTTTCTTTTACTTTTGTTTAGTTTATTTTGTTTTACAAATTTTTTTTTTCATTTTGCTTCAAAAATATTAAGTAAGTTCCTAAAATTTAAATGAATTAAGTATTTTTAAACCAATAAACTCTTAAAACTAAAACAAATAAATTCACAAAAAAATTAACAAAATACATTTCCAAAATCTAAGTGAAACAGAGAAAAATACTTTTTAAAGAAAAAGGACTTTAGAAACTACAATTTTAAAAATAATTAATTTAAAAAAATAAAATAAAGTTAATTTCTACAAATGAGACCAATTTAAAAAAATTGCTTATTAATAAAAAAAATTTTATTTAAAAGATTCAAAAATTTAATGAAAGAAAAATTAAAAAAGTGTTTGCTTTTAAAACAATAACATCTAAAAATTAGAAGAAAATTAAATTAATAGAAATGAATTTAGAAAATGAAAAAAAAAGTTCCTAAAAATAAATGTGGTTAAAATATTTTTAATCTTAGTTTAATTTAATTTAATTTAATTTTCTTTCTATTTATTATTCTATTTTACTTTTTTTTTTCATTTACATTATTATTTAATTTTTTTCTATGTCTTTTCATACCTTTATTTAATATATAATTGTTTTATTTTTAGTAATATTTTTTCATTTCATATTCTCGTTTTTCCATTTGAATTTTTATTTTTTTTGTGTATTTTCACTTTATTTTACTTATTTCCTTTTTAATCATTTGTGTGCTTTGTTGCTGCACTCTTATTACTGAAAACTAAACTTGTTTCAGACTATGCAAAAAATCTTCAGCCTACATTTCTTCATTCAAAGCATGCCAATCACTGCTTCCCTTTTTACCCGTTTTTTTATGGTTTTTTTTTACAGTTTGCCTTTCTTTGTTGCCAAAGCTTTTGTCATCTACGCCTCTACCAAACGCTTGAAGGTTGCAACGCCCACTGTCGCCTGTCAACCAAGGGCTTACCACACTTTACCTTATGTTGTTGTTGCTTTCTGCCGCTAATTTCAATCTTATCGAACGATTTTCTCCCTTTAGGTTTTATGTAGTTGGCGGCAGTTTTTCTGTATAGCTTGTCTTAAGGGCATTTAGACTTTTGGTCTGCGTCAATTAAAGGGAAAAGCTATTGGACATTCTACACTTTGCTGTAGTCTGCTGGCTCTGGGTATACAACGATGAGTAGTAGCAGAATGGCAAGTTTCACGTGAAGGTCGCTGCGGCCCTATATCAGCCTGAGCTCTGGCTTTGGGGTTTTTACTTTATTCATTTTGGCTTGAATAAGACGGATTGGATATGTGTTTGGCCGGAAAAGCCAAGGTTTTTCAAGCACTCAGGCATGTTCGGCTATTGAAGTTGAGGTTTTGAAAAGGGATAAAAGCATAAGAAAAAAGGGTGGGTGCATCATTACTTTTCTGCAAACTTTCCAGACTCTTTCACAAATCTGAGTAGCCAGTCGAATAAAAGAGAATGCCTTTTGCAAAATACTCGATCAATCCCTGCCATTTTACAATGCATGAATAAAAAAGTCTTCTGAAGTTTCCGGCCAGCTCCGGTTAGTAAGAAAAAAATGTCAAGCGTTGCATCGACGTAGCCTAACTTTACCATGGTATGGATGTAAGCAACATAGAAGTCGTTCCTTTGGAATGTTGGTTATAATCAATCAATTTGGGCTTTTGTGACAAAATCACTAAAGGTTTCAGGATCTATATGTACCTAGGAACTGGGTCGGTCCGAGACGCTTGTTAATTCTCCCTTATTTAAAATGATATGTGTCTGACGAATAAGGGTACGTTCTCACAGAAAGCGATCGGAGAGAAGCTTCTAAATAGCTGTAACTGTATGAGAGTGTTTATACAGTAAGCTTTTTGAGAAGCAAAACCAGACGAACGTACGTTTAGCAAACTGTGCTCACGTAGACTCCTTCCATCATAACAGCCTGTGGATCGTCAATATCTTCGGTGCAAAACAAGATACACTTTTGACGCTGTTTGACGTTCGAAAAATTTTTCATAATAATTGCCAAATCACGGTGAGCGCAAGCAAAGCTTCGACGTAGCATTGATTATAACAGACGCCAGAGTCAGCGCGCCAATCCAAATCTTTTATGCTCGAAACCGCAAAAACAACTAAAGAACACAAAAATTAAAATGACCTTGTAAAGCTTTTAAACGGACAAAAAATACAGCAATGAAAGCCAAAGAGGAAGAAGAAGGAGGGGAGGAGGAAGAGAAAAAGAGAGAGGCAGGAGCTGCGCTAGGCTGTGGTAAATCACCGACGGAAAAATATCAATGGAAAACTTAGTTAAAATTAAAAGCTTGAATGCTTGTGAATAAAACTATGCGCAAAAATAACAGTAAATTACATAAAAACAAACAAAAATATGCATATAGATAAAAGAAATGCATGCAAATATCGTAGTCCCACACCTACACTTGTGCGTTTTTATCTACGTATTTTTTTTTTTTTATATAACAGCTGCATGCAATTAAAAACTTCAACTCAAGGGCGCCGCCAACAACTGAAGGACTGCGCTGCGCTGCTCGCCAATGGCAGCTGATATTTATGTACGTATAAAGTATGTATGTATGTAAGTGTTTAGCAATCGGATGCGTTTAGGGATAAGCAGCGTGTGCGACGCTTGTTGAAAAACGCGACGGCGCCACACAATGTCAGCGCCACGTCAATGCCAATGCTGCTCAAAAAGGCAGTCAGCCATCCAGCCAGCCAGCATGAATGCCGAAATTGATGAAGCGTTCAGCGTTGAGCGTCGGTGGTTGCATGCTTCCGAAGCTTGCCTTTAACCGCGTTATGTCGGTGGAGGGTACATAACCGGCAAGCTTTGAGCATTTGACGTGATGAGGTTGCTGATGGGCAAAAGAAAAACATACGGGATGGCTTAGTGCAAGGCGATGGGAGATGGCATAGAAAAGCGTGAAGCAATTAAAACGTTAGAGATAATAAAAAGAAAATTGTGTGGGAAAAAGTTGTAGCAAAATTTAAAGAGTCTAAAAAGATATTTACATTGAAAAATGACGTTGCATTTAAGGTCGCTTCTGAATACTAAATAGCAAATCATGTTGTTATGGACATCGAGGATCGAGTGATGTTGCAGTGAACGGCATGACTGATGAATCTGCAAGAAAGTTAGAAGAAAGTCCGCCCTCGAGTTCGTAACTTCCCTTGAAAACCTGCGGGCTGCTCTCAGACAAAAGGGCTTCATTTTAGCTCAGAGAGCGCTGCGCGAGACCCTCGTCTAGTAAGATTGCAAGGTGCTTCTAGGACTGCGGTGGAGCATCGTGGCTCATTCGCTCACTTAGTGTTAGTAGTCTTACCCGACAACTGCGCTTAAAAACCCTACAGTAAGATTTAAAATCGTTTCAGACCCTCCATACAGGACCTGTTTGGAGAGGGATGCTACGAAATAATCCAAGCACTTTCTTATTAGCTGCACTGCTTTTGTGACGCTAAGTTTCAACCACTTTGTCTCGCAACTCAAGAAAAGGCGTGGAAAACTCGTAGTACGAACATCAGCTGCCTTCATAACGAGCATGCAGCGTTTCTCCAAATAGGTCTCGCAAGCACTGGGGATGCATCTTTATTTCGTTATATTAGGTCAGGTTAGCATGGCTGAGATCATAGCGAATCCATGGTTAGAAGATCTTCGTCAGCGTCTGCATTTACGGCTGCCAGACTGCTAACGCTTCCGAGGTACGGGCTGAGTGTACCGCGGTTCCTCCTCTGGCTAAACGTTTTTTCGGTTTTGCAGGCGTATTTTCTCTACTAGGGCTTGCGATCACTCGCGCTGAGCTTTGACCGCTGGCGACACGCGGAGGAAACTCATGTGCCCGCCAGTAATAACAACCTCCACTCCTAGCAACGTTTTTGTCGATATCGCGAACTGATTTTCTTCCATATCGATTTTTAGAATCAAGGACTCCTCCCCTAACGCTGTATACCTACCGCCAGGCACCT
This sequence comes from Rhagoletis pomonella, assembly GCF_013731165.1. Lineage (NCBI taxonomy): Eukaryota > Metazoa > Arthropoda > Insecta > Diptera > Tephritidae > Rhagoletis > Rhagoletis pomonella. The sequence continues at coordinate 9,553,284 of NW_023458567.1, read as the reverse complement.
TAAACCTTAACTAAGGATACTTTAGGAAGGAAGACCACTCGCACATGAAACTGAGTCCTTGTTCAAGGTCATGCAGCTTTCATATATTTTACTTAGGCACTCCGAAAGATTGTCTCCGGTTTTCCGCAATATGGCTGTTATCGATTGGGATTATAGTTGTGGTGCACACCTGTGTTTTTTACTTCAAGTAAAGATCTACCTCGGCTGAAGCTTCACAACTCAAACTGACCTGAATGCCTGGACATTCTTTTCTAACTTCGCGCCGAAAGTATCTCCAGGAATTCTCAACTAATCAGGATCTAAGTAAGCACTCTCACTTTTAATAAATCATTGGGGATTATTACATTTGACTAAGGCCTTTCTTAGTCCTGCGATCTCCCTTGTACGCTAAGTAGTGTCTCTTCAAAGAGCTTTCCTTTATTACCTTTACCTTAAGCAGATCTTTTAACTTCTTCAATCACTCCGCATATTTGAGCAGTTTTGTTAGTTTAAAGGACGTCCTAATTTTCTTCCTAAGAGTTAATAGTTTCGGGTTCTACCTAGTTTTGAGCTTAATTCTCTTCAAAGAGCTGTAACGTGCCGTTTTTAAGTGATCGTTGTTTACTTCTTAGTCATCGAAAATCCTCACAGGCACGATTGGTCAAAGCTTTCCCTCATATCAAGTCGTGCGTCAGTTACCTTTCGATTTACAAACGGATTAAACCAGCATACTTTCTTTAGAGAAATATCAAATTCTCTACTATAAGGAACAACGCTTAATGTACTATATGCTGCAGTTGCCTACTGTATTTCGTTTGCGTCTTTGGAGGGTCTCAACTTCATCAGAAAGCATGAAGCTCTTAACTGTCTTAACTTGAAATCACTGCTTTATCGTGCCGTGCTTGAAAGCACGGCTGCCGCACGTAGTCGTTCGTCACAAAGATGTCTGATCCGAGACAAGCCGAAAATGTTTTCCTTCAATCTGTGTAATAACTCCGGTGGCCTATAGGTCCATTGAGCTGCATACAATTTGCGGTCAGTATAAAGACAGCTACAAGTTTGTTGATAAAGCGAATTACATTTCTTTTAATAAGCACCCTCCAGCTTTTTGTTAATCTCTACAACCAATACTACCAGCATTTCAAACTCACACTTTCTCAAACAACTTGTCACCAAAGTTGCTCAAGCAAATCAAGTGGAAGGCGACAGATAAACCTATAAATAAATCAACTAACTTACAAAGCCAGACCAAAATCCAGCGAAGCCGGTAAAAGCTGCCTCAACTCAAAACACAAACATCTCTCCGCTTGAAGTACAATAACAGCAGTAAGCAATGCCGCCTTGCTTTGACTGCCTAATTTCTGATTTATTTCAGCTTGTCCAGACTTTCAAGATTTTGCACAATGCCGCTTAGCCAACAAGCATTAAGGGCGAAATAAATCTGTTTGTATAACTTAGAAGCTTAACGCTTCGCTGAGTAAAAACTGGCGGTCTTGCTTTGAGTTAGTGGATAGTGGTTCGCCTTCTTTCACCTCGCTCCCTTTCGCCAATCTCATCTCCCCTACCTTCCTTTCAGGTTGTCACTTGTCATTGAAATCTTGTCTGCGTTCGCAATCTGTTCTACAATTAATTGCATTCGATTCATTTAATTCATTGAAATTATTTGTTATGTTTCAGGGGAAGAGGTTAAAATTATCCTCCTGCAGTAGGCATCAACCATTGTGCCGATGATTATCTTGATTTGTGTTATATTCAGATATAAATAATGGGACTCATTTTTAAAAAGTTCAAATCAAATAATTTTAGAAAATATTTAATATCTTGCTCATTCCTCGATGGGATATTTAGCACCTCAAACTTTCGTCTGCAGTATCGTCTGTATTTTAATAAAAAAGAAAGCATAAGTGTCTACATTTTGCTCAGTTTTAACCGAGCTTCCTTTCCGATTAGAGGTGTGCATCCTGACATACAAATGGACAGACCAGATGTTGTACACCTCTTCCGAGCACTGCCTACCGAGGACTATAAGAAGAGAAACTTTATCAGTTGGATGATCTGCGAACCAAGAATCGGACTTGAGTCTTACTTTTCCAAAGTTATTTACAAGAAGCCATTCGAGGCTCATCGTTATATCAGATTCATTTTTGTAGAGGCCTTAAAACCTAGTCTTAAAGTATTAGTGTCTTCAACAACAATAGCGATTAACCAGGACCAATGTGGCATATAGGGACACAATGGCGACAATAGACTTTACAAGAGGCAGTTTTTAATCTTTAGTAGCTAATAGAATGAGCTGTACACAGGTATAGGCGCTCTGATAGAGATTATTTTTTAGCTCCGTTAATCTTAGGTAAGGTTGGGCTAGATTGGCTTCTGTTGTTGGGAGTTGACTCGGGCATTAAATAGGCTGTCGTTTGTGATAGAACGTGGTCTTGAATAACGAACTCGCGGAGAAGGTTAATACTTATTTTTCAGAGAGACAAGATTCAGTCTTATCCTCCGGAAAGTTTAGCAGCCTAGTTGTGTTGACATAATTCCGCCACATTATCCTCAAGCCGACTACTGCTCTTACCATGTGAATTCCGTTCAGATCCACGTAAGGAAAACATCGATCGGAACTTAAGTCGATATAGATCCAAAGGCTTTTTTTATTCGTCTTAGGCTTAGGCTTTACAATTGTTTGTCGGGTTGGGTCGAGACTAAAAAACTTAGCTAATTGCCTCTCCACTTTGCAAAGTTCTAACAGTTATTGAAGCAAGCGCGGACAAGTACTTCTGGATCCTAATTTTGTGTTTGTGAATGCCCTTACTTTTGTTTTCTGTCCGTGAAGGGCATCGAGTCGAGGGATTTTTTCTCCAGGCCAACATCGTCCATGGTGCAGCGTGTCCAACCCAACGCAGTCTTATCCTATCTATCGCATCTTTTCAACTGTGGTTATGTTAACCTTTTATTTGGCGAGAGTATCCAATAGTTGGATACGGCAAGTCTTCCAAGGTTGGGTTCGGGCAATCCGGCGTCTTTGTAAATTCGGATATCAATGTAGGGATAAATACTGTTTTTGGAAATCTATATTCTAGCATTAACTGGGTGTTTCAGCGGCTCCTATGTGCAGCGTTTTATTGGAAGAGTTTTGGAAATATGCAATTTGATGCAAGACAGACGCGCTCTCTTTTGCCGTATCCGAAAAATTCACTACTTTTTCATTTAATAATATTAAACTAGTGAGCCCGCTGCCGCTAAAACGCCAAAAATTGAATTTCAAACACTTAAAAAAATTTCCAGATGTTAGTTTGATTTATGAGAGATCCGAGTGCCATATTACATCAAAGCCGTGCAGCCGTTTCTGAGTGAAGAGCAGTGTGGCATAGTGGATGTTTTTATTTTCATCGAATTTCAAATCACCTTATACCGATGAAAAAGGTTCTTAATTATAAAAAATAAAACATTATCATACATCTACAGGGTCTGTAATTTGACCTCTCATTTTTGATATACTTTTTGAATTAGTTAATTGAGTTAGGCCTTTCAAACAGATGGCAGCCCTCTCCAAAAGTATTTTCAAGCTTAATCGTTGTTAACCCTCCTTCGCCGGACACTGCGATACATATTTTAATTCACTGATGAATTAAGAGGAATTTTAATTAAACACCGCTATATACAGTTCAGAAATAAAAAAAATTCAAACCCCCTTCGATTGATACCCATATTTTAATAATTCATGTAACTTATAAAATAATTTGAATTTAAATGTTTAAACAAGTGTAACTCTCTTCCAACACCTCAAAAATATTCTTAGCGTTCAAACTAAAGATTTCTTAACACTCTGTTGTTTTACATCCATATTTTGATATCTGGTATAACTTGTGTATAAGTAAACTAAATTCGACATTTCAAGCAGGTGGCAACCCTCTTCAAGATATTTTCAAAATACTACTTTCTGAAACCCCTTTGGTTGGCTCCATATGGTGATACATATTTCTCTTACCTAATATGATTTTTAAAACAGGTGGCAACCCTCCTATAGTTCAGCTAAGAAAGAAAGTTTTTCAAAACCATTTCAATTGATACCAAAATTGTAATAATTGATTTATTTGCTTAAATAATTTAAATATAATCTTTTAAAAGGTGGTAACTCTTTTCAAAAAAGTAAAACATTATTGCACATCTACAAAAACTAAAACCAGTTTGCACATCTACAAACCAAGCGCTTTAATTTGACATCTCATTCTTGAAGATCTGGCGAACGGTACAGATCTTTTATCCTGGACAAAAAATCCCTTCGCGTATTATATAGATAGATTTTCGGGTAGAAAAGCACTCAGTTATTCAGCTGAACAGTTTTCTGCTAACCATCGAATTAAAGTTAAGCTTTTACTTCTCTTCCCTCCCTCCCTCAGTTGCAGTTAAATCAAATTTCACTACCAAAAGGAGAACACTCATTTCAGCTACCCTTCAGCGCTACAAGATTTTCCACCAAACATTCATTAATTAGCCAAATTTGCGAAACTTTTATAAGGAAAACAATAACAAAATTACAACAACAATAAAATCAAGTTAAAGCGTAAATAAATTCCGTTAACAATCGACGGTCTGGTGGTCAAAGGCACGAATATTGGTGGGAATTAGCGAAAAAGCCAAAGACGCGAAAATGGGGTGGCAGATTAACAAATTGACCGAAGGAAGTGAAAGCAACAGAATTTCAGCAAGCGTAGAAGGTATGTTTTTGCGAATAAGAATAGGTAAGTACTAAGGTAGGAGTAGTGGATGGAGAAGGGGAGGTAGAAAAGGCCGTTAAGGGTGATGTGGGGAAGCATACGCTGGCTAGAAATTTAATGTAATTATTTATGTGGAGTTGGGTTGAAAGTTTCGGGGTCAAAAAGAATCAGATTTACATTAGCTGAACCTCAGCTGTAGTTTATGTACATAAGTACATAACTACGCTGCAGGGCGTGCGGAGTATGGTTAACAGAAAATCTATGTTGCGTGACAAATAGCGGATTGTTTTTCGGTAATTTATGCTGGCGGTGACTGTTTTTTCGCTTGAATTATAAGCTTTTCGTTTTTTAAGATTATTGAAGCATACAATTTTTGACAAAATTCGAAAACGACTCGGTGACTTTTCCGTTTCCACGAATGTCGCTATTTACGTTAAATAGAAAATTCAAGTTTTGGTTTTGTAGTTCTTGAACGTCCCGAATCTATGTCCAATCTTTCGCTATTGAGTAGTAAGACTACCCGAATTGTTGTTCGATCCGTTTGCTCCATTTTGATGCGCTTCTGGGTAGACTTAGACTATTTAATCAAACGAAATACAGATTCGCGGATTTACTAATGTCACCTGTAATTTCCGCTGAAACCGGCTGGCGGAGATATCAGCTATCCTGTGTTGGACCCATCTCCATTGGTGGCGAGGTATCACACTTTATTGAAGTCTTTCTTATACTCCCAAATCGTTGAGCTGGTCATACGAAAATTTGTACGTCAGGTTTAGTGGGTGGATTTGGGATGGTGTGCTCTGCTGAATTTTTTAGCCTTATCGCAGTTCATTAAGCAGGCCCTCTGTCCATCCGCAGCAACCTCACCAAACGCTGCTCGCCTTCGTTGCTTACATAAAAACTATTTCGAAAAGTTATCTATAAAAAAATATATCGATGCAAAATAAAACTGGCACGAATTTTCCATTTTTTACATTTTTTTAAGAATTATATTTTAGACTCACGAAATATTACAAAATATTTTACATAGATCTAAATTTTAATTATTATTCAATTATGTCAAAAATGTCTTTATGAAATAATCTTTAAAACCCGTTTTATTTTTATTATTAAATTTTATGGTTAGTGCTGAAAATAGATATAGTGTAAAAATAAAAATATTTCAACTTTTGAAATGTATCCTTTTTACAAATTTTGCTTTATTGAGGAGTGAGTAAACGAAAAACTATGAAATTTAAAAAATTTCAGAAAAAATGCAAAACTAAATTGAACTTAAGCATTTTTCTTTCAGTTCTTAAAAACTGTAGTTCATTTCCTGGAATTTCATGCTCTTTCTAGTTCCAGAAATTACATACAAATTTTTATAATTTTAATGCCATTTCTTGCGAAAAGAACATCTTTAAGCTTTCGTTAAAATTTAAGCTGATTTTTTTTATTTTCCTGAGTTTTGTAAGTTCTAATTCCATACTTATATTTACCTTAAGCATTTCTTTGTCAATTTTAAAATTTACCATACTGTCCAGCTGAAGAAAACGATTTAGGCTAGGGAATAAATCGCTAAAATATTTATTAGAAAAATATATATTTACAAAAATTCACAAACTATACATTAAATATTGAAAAAACAAAATATTAAAAAAAAAACGTAAAAATTGTTCAACATTTCCATAATTATTTTTTAAATGCATCTCCCGTTTCACCAATCAATTTTAAATTTTATCAGACTGTTAAAATTTAAAAAGACAAATTTTCCGCACAGAATTGTGCCTTTGTGCTGATAAACTTAAAACTTATTGGTGCAACCGCGCATTAAAATTAAAAAATTATAGCAATTCTCGTGAGTTTACTTTGCTTAATTTAATGTATTCGTCAACATTCCGTCCTTTTTGAACTATGTAGTTTTTCTTCATAATATTTGTCTTTTAAGCTCTTTCTTTACTTATCTAATCAAATTTAAAAATATATATATATAATAGCTCATCATTCTGCACAGCCTTCTGATGGCTTCATCCTCCTCCTAGTTCAGCTCATATTTTTTACCAGCTGGGAAAAGCTTCATAACTATTTGAAGGCTCCATTATTTTAAATTAAAGTTTTTTGATATTTTTAATTTTATTGATTTTCCTTCTTTTCATCTCTCATGCAAAACCGCTATTCTTGTTCTTCCACCTAGTTCATCATTCCCAAAAGTTTCCACAAATTTCCTTTCAGCTTTCACTTTTTCACCAACTCACAAATTCTCTTTCACTACAAAGTGAAGAATAAACCGCGCACCCCTCACTCGCATACGTTCTCCCTCCGCCAGCCACAATCGGCCCTTTTGACGGCCTAAAAATTGCTTGCACGATTTCACAATTTTAACAACACAGCAATGCATCAATGCATCCGTACTTCAATGCAATAATACCGCGCGCGCGTGCGCCTGTTCAATGCAGGTGGCATGCGCTCATAGTATTTGTGAATTGGTAGTGAATTATGTGCCGCGTGTTTGTTGGTGTGACGGCTCAAGGTCAGCGCATGGCGGTCGGTAGTTTCGTACAGCGAATGCAAGCTTTGCCAACGCCAGTGGAAATGGCGTAGCGCAGGGATTCGAGCGTAGGAATACTCTTGAAGCTGCCAGTCAACTAACCGATGCTGTCAATTTGTGGGAAATATTTTACGGCTTTACGCTAGCGCAGCGCTAAAAAGGATCCATTGCATTTGACGGAAAACGAAATGTATGTAAGTGGCAGCCGTGGGGGATGCTAAATCAGGGAAGGGAGAGTGAAGGTGGAAGAGCAGATATGAAATATGAGCAAATGAAATTCTAAAAATACCTTCTTATTTTTGTAAAAAAATTCTTTATCATGCATCAGTGAAGTGTACTCGTTCATATTATAAATCAATGGGAGAGAGCAAATTATTTTATTTTAGAATTTTACTCATACGCCCTGCATCTTATATTCAGTATCAGCTAAATAATTGCACCAAACTGCAAAAGCGAAATGGCCCGCAGTGAGATTTGATAATGAAATATAATTTTTTTACATAGATGCAAATATATCGATAGTTGGTCGATACTGTTATCGACATTGTTAGATAATATATCCAAAGTTCAACTGCAATATATCGATAATTATGTAAAGTATAATGGTATCGATAAATATATATAGTACATACGTATGTACATACATGGATATCGATAAGAATAATTATACGTATTACGTTTACATACATATTTCGTACAAAATAGCCTGCAATTCATATATGTACATATGAATAGTAAATCGATAAATTCACTAAAAAGTTTCATAGTTGTGTAAATAAATGTAGATATTTCTAGTTTTATCAATTATTAATCATAACATAACATTTGTTGAGAATTCCCATAACTTATCGATAAATTTATAAAGATACCGAAAAAATGTGTCTATCGAAAAACATAATGCTGAGTTCATCAGTAATAATATGGATGAATATATCGATAACGTCAAAAAAAATAGCGTTGTGCCACCGAAAAATATATCGATAATCTTATCAGTAATGAGTTGATAAATAGATATATCGATTGTTTACCACCATCGATAGCGAAAACAAACAAGGAAATTCCAAAATCACAATTTTTTTAACTGGAAATGTCCATTTTTTCGATAAATTTATTTTAAGTGATATCGATAACTATATCTATCAATTAAGATACCGGAGAATATATTTGTGGAAACATATATCAAGATTTTCTCAGTAGTGATATTGTTAAATATATCGATAATTTTATAAGACATTTTTTCCATATACACAGTGACTCAAACAAGTAGCCAAGATTTTTTTTTAATATTCAAGATGTTTTTTTAGTTGTAGTTTTCGATATTTTTCTACATTCATTAATCTGAAGTACAAGTCTCAGCCCACTAAAAATCGCATTGATTTTGAATAATTTTTTTGGTGAGGGCTTTTGCGGTTTCTATATACATATATCAAGTGTAATTTACGAAAACTGGCGTTGATTTTTTGATATTTTGCTGCGAGCGGTTTTCTGCATTTTATTTCATTTTATACTAATTTCATTTTATTTCAAAAAAATGCATAAATCCGTCAGCAAAAAGAAGTTATTAAAAATCAATGAAATTTTTTAGCCGGTTGAAACTGGCTGTATTGCCTATACAATGGATAGGGCTTTATATATTGGGCCTGTACAATTACAGGGCTTTTTTAGTTTGCCTATATAATTTATAGGGCTTTTTTTGTTCTGCCTATAGAGCTTATAGGGCTTCTTTAGTACTGCGTCAAGTCTCTTGCTGTGACAGCTTACATACATTTATGGACTAAACTGTCCTTGTGCCTATACATTTATAGGGCTTTTTATTGTGCCTGACCAAATACAGGGCTTTTTTGTCGCAGAGCACTTCTCTTGGGCTCATTTGGACAAAATAATCGTTGCAGAGCTCATTCACTTGTTCCTTACCTCGGCTGGGGGGTAACAAGTAATTCTCAGCAATGCTTGAACTACAAATACTCTTATTTTAAAATTCTCTACCCCTTACCACTGGTGGGGGGAAGTAGAGTCTAATAAAATAAGAGGTTAGTACTTTCAATTTTAAAAGTTTTACCCCGTACCTCTGGTGGGGGGAAGTAAAGCATATAAAATAAAATTAAAAGAAAAAAGAGAAGCGGAGAAGAAATGGTTAGTTGAGAGGCTTTACGATTCTGATCTGTTTATTAAGTATTTTCCTTTTATATACAAATTCTAATTCTATTTTCCTTAACTAATTGTAAATACATATGTATGTGTGTGTGTATGTACATGTTGTTTTGTCATGTACTATTTACAAACAACCGCTTTGGTCGTATCATAATTTTAATTTTAATGCTTGCATTTGCGTCGGCTATATGTATACAATAATAATATCAATCCATTTTCTAATGCATGTATGGGTGTATGCATTTGTATGCGCGAACATTAGATTAAAAGAGATCAACACATTGATATCTTATTTCGGTTGTGTACATAATAAATATTGACAGGTAAATGTGTTACAATTTATGAGGTTTTGTTCATTTCTCATGTTTATGTATTTTACTTATCTTCTATTCTAAAGTGGACTGTAATTTCTGTGTGTCAATAAGTATCATTGTACGTATATTTTTTTATGTTCAGTTTTATTACTCCGGCAGATGTATGTATGTATGCATACATGTTCAAAGATGTTTGAACATATTGCCGAGGGCAAAAAAGTGATTATTTGTGTACTGTATCCATATTTTTTAAAAGTATATAATATAAAAGTTATATTTAATGTTATTACTCAGGCAGATATGTATCCATGTTCAAAGATATTTGAACACTGGCACTTCATCATTTTATGCTGCATAGGCTGCATAGATTATTCATGAAAATTTGTTGAAATTTCCCAAATGTTTGCATAAAGTTTGAAAATGTATTTTATATTATTTTGGTTAAAGCTTGGAAAATTTTTTTTTTTTTGTATAATAAATATCAGCAAGCGGTCAGTTGTTTGAGTCAGTGTACAATTATTTACGGTGAAACCCCAAAATGAGAAAAATCAGCACGTCGACAGTTGTTTGGGTCACTGTATAATTGTTTACGGTAAAATTCCAACGACAATAAACAAAGAAAATTGAAAGCCATATTTTGTTTTTCAATTAAACTAAAAATTTAAAATTTTTGATAGGAAAAGCAATTTTCAACGCATGCATTGGTTTTAATTTTGGGACTCTCAAATTCTTAGAGAAAATGCGTTTTGGTATTAGAAGCTTTCAAATTAACATAAAAACCGATTACGTGAACAAGTCAGTTATGGCCTTTCAGCATTTATTTTGCGCTTTGCAGCCCAATCAATGCTTAATTAGACCATTGGATACATTTTTTGTTGTATTTGTGTCTACACACTTTTTAACCCATATTTAACAGTACATAGATACTCAACCCCGCCTATCCAATAGCAATCAGTCAACAATCTTAGTGAGCAGCCACTCAGTCAGCCTTCAGCCAGCTGCCCTCCGGTGCAGTTAATCTCACCCTCTAATCTGTAGTAATTTTCCACTTTATTTCCATATACACCTGTTTATCATTTTACACATTTTTCATTATCCTTATTTACCTGCGCCCGTAAAACTTGCCAGCACATATATTTTTGTACATACACACAGTGCCCTCTTCAATTTAACCCCATTTTATTAATGTTACGAGCATTCTCTATACCCTTCATTCATGCACGACTTCAATTTTCAGTCTGTCAGTCAGTTAAATGACTTCCCGTGCAGACGACGACCAGCGGAGATTGCTGCTGTGCAAAGAGCTCACATATGTACATATGTATGTATGTGAGTTTATGCATGTACATATATGGGAGCTGGCTTCTTAGTTTGTCTGGCCGTGCAACTCTTTCGCTGAATAAATAATAATCCTTAGCTTTTGCTGATTTTTTCCCTTCATCTTTACCTCGCATTTCTTTTGCCCACAAGTTTTTCGTACTTTTCTCCAGCTACTCAGGCGTTAATGCTTTGTAGAATGTTTAAATTGCGCCTTTAAATTTCTACATGCGAGTATGCATGCACACAAGAGTCGCTCCTAAATATTTCACATAAATACATTCATATTTAGCCTTATAAAATCCTCTTTTGTAAACATTTGTGTAACATATACATACAGCATCGAAAGGGCAGTTTGTATGCTGCAAGCCTTATTTGTTTGCGCCAAATTTAAGCTAATTTGTCACATGCCATGTCCTTTTGTTCGCACCATTGAAGCGCTGGAGTAGCAGCATACACAGCTTATCTTGCAAACGAATATAAGACGAGTACATACTTGAGTATCATCATCCATGTGTGTTTGCCGTAAATATTTATTCAACAGGCTTTTTGAAAAAATGTTTGTAATTTCGTAAATTATGATCCCTATTTGGGTATTCTCTTTTAAATGTAGACAAATTTATTTTTAGCTCCATATTTTCTTCTTAGTACAAATTTATAAAGTTGCATATACGCTGTGGAGTTAAATGTGAGTGGTCTCAACGCAACAACCAAATAAAAAATAAGTTTCCTTTAATGGTGCCACATAGCCCGCTTGATGCAATTTTTTTATTGCATAATATAGTGAAGGTCCTTCTAAACGAAAGAGCAGTCGGACTTTTTCTAGTCAAAGTTGGGCACGAATATATCGGCAGGCCTGCATGATATAAGAAACTTACATTAGACGGTGAAATTTACTTCCCCTCATTCACTGAATTCAAAACAAAACAAAAAAATAAATTCAGTCATAAAAAATTTTGTTATCGAATGTTATCAAGTTACTGAATTTTATCGAATCGAAGTTTATCTTTATCAAAATTTATCGAATTATCCATGTGTAGTCAGTTATCGCAGCGTATGGAATTATTCAAATCGATCAATGTTTATTGAGTTGTCGAAAGTTATAGACACAGAAACTTAGTTATCGAAATTTACGGATAGTTATCGAGCTAGACAAATTTATGGTATTATCGAAATTTAACAAGTTAAGTTATCGATATATGTGACCTGGTCTACGAAAAGGGAGCTTACGTGCGAAAACTAGTTTTCTGTGAAAAAGCTGTTAAAAGTAAGCAACTCGTTTCGTTTACTCGTTTTTACTCTTCTTTCTCTACATTTTTAGTACACTTCTAAGCAAGTTAGGAGTTTCTGCTTTTCACCACGTGAAAAAGCATCTCATCTTCCATCCGAATCAACCAAAAAGTGAAAATTGATTTTTTGACACCTAAGCCCCCTTTCCGTAGACCAGGTCACATATACTGAAATTTTCGAATTATCGTAATACATCGAGCTCAACTTATAGAGTTATCGATATTTATTGATTTACTGAAATGTGTCCATTTATCGAATCGAGTTTTTCGGAAATTCTAAAATATATCGAGTTATCGAAATTTCAAAGTAATATAAGTTGATCAAATTATCACTGCCAATCGAATTTTATCGTATTACCAGAGTGTAGCGAGTTATCGAAATTTGTAAATTAACCGGAATAAAGCTATTCTTATTCAGAAATGTCCAACGAACTCAAAACGGATTATTGCTTTCAATAATATCTGCTGAGAAAGCCGTTGAATCCATTTAATTCAAAGGATTCTATCGTGGCACTTTCTTAAAAAAATGTTTATGGAAACTTTCAATTATAACAGAAGTTGCTGGTTTTGTCTTACTTCTTAAACATGGCAAATAATGATTTCATATGAAATATTAAATAATAAATTTTGGTTGCAAAATTAACAACACCTTAACAACACGGCTTATCTTTCAAGAAATATTTTCTTCAAAAAGGTATAACTAATTTGAGCTTCATTCCTTTACCAAAAACTAATGCAAAGGTCTCTTTAAGAATCTACAAAAAAAAAAGAAAAGTCGCGCATACTCGCACCAAAAAGAGTGTCGACCATTTTTATTCCACTAGGCCAACATTAGCAGTTTTTCCAAATAACATAAAGTGTATTAAAATATTAAAAATTAATGTAATTTATTCTATATTTAGCATCATATCATTTATAAGATGTGTCTTAACAGAGCTGAAATAAATTTTCCAAAATCCAATAACGCTTCCAATATGGGGTCCAAGAATTAAAAAAAATACTAAAATTTCATGAAATTTGGTATTTAGAGGTTCTTAAGTTCGCTCATCAATCAACTATCGTCGTTCCAACTTTCTTCGAACTACCTAAAAATCTATAATAGTCTTATTTATTGTTGAGAGATTGTTGTAAGTATTAACTTGGCGTAAAAGAACGTCCTCAGTTATTGAAATATCGAAGTTTTCGCATATCCGAAAATTACCGTTAGACAGGAAGCCGGTGCAATTTTAGTGCGATTTGTATAATTTTCAACGAAATAATTTTTCGTACCGAAGGTATTAAATGCACCGGGTTTGGTAGAAATTGATAAATCGGTTACCGAGATAAACATTTTTGATCATAAGTGGGTGGAGCCACGCCCAAAATCCAAAAATTTGTAATAATCTAATTTTCTGCTTAGTGGTCTTTGCAATAATCGCTTTTGACTCAATTAGCTTCAGTAGTTACTGATTTATCGCAGTTTTCGTGTTTCTGTAAATTACCGTTATATTGGAGGTGGGCGTGGCTATTACAAGCAAGGCTCGTACCGAGTTTGATAAGGATTGGTACAGCGGCTACTAAGATACAACATTTCATCGCAAGTGGGCGGGTTCACGCCCCCTTTCCAAAAATTTTATACCAGTATTATTTTGCACGAAAATTCTACTTAGTATACTAATTTTCAACAATTTGGATCCAATATTGACTGAAATATCGTAGTTTTTGCATTTTTCGAAAATACCGTTATATGAGAAGGGGGCGTGGTTAAAAACCGATTTCGCCCATTTTCAGTAGCAACCTACCTTGGATAATGGGCAACCTATATACCAAATTTCGTTGAGATAGCTCAATTTTTGCTCGAGTTATCGTGTACACGGACAGACAGACATGGCTTAATCGACTTCTCTTTTTATTCTGATCATTTATGTATACATTTGTCTATATCTATTTCGATTCCGTTAGGCTGTTACAAAGAACCGTTATGCGAACAAAGTTATAGTACTTCTAGAGAAATTGACAGCCTCTTCGACAGTCGTAAACTCTTGACACTCAATTCGTGATTAGCAGCCTAAAAGCCTATTCAGTGGCATTTTGAAAACGATTGTCTTATATTTAGAAAAATTCATAGTTCATTTGACAGCTGTCAACCCTCGAGGTTTTAATTTGACTTAAAATTCGTTATCAGCATGTCAAAACACGTAATGACTGGTATTTTCAAAAAAAATTTCTTAATTCTAGAGAAATTGGCAGTTCTCAATCGTCAAACTATAAATTTTATGGCATATTAGCATTACAACAATACTACGATCCCCCAGTTTTATTATTATCGTAACAGCCCTTCTATATTTTCGCGTAAAACATGGCTTCTCCGACCCCAGTGCAGCGTATTAAATCAAAATCGTTCTGCTCTTTCCGCACTAAGCCTTCTTATTGTCACGCGAATGGCGTTTAGACTTAATATGTTCTTTATATTTTATCTTTGCTTTTCAACTACATTTCTGCCTTGAATCCACTTACATTCAGCCTCGTCTTTGATTAGCCCCAGTTTTGTAACTGCCTTGTTTCAGCCTTCCTGTCAGAATTAATTTTATTTTCTTTTAGTACTCCATTTCGCTGACTATTCTGGCTACAGCCGGCTAACCTTAAAGTAAGCCCTTTTTGCCATAAAACTAATCATTTGCATCAACTTATCTTCCAAAGCAATCAAAAAAGTTGCGTATACGCCTCGTCGTTCGATTTTTTTGCACACATATGACTTCTACACATGCATGCTAACTATTTTTAACTCATCCGCATTATCACTTTTTCAGTAAAGAATGCTGAGGGAAAAAAA
>NW_023458567.1:9530580-9538080 GCF_013731165.1 Rhagoletis pomonella | reverse complement strand
TGAGCCTAAGTGTGTCTTATAGACGACCGCGACAACCTACCTACCTTCCCTTTATCCAAGGTAGGTTGCTATTGAAAACGGGTGAAATCGGACTGTAACCACGCCCTCTTCTCATATAACGGTATTTTCGAACAATGCAAAAACTACGATATTTCACTTAATATTGGATCCAAATTGTTGAGAATTGGTATGCAAAGTAGAATATTGATCATAATGAATAATATTAGTATAAATTTTTTGGCTGTATCTTAGTAGTTCGGTACGAGCCTTGCTTAGGATCCAGCTAAGAAAATTTGTTGAACATCTTTGAAATCGGCCAATAGCCATGGCCACCTCCCATATAACGGTAATTTACAGAAACACGAAAACTGCGATAAATCAGTAACTACTGAAGCTAATTGAATCAAAATCAATTATTGCAATGATCACTAAGCAGAAAATTAGATTATTATAAAATTTTGGATTTTGGGCGTGGCTCCGCCCACTTATGACCAAAAATGTTTATCTCAGTAACCGATTTATCAATTTCTACCAAACTCGGTGCATTTAATAATTTTGGTACGAAAAAGCAATTTGTTGAATATTATTCAAATCGTACTAAAATTACACCCGCTTCCCGAATAACGGCGAATTTCAGAAATACGAAAACTATGTACTATATAGAATAAATTACATTAATTTTAAATATTTTAATACACTTTATGTTATTTGGAAAAACTGCTAATGTTGGTCTAGTGAAATAAAAATGGCCGATACTCTTTTTGGTGCGAGTATGCGCTGCTTTTCTTTGTAGACCCTTAAAGGGATATTATTGAAAGTACTAATCAGTTTTGAGTTCGTTGGACATTTCTGAATAAGAATAGCTTTATTCCGGTTAATTTATAAATTTCGATAACTCGCTACACTCTGGTAATACGATAAAATTCGATCAGCAGTGATAATTTTATCAACTTATATTACTTTGAAATTTCGATAACTCGATATATTTTAGAAATTCCGAAAAACTCGATTCGATAAATGGGCATATTTCAGTAAATCAATAAATATCGATAACTCTATAAGTTGAAAGAGCTCGATGAATTACGATAATTCGAAAATTTCAATATATATCGATAACTTAACTTGTTAAATTTCGATAATACCATAAATTTGTATAGTTCGATAACTATCCGTAATTCTCGATAACTAAGTTTCTGTGTCTATAAATTTCGACAACTCAATAAACATTGATCGATTTGAATAATTCCATGCGCTGCGATAACTAAATAAACATGGATAATTCGATAAATTTCGATAAAGGTAAACTTCGATTCGATAAAATTCGGTATCTTGATAACTTTCGATACCAACATTTTTTATGACTGAACTTGTTTCATTATTTTTATTTTCGTCTGTACTTTCAATTTTTAATTCAGTGAATGAGGGGAACGAAATGCCGCCGTCTGATGTAAGTTCCTTTCATCATACAGTCATGCTGATATATTCTGGCCCAACTTTGCCAAAAAAAAAGTCCGACCGCTCATTCGCCTAGAAGGACCGGCACTATAATATAACAAAAAAATTGCATCAAGCGGACTATGTGGCGCTATTTTGGAAACTTCTTTTTTATTTGGTTATTGGGTAGAGACCACTCAAATTTAACTCCACGGCGTATACGCAACTTTACAAATTTGTACTAAGAAGAAAATATGGAGCTAAAAATAAATTTGTCTACATTTAAAAGAGAATACCCAAATAGGGATCATAATTTACGAAATTACAAACATTTTTTCAAGAAGCCTGTTGAATAAATATTTACGGCAAACACACATGGATGATGATACTCAAGTATGTACTCGTCTTATATTCGTTTGCAAGATAAGCTGCGTATGCTGCTACTCCAGCGCTTCAATGGTGCGAACAAAAGGACATGGCATATGACAAATTAGCTTAAATTTGGCGCAAACAAATAAGGCTTGCAGCATACAAGCTGCCCTTTTGATGCTGTACACAAATGTTTACAAAAGAGGATCTTATAAGGCTAAATATGAATGTATTTATGTGAAATATTTAGGAGCGACTCTTGTGTGCATGCATGCCCGTATGTAGAAATTTAAAGGCGTAATTTAAACATTCTACAAAGCATTAACGCCTAAGTAGCTTGAGAAAAGTAGGAAGAAACTTGTGGGCAAGAGAAATGCGAGCTTAAGATGAAGGGAAAAATCAGCAAAAGCTAAGGATTATTATTTATTCAGCGAAAGAGTTGCACGGCCAGACAAACTAAGAAGCCAGTTCCCATATATGTACATGCATAAACTCACATACATACATATGTACATATGTGAGTTCTTTGCACAGCAGCAATCTCCGCTTGTCGTCGTTTGCACGGGAAGTCATTTAACTGACTGACAGACTGAAAATTTAAGTCGTGCATGAATGAAGGGTATAGAGAATGCTCGTAACATTAATAAAATGGGGTTAAATTGAAGAGGGCACTGTGTGTATGTACAAAAATATATGTGCTGGCAAGTTTTACGGGCGCAGGTAAATAAGGATAATGAAAAATGTGTAAAATGATAAACAGGTGTATATGGAAATAAAGTGGAAAATTACTACAGATTAGAGGGTGAGATTAACTGCACCGGAGGGCAGCTGGCTGAAGGCTGACTGAGTGGCTGCTCACTAAGATTGTTGACTGATTGCTATTGGATAGGCGGGGCTGAGTATCTATGTACTGTTAAATATGGGTTAAAAAGTGTGTAGACACAAATACAATAAAAAATGTATCCAATGGTCTAATTAAGCATTGATTGGGCTGCAAAGTGCAAAAGAAATGCTGAAAGGCCATAACTGACTTGTTCACGTAATCGGTTTTTATGTTAATTTGAAAGCTTCTTATACCAAAACGCATTTTCTCTAAGAATTTGAGAGTCCCAAAATTAAAACCAATGCATGCGTTGAAAATTGCTTTTCCTATCAAAAATTTTAAATTTTTAGTTTAATTGAAAAACAAAATATGGCTTTAAATTTTCTTTGTTTATTGTCGTTGGAATTTTACCGTAAACAATTATACAGTGACCCAAACAACTGTTGACGTGCTGATTTTTCTTATTTTGGGGTTTCACCGTAAATAATTATACACTGACTCAAACAACTGACCGCTTGCTGATATTTATTATACAAAAAAAAAAAAATATTTTCCAAGCTTTAACCAAAATAATATAAAATACATTTTCAAACTTTATGCAAACATTTGGGAAATTTCAACAAATTTTCATGAATAATCTATGCAGCCTATATATCTTTGAACATGGATACATATCTGCCTGAGTAATAACATTAAATATAACTTTTATATTATATACTTTTAAAAAATATGGATACAGTAAACAAATAATCACTTTTTTGCCCTCGGCAATATGTTCAAACATCTTTGAACATGTATGCATACATACATACATCTGCCGGAGTAATAAAACTGAACATAAAAAAATATACGTACAATAATACTTATTGACACACAGAAATTACAGTCCACTTTAGAATAGAAGATAAGTAAAATACATAAACATGAAAAATGAACAAAACCCCATAAATTGTAACACATTTACCTGTCAATATTTATTATGTACACAACCGAAATAAGATATCAATGTGTTGATCTCTTTTAATCTAATGTTCGCGCATACAAATGCATACACCCATACATGCATTAGAAAATGGATTGATATTATTATTGTCTACATATAGCCGACGCAAATGCAAGCATTAAAATTAAAATTATGATAAGACCAAAGCGGTTGTTTGTAAATAGTACATGCCAAAACAACATGTACATACACACACACACATACATATGTATTTATAATTAGTTAAGGAAAATAGAATTAGAATTTGTATATAAAAGAAAAATACTTAATAAACAGATCAGAATCGTAAAGCCTCTCAACTAACCATTTCTTCTCCGCTTCTCTTTTTTCTTTTAATTTTATTTTATATGCTTTACTTCCCCCCACCAGAGGTACGGGGTAAAACTTTTAAAATTGAAAGTACTAACCTCTTATTTTATTAGACTCTACTTCCCCCCACCAGTGGTAAGGGGTAGAGAATTTTAAAATAAGAGTATTTGTAGTTCAAGCATTGCTGAGAATTACTTGTTACCCCCCACCCGAGGTAAGGAACAAGTGAATGAGCTCTGCAACGATTATTTTGTCCAAATGAGCCCAAGAGAAGTGTTCTGCGACAAAAAAGCCCTGTATTTGGTCAGGCACAATAAAAAGCCCTATAAATGTATAGGCACAAGGACAGTTTAGTCCATAAATGTATGTAAGCTGTCACAGCAAGAGACTTGACGCAGTACTAAAGAAGCCCTATAAGCTATATAGGCAGAACAAAAAAGCCCTATAAATTATATAGGCAAACTAAAAAAGCCCTGTAATTGTACAGGCACAATATATAAAGCCCTATCCATTGTATAGGCAATACAGCCAGTTTCAACCGGCTAAAAAATTTCATTGATTTTTAATAACTTCTTTTTGCTGGCGGATTTATGCATTTTTTTGAAATAAAATAAAATTAGTATAAAATTATATAAAATGCGTAAACCGCTCGCAGCAAAATATCAAAAAAACAACGCCAGTTTTCGTAAATTACACTTGATATGTGTATATAAAAACCGCAAAAGCCCGCACCAAAAAGATTATTCAAAATCAATGCGATTTTTAGTCGCCTGAGACTTGCAGTCCAGATTAATGAATGTGGAAAAATTTCGAAAAATTCAACTCGAAAAACATCTTGAATATTAAAAAAAAAAATCTTGGTTACTTGTTTGAGTAACTGTGCATATCGAAAAAATTTCTTATAAAATTATCGATATATTTAACAATACCACTACTGAGAAAATCTTGATATATGTTTCCACAAATATATTCTCAGGTATTTTAATTGATCTAGTTATCGATGTCACTTCAAACACATTTATCGATAAAAAAGGACATTTCCATTTAAAAAAAAGGTTGGGATTTTGGAATTTCCTTGTTCATTTTCGCTATCGGTTTACCACCATCGATATATCTATTTATCAATTCATTACTGATAAGATTATCGATATATTTTTCGGTGGAGTATTCGTCGGTAATTTTATTGCCAAAATTATCCGTAATACTTTGAATTTTAATGCTCATTTTTGTTGTTGATGTTTCCGGCAAGGTAGGAGTATGATATAATGTCATTTGATACCGAAGATGGCACAACGCTATTGTTTTAACGTTATCGATATACTCATCCATATTATTACTGATAAACTTAGCGATATGTTTTTCGATAGACAAGTTTTTTCGGTATCTATGTATATTTATCGATAAATTAACGGAATTCTTAACAAATGTTATCTTATGAATTTAATAATAGATACAACTAGAAATATCTGCATTTATGTGTATATGAATTGCAGGTTATTTTATACGAAATATGTATGTAAACGTAATACGTATAATTATTTTTATCGATATCCATGTATGTACATACGTATGTACTATATATATCTATTGATAGCATTATACTTATCGATATCGCTATTCATATAATTATCGAAAAAGCCTAAAGATACAACGACATTTGTATTCACATAAGTATCGATATATTTGCAGTTGAACTTTCGATATATTATCTAACAATGTCCATAACAGTACCGAAGAACTGTCGATATATTTTCGTCTATTTAAAAAATTATATTTAATTTTCAAATCTCACTGCGGGCCATTTCACTTTTGCAGCTTGGTGCAATTATTTAGCGATACTGAATATAAGAAGCAGGGCGTATGAGTAACATTCTAAAATAAAATAATTTGCTCTCTCCCATTGATTTATAATATGAACGAGTACACTTCACTGATGCATGATAAGCAATTTTTTTACAACAATAAGAAGGCATTTTTAGAATTTCATTTGCTCATATTTCATATCTGCTCTTCCATCTTCACTCTCACTTCCCTGCTTTAGCATCAAACACGGCTGCCACTTACATACATTTCGTTTTCCGTCAAATGCAATGAATCCTTTTTAGCGCTGCGCTAGCGCAAAGCCGTAAAATATTTCCCACAAATTGACAGCATCGGTTAGTTTACTGGCAGCTTCAAGAGCATTCCTACGCTCGAATCCCTGCGCTACGCCATTTCCACTGGCGTTGGCAAAGCTTGCATTCGCTATACGAAACTACCGACCACCATGCGCTGACCTTGAGCCGTCACACCAACAAACACGCGGCACATAATTCACTACCAATTCACAAATACTATGAGCACATGCCACCTGCATTGAGCGGGCGCACGCGCGCGCGGTATTACTACATTGAAGTACGGATGCATTGATGCATTGCTGTGTTGTTAAAATTGTGAAATCGTGCAAGCAATTTTTAGGCCGTCAAAAGGGCCGATTGTGGCTGGCGGAGGGAGAACGTATGCGAGTGAGGAGTGCGCGGGTTTTTCTTCACTTTGTAGTGAAAGAGAATTT
The DNA here is from genome assembly GCF_013731165.1 of Rhagoletis pomonella. Taxonomy (NCBI): domain Eukaryota; kingdom Metazoa; phylum Arthropoda; class Insecta; order Diptera; family Tephritidae; genus Rhagoletis; species Rhagoletis pomonella. The sequence continues at coordinate 9,531,591 of NW_023458567.1, read as the reverse complement.
GTGAGTTGGCGAAAAAGTGAAAGCTGAAAGGAAATTTGTGGAAACTTTTGGGAATTATGAACTAGGAGGAAGAACAATAATAGCGGTTTTGCATGAGAGATGAAAAGAAGGAAAATCAATGAAATTAAAAATATCAAAAAACTTTGATTTAAAATAATGGAGCCTTCAAATAGTTATGAAGCTTTTCCGGCTGGTAAGAAATATGATCTGAACCAGGAGAAGGTTGAAGCCATCAGAAGGCTGTGCAGAATGATGAGCTATTATATATACTAGTGTTCGCCCAGCGGTTGAAATTCAACCGATAAAATTAAGGATAGTTTATGTAAGTTGAATGAGCTAAAATAACATTAGTTGGAATGGGTTAAGTGGAGGGGAGTTTAGCTTAGTACTTGGCATAACATAACATAACCATAACATGAGAATAAATAACATAACATATGAAGCATAACACACCACAATATAACATCGCACACTCTTCAGTTGTATTTCCTTTTTATCCCTTTTTTCACCTCTATCTAAATCTTATTTATTTTGGTTCATTTTATGCCAAATGATGTTGCCTTTGATGCCACATCAAGTGATATCATGTCATGTGGTGAAATTGGGTGTGGTGAGCTGCGGTGTGGTGGAATTGGGTGTAGGAGTTACGGTGTGGTGAATTTAGGTGTGGTGGATTCAGGTGTGGTGAGTTAAGTTATGGTGAGAAAGTTGAGGTGTGCTGAATTTTGGTGTGGTGAGTTGAGGTGAGTTAAGGTGTGGTGAGAAAGTTGAGGTGTGGTGAATTAAGGGTGGTGGATTTAGGTGTGGTGGATTTAGGTGCGGGGGTTAAGGTGTGGCGAGTTGAGGTGTGGTGAATTTAGGTGTGGGGAGTTAAAGTGTGGTGAATTAATTTGTGGTGAGCTCAGGTGGAGTAAGTTTTTAAGTTAAGATGAGTTAAAGCTAAGGGGTTATGATCTTTATCCTTATCTTCATCTTCATCTTCATCTTCATCTTCATCTTCATCTTCATCTT
>NW_023458567.1:9530282-9530480 GCF_013731165.1 Rhagoletis pomonella | reverse complement strand
AAAAAAAGGTTTCAAAAATAAAAAATGATGGTTAGCTTAATGGGAAATGTTCTTCGAACATCTTTATAAAATCATATTTTTTACTATTTATCTGCGCTGATTTTGTTCAAGAAATGAGACAGAAGTTCAGGTTATTATTATTATTTAACGAGTTCTCTCTGGAAAAAACTCGAATGTAATCATTACTAAAAATATTTT
>NW_023458567.1:9528474-9530272 GCF_013731165.1 Rhagoletis pomonella | reverse complement strand
CATGTAAATAGTGGAGTGGTACTTTGATAGTATTTTTTTTCTTATTTTACTAAAAAATGTTTTAAAAATTTTACTAAGCAATTTAAGTACTAAAGTTTTAATATTAAAATTCTTTTCATTTCAATAATTTAATTTTTTGGAATCAAATATTTTAAATTTATGTTTGTCCGATCAGTTTAATATTTTACTTTTGGCAATTGAATAATAATTTAATATTTTATTGAAAAATTTTATTAAAAAGATATTTTAGTACTTTTAAAATGATTTTAATAAAATGGCCCTAGTACTTACAACGCTTAATTTTCAAAAAGAATTAAAAAATATTTGAAGAAATTTTAGACAAAATTTATATATAAAAAATCCAAAACTTACATTTTGTTAAAGAAACTTTTTACCATAAACTTGTGGTGATAAAACTTTAATAATAAAAAGTTAGTAAACAAAATTTGTATGAACCTTTTACCAAAAAAATTCGTTTTTGAAAACAAAAAATTAGCTTTTTTATCAAAACTTAATTTAAAGTAACAAATAATTTCAGAGAACTTGAATTATTGTTTGTAATAATTGTATACTAATAAATGTTCGCCTATTCACTTTTTGATTTCCATTAACGACTTTTCTTTGGATTTGTCTTTTTTCGCATTTTTTTGTTCCAATATTTTATTTTGTTGTTTTTTTTTTTTGCTTTTACTCGCATGACTCAACATTCACGCGCGGTTGGTTGGTTGGCTTGGTTTGCTTTTGATTTATTTCAGATTATTTGTATGCTGGGGCATTAAAGAATGGGGTGAAGACAGGACGAAAAGGAAGAAGAAAAATGGCGTTATGTGGGCGCAGAGGCAAAGCAGAAATCCTAAACGACTTTGTGCGGGCAAAAAAATCAGACGCAAAATATGAGGCTGCTCAACAGCCTTGTGGCTGGGCTGGAACACGCATACACACACACACCAGAAAACGTACACACACATATGAGCAGATGCTTTTATATGTGTAAGTATATGCGCTCTGTTTTGTGGCAAAGCAATCGCACAACAAATTTAATCCCGCTAAGCGGCTTTCGCATGTTTTGTTATATCTTCTCGTTATGCTTTTCTGCTAGCTAGCTCAGCGTTTTCGTGCTGTTTTTGCTGTGCTTGAGGGCAAGCTGCGGGCAGGTCTGGATGGAGGATATGTATATACCTAGTAGCTGCCAGGCAGTGGTTGCCTTTGTAAAAATATATGTTTATGTTTAGTTATTGATAAATGTTTACTAATGGCATGGACAGACGTAGATGTTTACAATTTATTTACTGATGCTTTTCTTTCGCTTCCACTTTTCTGCTGCTGCTTATCGCAATAGCTAGCATATATGTATGTATTTCTCTTAACTCTTTTTCACTGACAAAATTTTATTTACACAGTACCTCTGAGCGTTTTTAAGCTCTTTCCGCTGTTAGCCACTTTTTTGCGATTAGTTATTTATTAATGTATGTATGTGTATGTCAATTCAAACATTGACTAAGACATCAAAGGTAAGTGAGAGCAGCCCTTGTAAGTATGTACGATTGAAAAGCGACATTAAATCTGCTCATCGCTCTCAGTTTCCCCATAATTCGAGCGTTTCTTTAATGCTTGCATATTCTGGCTGCTTATTTATGTGCTTGTATTGGTTTGCTATGAAATAAATGTAATAATTCCCGGCGCAGTCAGTAACCGGCAGTCAAGGTCGTTTAAAGTTCGTATTATACCTTGCGTTGTTGTTGTTGGTTGCACGCTTCGACGACCTTTTCACTTTGAGTGAGATTGAAAATATTTTTTT
>NW_023458567.1:9527165-9528374 GCF_013731165.1 Rhagoletis pomonella | reverse complement strand
TGCTGTTTGATTTTACCCGTAGAATTGTGTAAAGCCGCTAACAAAAAGGATTTTTGCACACGAAAATGTGTACACGAGAAAAATACATATTCATCGTGTAAATTTACCAAAAAATTTAAAAAATAAACAAAAATATACTCGATTTATAGGCGCGTTTTTAAACAGATTTTTAGAGTGTAGAGGACTTTGTTTATTTGGAGATCAGCATTGCTACTTTGGACTGAGTAGGCAATTGGTACGTAATTATGCAATTGCTAGCTGAGGAGCGTACGCTGGGCGCAACTTACATGTTTTAGATGAGCTTTTCTTTAATATTTTCTTGAGATGCAATATTCAGCACCGAAAGCATTCACCATTTATCAATCGCGACGGAAATTTCATTTTCACATGACAATTAAAAGTAAAAAATTTATTTTGTAATTTTTATTGTTATAGAAGCGTGTACATATTGCCAAAAACTAGCAACTGATCCATTTTGTGGTCAATTAGGCGAAGGTTCCACTTGCATACACATAACCAATAAATAGGCTAACACAGCGTATGAGCAACTTTCAAACAACACTGTTGTAGTTGAAAAATCCGACGGACGGGAGATATGTGTGTAGGTCATTTCTAGATAATTGGGGTATGCTGAATTCAATGGTGTTAACCGTTTTGCCAAATTGGCCCATGGCCCCATACAATATTTTCAATTCAAAACTTTGCCAAAAAAGTAGGGTTTTTACCACTAAATTATTCTCTGAAAATCCGTCTGTTAAGAAAAGATACATACATACATATATCAGGATACAATAAAAATCATTTGCAAACTATTTCGATCACATTTGTGGATTGAGAGCAATATTTTGTAATATTTTTTACCGAAAAAATGTTGTTTCAACTTTTCGCCATATATTAGACTAACAATTGTTCCCCATCATCAGAGAATAATTGCTGTATTTTAGGAACTTTAGAAACAATTTTGTCACAAAATGTATTTCTCTTTTCTATTATTCATTTACTTATTTTTCCTTAATTATTTGTGTATTTCTTTTTATTTTTATTTAGCTGCAGAGCTATTAAGAAGTGATTTCCATAAAATTTTGGCTGTAGAATCAGAATCTGGCCTGGAAATTTTGACCTTGCAGTGTAAAAAAAAAATAATTTTTGGCATTGTCCTTTAAACATAATAGGGGAAAATGGATTCCACGAACATAAGGTACAAAAAAA
>NW_023458567.1:9525867-9527065 GCF_013731165.1 Rhagoletis pomonella | reverse complement strand
ATCATTTTTTATTTTTGAAACCTTTTTTTGTACCTTATGTTCGTGGATGCCATTTTCCCCTATTATGTTTAAAGGACAAAGTCAAATAATGCCAAAAATTTGTTTTTTTCTGCACTTCAAGTCAAAAATTTCCAGCAGCGAAATGAAAAATAAAAAAATAAAAATAAATACACAAATAAATAAGGAAAAATAAGTAAATGAATAATAGAAAAGAGAAATACATTTTGTGGCAAAATTGTTTCTAAAGTTCCTAAAATACAGCCATTATTTCCTGATGATATGGAACAATTGTTAGTCTAATAAATGGCGAAAAGTTGAAATAACATTTTTTCGGTAAAAAATATTACAAAATATTGCTCTCAATCCACAAATGTGATCGAAATAGTTTGCAAATGATTTTATTGTATCCTGATATATGTACATATGTATCTTTTCTTAACAGACGGATTTTCAGAGAATAATTTAGTGGTAAAAACCCTACTTTTTTGGCAAAGTTTTGAATTGAAAATATTGTATGGGGCCATGGGCCAATTTGGCAAAACGGTTAACACCATTGAATTCAGCGTACCCCAATTATCTAGAAATGACCTACACACATATGTATCTCCCGTCCGTCGGATTTTTCAACTACAACAGTGTTGTTTGAAAGTTGTTCATACGCTGTGTTAACCTATTTATTGGTTATGTGTATGCAAGTGGAACCTTCGCCTAATTGACCACAAAATGGATCAGTTGCTATTTTTTGGCAATATGTACACGCTTCTATAACAATAAAAATTACAAAATAAATTTTTTACTTTTAATTGTCATGTGAAAATGAAATTTCCGTCGCGATTGATAAATGGTGAATGCTTTCGGTTCTGAATATTGCATCTCATGAAAATATTCCATAAAAGCTCATCTAAAAAATTTAAGTTGCGCCCAGCGTACGCTCCTCAGCTAGCAATTGCATAATTACGTCTCAATTGCCTACTCAGTCCAAAGTAGCAATGCTGATTTCCAAATAAACAAAGTCCTCTACACTCTAAAAAATCTGTTTAAAATCGCGACTATAAATCGAGTATATTTTTGTTTATTTTTTTAATTTTTTGGTAAATTTACACGACGAATATGTATTTTTCTCGTGTACACATTTTCGTATGTAAAAATCATTTTTGTTAGCGGCTTTACACAATTCTACGGGTAAAATCAAACAGCA
>NW_023458567.1:9482225-9525767 GCF_013731165.1 Rhagoletis pomonella | reverse complement strand
TTTTTGTTAGCGGCTTTACACAATTCTACGGGTAAAATCAAACAGCAGATGTGTATTTTGGAGCTTGTACACACACTCGTAGTAAATTTACGCACACCACAGCAGCTATATTACGCTCTAAAAAGTCCGAAATTTAAGCAAACTATTCGTTGAATAATCGAGCATTAGCAAGGAAATTTACACAATTTTTTTTTTAGAGTGTACTTTTTGGAATAATAACTGTCGATAGTAAAGTGAATGCGGACGCGTGAATGCACTCACCGGTTTGACGACAGAAGATATTTCGTCTTGTCATTGTTATATTCCCACACGCTTTAATAATAATAAATTGGCGCTTACACTAGTATGTTACTGTTTGGCCGAGCTTCTCCCCGATTTGTGCCGCGCGCATACACTCGGAGGTTTACAATTTTTTTATTTTCATTTACTTGTTTGGTATCGAATGTTTCGGTGAAGCGCTACCCATTTCAAAGAAGATGATGATGTTGTTCGACGTCATTTTACTCAGGCAGTGATACCAAAATCAGATATCGCGACGTATGGGCAACTGCTTTCCACGACATCGACGGAAATTTTAAAATCAACGGAGAGATGATGTATATAGGTTGATCCTACTCGTGCGGGTCTTTTACAAGATATGTGGTATTTTGAATAAACGATTTATAGTGGATTTAATAGGTATAAAGCCCCACTTTCACGTAAGGCCCAATCAGTTCGTTGACGTTTGAGTCTTTCACACAAAATGCTTGATAAGAAATCATATGCAATATCGATAAGTAGATCCCGCGGTAGATAGCACATGTAACATTGTTGCTTTCTTGTGGATTGGACAGAGTAAATTGAATTGTGCATGCATCTTATGAGCTCCTCGCCGACGTACTTGACAAGCATACCACCTTCTCTAGCAGCTTTGCTAAGTTAAATCTATTTAACTCATAGCTGAAGACATAAGACATAACGATTGTTAATTAGTAAATAAAATATGTAGTCCACGAAACCAAATTTTTTTAACGATTTATCATTCAAATTGGGAGAAAAGTTTAAGTTGAAATATTCCAATTCTGATTTTAGCGAATCCCGAAAATAATTTCTCAAATCCATTTAATAAATATTAAATTTTTATTGCAAATTGCAAAACGTGTGCTGCAAACCAATTCATCCACACACCCTCTTTTTTTGGCGCTAGAGCTACGAATATTTGACTAGGTGTGAAAATATGTATGTGCCAATAATAACAAAATATCCAAAAATAATAACAATAACAAATATAATGTGGTTAGTTAGAGAGTACTTAAACGAGCGCATGGACAAACGAAAGGGGTGGCATGTTGACACACCTTCAAGCAAAAAGCAACAAACAAAGCCACAGGCAGGCAAACAAATATGAGTTGGTAAATACATACATAGAAAGGGGGTAAAGGAGTAACCCCTTAAGCAAAAGCAAATGCATATAAATACTTGTTTACAATTGCATGAATAATATATCAAAATATCATCACCCACGGCATACGCTCCGTGCGGCTGCTGGGCGTGAAGGCATGCGTTGCTTAACCACAAGTTTTGTGGGCGTGTTACCTTTGGTGCAATGAAAAATTTTAGATTTTTTTTTTAATTTATAAAGCTCTTACATTTTTCAACTATTAATACGAGTGTCTCCTTGTCTTATTTTGTTTCAGAAATTAGAGAAATACCTTTGAGCCACAATGGTGTACGACATGACCCATATGGTGCCAGCGCAAAGCATCTCCTTGGGCCGCTACTATCTGCATGATCTCAACGGCATGGCAGAGAATCACGATTACGTCTTGGATATTGATCGACGCTTTCAGGCGCGTATGGCTTGTGAGACAATGCCACAGGCATCACCACCACCACCGCCTACACCAGCACCGCGACGGCGTACAACACCAATAGCGCACTTGGATCCTTCCGAGTTGGTCGGTTTGACGCGTGAAGAGCGTCGTCGTCGGCGACGTGCAACACTAAAATATCGTACGGCCCATGCAACACGCGAACGTATACGTGTGGAAGCGTTCAATGTGAGCTTTGCTGAATTGCGAAAACTGCTACCCACTTTGCCGCCGGATAAGAAGTTATCGAAAATCGAAATACTCAAGCTGGCTATATGCTATATAGCATACTTGAATCATGTGTTGGAGACGCCATAAGCGGCATAGCACTATTTGATGGGGATATATTTTATTTTAAGCGTAGGTTAATTTTAATTTTACTTTAACTATAATTTAAGCTGCAATGTGATACTGTTTAATTTTAAATGAGTACTCTAAATAACAGTAAAATTAATATATGTATGTATGTATAACTTTAATATTTTACATATTTTAAAATCTTCGTAATAAAAGTCGTCTACTCCACATTACATAAACATAACCTTTACTCACTTTGTTAGTATTTTTTGTATTGCCTTACTATTTATTTATGTAACAACACCATGTATTTAGTTGCTGGCCTCAGCTGTCGCTACACAAGTTTTCACTTTTCTCATACATTTACCGCCGTTGGGCACCTGCGCCTTGGATGCTGCAGTCCCATCCCCATGAACGTACAAATAAATGTTTGCAGAGCTCGCATAGCAAATAGCAGAAAAAGAGAAAAGCCAATTGGGGAGTAGCAGAAGAATGATGGGCGCATAACCAAACAAAACCAAATACCATTAAATACAGTGTGTTTCAAATGACTGTTTTCTTGTAGGGATAACTCATGATAGCGTGTTTTTAACCAGGGATCGGGAACGCGTTCGGGTTTTGGTTTAGTTCTGCATAAGAACAAAATGTAATGTCAAGAACGTTCCCACAAAAGAACCAAACGGGAACAAAAGTATTGAGGGCAGTTTTAGCGGGAACAAAATGATAATAAAAGGTTCGGGAACGTTTCCGTAAAGAACCAAACGCGAACAAAAATCTCGGAAACGTTTGAAAGAAGAACAGAATGAGAACGAAACTTTCGGAAAAACTTTCAATGAGAACAAAATGAGAACGAAAGTAACGCGAATGCTTTCAAGGAGGATCAAATAGGAACGTTCGCCAGCGTTCTGCTAGAGAACAAAATGAGGACAAAAGTTTTGAGAACTTAACGTTCGGAATGTGTATTGGCTTGAAAATCGTTTCAGTGAGAAGCATGATTGTTATGTAATTCTAGGCCAGAGGAAAGCTGGATAATTTTGACTACCAGATCGTTTATCAATAGAGTGAACTATCCATTTGGAACAATTTGTAATTTTCTCTGCAATAAAAGTTCGTGTCTTAAGTCTTTCGTTGACTTAGTTTGCATAATTATCCTTGAGTTCTTTTTTGATTAATTTTTATATTCAAACATTTCAAACTAATGGACGCCAGTGAGAAAAATTTTGTTATCGCTTTCATTCTTCGCAAATAGTTCATAGAAGATTTGTTCCCGTTCGTTCTTTGTCAGTTCCCAACTGCTTCTTCGAGAAGAAGTTCTTTAGACTTTTGTTGTCCTTGCTTTTTTCTCTTAGAAATGTTCCCGAAAGTATTGTTCGCATTTTGTTCTCTTTCGAAACGTTCCACAGGTTTTGTTCTTATATAATTCCCGTTGAGAAGGTTCTCTACAGTTTTGTTCCCTTCTTCGTTCTTGTGAAAACATTCCCGAAGACTTTGTTCTCATTTCGGTTTTGGTTTTTAAGCATTCTTGTTAACAAAACTACGAGAACGACAATTAGTTTCGATCGTGCCTTTTGTTCTCGGTCTCTTAGATCATTTTGTGAACTCTTTGGTTCATGGAATTTGCAAAGTGTTCGATACTTCAGATAACTTCCAGGTATCTGGAAACACATCTCAATGAGCGCGTGATTTGAAGCATTATTAGAATTTAAGTGCGCTCTGTGCGCATTGCACAAAAAAACGTGACACTGCCATATGCGCCAATCAGCCTGTTAAGAGGCGAATGCAAGATATCAACGAGCGGATGGTGTAAATGTCTAAGGCCCACTTTCAGCGAACTTATTGGGACTTATAAGGCCTAGTAAATCTCCAAAAAAAAACGGGATATTCAACATCTTAGAAATAAATTCTTTCGACAAACGATTTCAAAGGAAAAGAAGTGGCCTATAGGCATCCCCGCAATTTTATGTGGCTGTGTAAAATTACGTTGAGCAATATCAACAGCTCCTTCGGAATCGGGAAACACCTGACTGAACCGTTTTATGCCAAGCGAGTATTCAAACAGGGCGTCTATATATACCACGAATTCATTAGTCTTATAACTGAGAAGATAAAAAGGCCGCAGAACTGAGTCGGTCAGGGATGATTGTCTTTAAAAGCAAAACGAATAAATCTGGAGATGAATGACAACTAGACGAAGTAGTATCTTCTCTCACCACGTCCCTACTGGCAGTTATAATTTTAAAAAATTAGAGAACTTTGTTTATTTGGGAGCCTCGAAATTTAATGAAAAACGATTCAAAAATAAAGTCCTCTCGCGTCGTACAAAAACCACATCTTGCATCCTAGCTTGTGGTGCAGGTTAGGTAAAGTGGCAGCCCCGTGTAACCGGAGCTCACTTAGATAATTTGATATTGTCCTTAGTGATACCACAATTTTGAACTTCACCTTAAATTTTATCGATAAAATACCGCGACCCGATTATGTGTGGCTATTTAGGGCGTGAGAACCAAAGTACTTCAACCTTAGCCTCGCAAACGCTGGGCACCTAAGAAGGTCGTGTTGAGGTGATTCCACCTCGTCATCTTCCAGGAAACTGCGACATACGGTATCCGGTAGTATGTTCAGCCTAACTGCGTAAATACCGATTGGACATTGACCCGTTAAAACCCCCACCAGAAGTGAGAGCTATGGCTTTGTGAGTGTGAGGAGTGCCTTCGACCGCCCCCGGTCCTTCCTCGGCCAGAAGGGCCTTGCCTATAGCCGTTTGGCTATAAGAATATACACTCACTTCCCTGACTTTAATAGCACTCCTGAGCAGTGAATCCACCGCCTCCTTGATAGCAGCCACTTCCGCCTGTAATACACTGCAAAAGTCCGGGAGCCTGAACTGGTGATGTTAAGCTCTCGACAGAAGAGCCCACCATCAACCTTGCCCTCCATGTCAACCAGCCTTTCCAACGTTTTCAGGGGAAACGATAAGAGAATGATTGGCCTAAAGTCCTTGCGGACAACATGGGAGCTCCTTCCGGCCTTCGGGATGAACACCACCTTGACGATACTCCAACCCCTGGGAATATACTCGTATCTTACGTAGCTCTCGTATATTGTGGCCAACCAACGGCACGACACCTCCGCAAGTTTTTGCAGCTGTGCTGGTATGATGCCAACGGGTCCTGGGGTTTGAACGAGTTGATCGCCCACGTCAGACGGCAGTCATCCAGAAGTTCGGAAAAACAGCGCAGTCTCCACGAACTTCTCTTAAGGAAATTTCCTTCGGGCGAGGAATGGAAGGAAAGTGAGTATCCTAGAGCAAGCTAAGTGACTCCTCGCTACTCATAAATAAATAAATAAATAAATAAATAAATTTGGAGGATTGTAGTGCGCGACAATGACAAAATCCGATGAAGCGGCACTTGGAGTATTTGGGAGTAATAGTCTTCGAAATCACTAGACGAAGCTGCCCAATTATCTAGTGCTTAACTTAAGGCAGCTAAGAAATAACTTCCAATGTCGCAAGAACACTATTTATATAGCAACTGACAACAAGTGATTTCTACTTGGATGCCAGTATCGAAATGGCATTAACAAATGCGCAATGAAAGCTATGTGGCTCTTGGACACTACAGAAGGCATCTCCTCGAGTTTACGGACAAGATCCAGCAATACCTTGGACATTCATTGTATGTGACGTTTTGCAGACTGGTCTTAAATCGCATTTATAGACAAGCATTGTAAATTCACTATTTCTTGGTCTTTGAATACCGTAATCGAGTATCAATCAAGAGCTTCAGCTAACTTAAATATTTACTATTTTCTATGTAGTTTCAAGTTTCTTCGAGTTTCAGGGAATATCCTAACTACATAAAGCTTACTCCGAAAGTTCAATGTCGTCCACAAACATTCCAGCAAACATGCATTTGCAGCCAGGGTCATGGCAACCTCATTTATTTGCTCACACCTTTTGAGAAACCGCGACTTCCTGCACGTTGTCCTGGTATTCTATCAATTGTTTTTCCCTATTATACATACAATTTAAAGTGGAAATTAGTGAGCAAACAAACTGCATTTAGTGTAAAGAAATTTGTTTAGCAACTCTAGAGCAAGTGAGAAAAAAAAACAATAATAAAAAAAGCAAAACAAATGACGAAAATTTGTCAATAAAAAATTTGATTAGGAAAAAAAATTCAGACGCACATACATAGCAGCAAAGTTTAAGTAAAATAAATTAGTTTTAATTTTTCTAACCACCCCTTACGGTGCAACACATTCATACCAACCTACATACAAAATGGCGTATCATTTTAGTGCTAATCAGGTATTTTCGTTTGATTTAAAATAAGTGAAATTGGGCGAAAAAGTGGTTAATATGTAAATATGTATATATGTATGTACATATGTAATGGGAAGCGAAGTTTCCTTAAAATATCCACATACATACAGTGACGAGCAAAACTGTAACATGGAGTAATACCTTTTCTTTCAGCTGTCGCTATCTTTCCAAGTTCTAACGACATTCATACTGTTGTTCTGTATTTTTATTGGTACATCTTTGCTTCCTCTGTCATAACGATTTGAAGTCAATTCAACAACATTAAAGAAACCAGCAGACAAAAATGTAAATTAAGGCATATGTTACAGTTTTGCACTCATGTATTTTTAATAACTTTTTGACAATTTTCACAAAAAAAAAGAATTATTAACACAATGTTCAGTATGGTTTTGCTTTATTTAGTTTCTGGTTGCAATTTGGCATACCTAATGTGCATGTCTGTAAAAATTCTGGAGGTATAGCCTCCCATATATCCTTGGTTTGCTTTCACAGCTCACGTACTCCATTGGACGGACTTGGATACTTAGTAAGATGCGCTTTTAGTTGATTTCGCAAATTCTCGATGAGATTCATGTCATGTCGGATTGTGGAGGTCATTTCAAATTAGCAAATTTCTGCTTTTGTTCCAGTCTTTGCGAACATGTGCAGCGTGTTTTGGTTGCTTTTTCAGCAGAAACTCTAATTTTTTCGACTACATCTTGCAAATTTTGTTGAAATATGAACAGATACTGTTCCTTACGCATAATACGTACAAACGGATCAACAACATTTTTTAAATACAACCCCAAACTAATATTGACCGACCACTGTGATTCACAGTTTGCCGTACATGATGCGCTTAGGCTTAATTTGGGCCTTTGTTCCAATACCATGCCCGGCCATCTGCTTAAAAGCTATTAATTTAGTCTTGTCAGACCACATAAGCCTCAATTAAATCTTAAAAATGTGTTTTTTATTGCGTTATGTAAGGCCTAACATATCCCAATAGGCAACGGTCCGGTTTTCGCGCGATGCAGCAAAACGCTGCCCCACTCTCGCATGTATTTTGATCAAATTTGCTTTTTTCTTCTTTTATGATCCATTTTGCTCAATTTGGCAACTTTTCGCCTCACTATCTACTGATTTGCATTCAATTTTAATACCTTAAGCGCTTCTGTAGTAGTGCCTGCAGCGTTACTTGCTACTAAGTTCACAAGATATCGGACTGTAATATATTTTGACAGACTTCCTTTGTCCTTAGTAACACTTTAGGCTATATTTTTTCTCAGTCTTAACATTTTCATGTGGCAAACTCCACATTTTTTTGCCACTTTCCCTACGGTCCCGCCTTTTCGCAGTAAATCTATTATTTACATTTATGTTTCCTGATTAACCATATTATTTATTGGTGATCACTTCTTGAATAAATTACAATACAGAAAAAAGTCATCTGACTTCCAACTAAGCAAAAGATAACTGTAAAATGCAAAACTGAGAATAAGTGCAAAACTGTAACATTTGCCTTAACTTTCATTTTTGTCTCCAGGTTTTTTTATTGTTGTTGGATTGACCTCAAATCGTTATGAGAGCGGGAGTAGGGATGTACCAATAAGAATATAGAACAAAAGTGCGAAAGTCGTTAGAACTATGAAAGATAGCGGTGGCTGAAATAAAAAGTGTTACATCATGTTACAGTTTTGCTCGTCACTGTATGTGCCCAGTGGATGCAGACGAATTTTGAAAATTAAAAATACCAACACGTCAAAGGAAATTCTTTAGTAACCACCGTTGCTTGGGAGTTGTTGATTCTCTGTTGAACTTTAGCCCTGGTCAGCATTTTCGGAAGTTATCATAGACTGCTTATATGCTTTGAATTCCGATCATGTTGGCGGCACTGTGTGAAATTTCTTTTGGCATGAAGAAAAGTAGTTTCCATATCTTCAAGTGGAATAGATCATTACTAAAATATTTCCGCAACTTGCAATTTTAACAGTCTGCGTATAATGAATTAATCCTTACTAGCATTACCTACCTCAAAATAGAACTTACGTTTTACTTTCACGAAAAAAAAATTTCGCGAAATAACAAATGTCACGAAAATAATAGAATTCCTTTATGAATATTTAAATAAGTACGTGAGTAGCTCGTGACATACATACATACATATGTACATTGTTAATAGTTTTGCAAATACCTTGCAATAAAAACTTTGGACAATTTCTTAAAAGTACTAGTTTTGGGTTTGGTCTTGAAACTGGCCCAAATAGGAGTATTTTGACTTTCTAACTTTACGAAAGATCGAACCGATTTCTGATTGCTATGCTCTATTTTTTTTGTCGCCTCCATGTTCTGTAGGCGGTAAACTAATCTTGTGTGCCAATTGAGACTTCAACAATCAGTAGTGGTATTTTTACCGTCAATTGTCATTTCAACGTCACAGACAACCCAAAGGCGACCAGTTTTTTTGTGGCTTTCTTCCGCGCGCCAGATTGCATATGTTGATATACATATGTACATATGTATGTATGTACATATTTACATGCATGATTTTTTGACAAAAGTAGGCTAACAGACAGTGCTATAAATAGCTGTAAGCAAAAAACAGGGTGATACAAATTTTTTCACCGATACAAATAAGATGTTGACAATATTTTTTTATTTATTTAATTAAAATGGTGTATTAATTTACATACGAAGCTTAACTTTAAACTTGTTGTTGTTTACACAGCTGGTCCCATTCTAATGTAGTTTAAATCCGATCATTGGATCATGTAGAGATTAACGGTAATCTTAAATTTTTGTATTAGAATTGAAGTCGGTTTGGTTTTTTTTTTGCTTAAAAATTACTTGATATTTTATATTTTCGTTTTGTTTTTATTTAATTTAATTTTTTTATTTTACTTTTTATTTTAATTTTAATTTAATTTGTTTTTTTTTGCGTTTTCCCTTCGTTCAAAGGTCAGGAATAAGGCAAGCATTTTTCCCCAAGAAGTTTTCCGCTTATTAAGAAATTTGGTGCAAAACTTATTTTTTCTAATTTGCTTAATTTTTACTTCGATTTTTTTAGTATAAGATTTAAAAAATAGACATTAATAAAGAAAAAATTTTTTAAGAAAGGGTAATTTTCAGAAAAAACATCTGGAAAGGTATAATTTGTAGAAAAAAGGTATTTACAGAAAGAAAGCTATTGAAGGACGGTAATTAAAATAAATTTGGAGAAAAAATGTTTAAAAAAAAATATAATTAATAATAATAGAATTAAAAAATATTTCTTAGTAGCTATATTTTCAACAAAAGCAGAATAGAACTACATACATACTTATATACTGAACACAAGAATAAAAGCTTTATGGAGATCAAATTTTAGAGGAAAACAATTTTAGACAATTGAATTTAAAAAAACTGTTGTTTCTTTATAATTGATTAGGAATACTCATAATTTTTTTATCGGCTACAAAAAACAAATCGCAATCGTCTTATACATTTTTTTTATAGGCTCACAGTCCAGAAAGGGTTAATTCAATTTCAAAAAATTTTTTTTATTTATTTCTTTTAGTTTGTTTTGTTCTATTTTATTTTATGTAATTTAATATTTTATTGTACTTTATTTTATTATATTTTATTTTATCGTTTAATTTAGTATAATTTTTATTATTACATATTTTTTTTGTTTTATTTTGTAACTTTTATTTTGTTTATATTTATTTGAAGGGTCATTCCATTGTGGCTGGTGTGACATTTTACTCCATCATGTGATCAATTATGAATTAGAACCATGTCTCATACAACAGCAAAAGATAGTTCTTACGATAACTAATGTATGCAATGCATTAAAAAATACCAAACGGTTTCTTAATTATGTATATGTAAGTTAAAAGTGATCTTAATGTTTTTAACTTTGTATGGAAATTGGCAGAAAATAAAAAATCACTTTCCATTTAAATGCTGGTGAAACCAGCGGTTAATTTGTAAAATGTGTATGATCTATACACTTTCGTTTTCCAGAAAAATTACATTGATATAATCTTAATAGAAGAAATACTAAAAAACATTTAAAGTTTTGACTGGTGTAAAGTAATTATGTATGAAGTAAAAGTTTCCAAAGACAAAACTGACCGATACTTTTTATTTTTTAATATTTTTCAACAGATTAATGAAATGTAGTAAATTTAAGAATTTTTATTTCTTTTTATTTGA
Organism: Rhagoletis pomonella; assembly: GCF_013731165.1. Lineage (NCBI taxonomy): Eukaryota > Metazoa > Arthropoda > Insecta > Diptera > Tephritidae > Rhagoletis > Rhagoletis pomonella. Next base: position 9,515,117 of record NW_023458567.1, on the reverse strand, counting down.
CTTAATTTTTTTAATTTTATGTTATTTTATTTGCATTTTTTGCATCATAATTTTTTATGGTCCCTGTTTGTGGATTACGTTTAAAGTATTTTTTTTTTTTGCAAAAAAATAGACAATTTATGTATATTTGTACATAGTTACGAATTTGCTTAACAACGCGCAGTTTTATTAGCATTACTATGTATAAAACACAAACACCTACACACATACATATGTAAATACATATCCTTCGTTTTTGCGCATCAAAACAGAGTTTAATGACATCCTTTTTCCCACACATAACCTAACTCCGGTTGTACATAGACCCACTGCAGGAAGTGAAAAAATGCAGTGCGAATTTAAACGTCCGTACGATAACGGCGCCGCCACACGGGAGCGATAATACATCCGCAGCATTAGTGTTGTGATATCAAAGATACGAGAGTTGAGGCAATTAATTGATTAGACATTACACTAATTTACTTACAATTGATTGGACATCTGTTTTATTTTTCTGCAACTCCACGTGTATATTCATAAAAGTGTAAGCGTGTGCAGACTTTTGGCAAAAATACAAAAATAAAATTGTTAAAAAAAGATAAAGAAAACAGGAAAAAATTGTGATAGTGCAGATTGGCGTGAAATTAGTTGCAAGTAAGTTGTACACATCCTTTTTTATTTGAAAAATCTTTTCGGAAGCTTGTATGCTACATACCACCTTAAGCTTCAATCTGCTTTGACGTGCATGTGCTAGTACAATTGCACTAGTCCTTGCGCCCTTCTCCCCTCTAGGTCTGTGGCTACACACACGTGCACGCCGCGCTGACTTTACCTTCAACTGTCTGTTAGCCTTTTGTTCTGTTCAACAATTTTTTAATTCCTGTTTGGGGTGTAATGATGCTGTCAAGGGGGGTGTGACGACACCCTTCCGCATTTGATCATTGTTGCAATTTTCGGCAGTGCACGCGGGCGGGTGTAGCTTCTTGACTACATAATCCACGCATAAAATGTGATAAATGACACCCTCGGGTATGCATATAAAAATCATCGATATGTGCGTGCTTTGGCAGTGATAGTGGTGCACAGTGTTGAATGGTGATTGGAAATGGTGTAGGCAGAAAATAAATTTTTTAAAGCATTTTTCACTTTGCAAGTAGAAAAATTTGTGGTTGAGAATTATAAAAATTTAGGACGGGAGTTTCATATAATTTTAGGATGACGCTTTTACTTTTTTCCTACAAAGTAAAGGCCCTGCATATATATGGTTTGCTCAAACATCAAAGCGTAGGCTTTCTTAATGAGTATCGATCGTGTACAAGCGTAATTTATGTTCACCCCACGACTAACTATGAATAGTTCGGAATCTTTAGCAGTATTTGAATTATATGGGAGCACTTGTGATAAACTCCCGATTTATACATTGTAAGCTTCAATAAATTAATTGATATTTCATCTACCTAAAATTTGGCAATAAAGGGTCAGTGAAATTGTAGGGGTAACAGACACCTGTAAGTAGACTACCGATATAAATTACAGAAAGCCAGTAAAACAGCTCATCACGTAATAGCCATACCTTTTACTAACAGTGCCCTTAAATTCAGCGAGTTACTTTGAAATAGATAGGTGATATCTTTTGCTCAAAGTCCAGTTCCTTTCAGAATTTGATTGAAAAAAATACTACCTAACTGTACCTTGACGAAAATTTGCAGGAGTACCCATACTAATTTGAGGAGTACACTTGGGGACCTCTTTTATTGTCGTCAGAATATCAGATTGCTAAGGCAGTGAACCAACCCTCGTGCATCGTACGAATTCATAATAGGGGGTAAGGTTGTTTTTAATAAATTATTTCATTCATTATGTTCCAAAGCTGTGTGAAGAAAAAGTTCACTGCAGTCCTTTGCACCCTAATTGATATGAATTCGAAGCTTCTTAGGGTTTCCACGCACTCAAAAAGCTAGTTTAGTGTCGGCTGCGTTCAAATTCGGCTTTGCTTCCTTACACACGAAGTATTTTTAGGCGTTACGAGCTTTTTAGGCTTTCAGCTCTTTATTCAGCTATGAGTTTGTTACACCTCTAAAGGCAGTGTCACATCATTGGGCATTTGCCCAAAATTTGGTTCAAATTTTATCCCAATCGTGTGAATTCACAAATATTTTTCTTTATTCCAATCACGAAAAACAATTTTTTCAAAAGTTTCAATAGAAGTTCGCTGTATTGTACCAATCGTGTGACTACAAAAAAATTGTCTTCCCATTTTTTTCGTTTTGCACCAATAGCTGAATATAAAAAATTTACAAATGTAGGTACAAATCGTGTGACACTGCCTCTAAGATTTTGTCATGCGCTTAATCAACTTCACACCACTGTTCTTACCGACACTTTACTACCACATACCTCTCTTTACAGCTCAAGCAGCATACAAGCTACTGTTGCTATAGTATTCCCTTCCCATTGCAAAAATGCGAGGCGTTAGGCCATGCAAAAAGATATTTTTTTTTTTGCATTTGCTAATTGAGTTTAAAATCAATTTGTATTTAACACTTGAACCAATGACACTTGTGCAAGAATATATACAGTTGAAAAATTCGACATAAAAGTAGTAATCGAACAAGTTATCTTCCTTGCCTACTTAAGCCATTTGACGCAGATTAACCCAACACGACAATTCCTCCAACAAATTTCATCAATCCACGTTGTATCACCATACTTTTCTATACAAGTTGCATTATTGTTGCCAGCTAAGTCGATGTAATTGCCGTGTAAATTTAATTACAATAACACTGTGTGAAGTATGTTGTATGATTTTTTTCGCCTGCACGTGCCGTTGCTTGTGGTTTCATACCATTTACTACTCAACACAGCCTCCTTGGCCATCAAAGCGCGAGTTTTGTGTTGGTTATGCTCAATCATTGCTGGTGTTGACAAGTGGCAACTGGCAACTGGCCGTTGGCGGTGTATGCCCACCAGAAATTCCCATTGCGTATGTTTCCAGTAGAGAGCGGTCGAAAATTTGTCAACTTTTTCTACATTTGCATATGTTGATTGAAAATGTTTTGATGGTACGGCCCGCTTTTTTGAGGGAGATGGAAAAATGCGAAATTTTCACACGACTCATCGCTTTTTGGGTGGAGTTAAAGGCAGACCAAAGTAAAACAGGTTTTTTAGTTGTCGTTGTTGTTGTAGCAGCATAAAAGTTTCCCAAAGAGTTTTTGGGGAGTGTTGCTGGAGTGACAGTCCTTGGCCAGATATAAATCTGGGTCGTTCCGGTTACGTAGACCCGACTGTCGTCTGACACCCTGCAATCATGTTGGTAGATCGCTCCTTGAAACTTTACTTCAACTCCCAATCTAAATTATTGTACCTGATGCGAAGACTTCATTTTTAATTGAAGGGAGAGATTTCTCTAAGATCTTAGTCGCTGTCATCTCGAATACATAATTAAAAACTGAAAAAAGCAAGATGACTTCTTCAGTATTTCCTCGAAACGAGCTCAGGAGCTAGACAAACTTCCTAAAAATACAGGGTGCAAGAGTAACTTTCAAAGAATTTCTCCTTCCCTCCAAGCAAGTATCTTTTACAAGATATATTGCCCTGCCTCGTTATGTAAGGAATACCAAATAAAAATTACATAGTGGACTGCACGAACATTATGGAGGCGTAAGTAAGACGACCGCCGTGGTCGAGGGGATATAGGTGCGCACTACCACACGGCAGGACAAAGGTTCCATTCCTGGTCCGACCAATGTGGAATTTTGGCTTGTTTTATAAAAGCGGCCGCACCTTCGGCGATGGGATTTTTCGAGAGAAAAAGTTTCTCAACATCCAGGAACACATCACAAATTGGAGCACAAGTTCGGTCAAGCATTTAAACACATAAAAATATAAAATACGTGATCCACTTTAGCATACTCTTCGGTGAAAAGATTCGCGGCACGCAGCTTGGCTGTCACTGCAGACCCTGATTTTGTGTTCGCACCACCCTTCGCCAATTATCCAGTCTGTCACATTTCGTTTTGCATAGACTGCCGATTGAAGGACCGTCGCCATTGCACACAACGCAGTAAAGCATCTGAAAGTACCGTCCATATTTCATCCATCTCCGGTACTATTTTCAGTCTTGGAGTTGTCGGTATAGAAAGTTTACACCAAGCTTCCCAAGAGACTGACTGGATCTTACCATTGCTGACTTGTTGGAAATCTAACGATGTACTTTCCTCCAAAGAAGACACCAGTTCTCAGTTTGTCATTAGCTGCCAAAAACAAAGGGTATTGCTCTGACAAAATTCTAAACATCTCCATGTGCCCGGAACCCTGATCGTTGTGCCGCAATCCGGAAAAGTGCAGTCGACATATCGTTTTCATTGCCACCTCTTGGATCGCTAAATCCAAAGGTGGCAAATCCATCAAAGCATTAAGAGCCGGCACTGACTTTGTACTCATGTCGCCGTAATGCCTGTACACACGCTACTTTGTAACCCGTTTAACATAGAAACCGTAGTTTTGACCCCGGCTCTACGCCACCATAGGTTGATAGGGAGTCCACTAGCAAACACCACAGATCCCTGAGGACATGATACAAGGGCTACGTCACCCACAGTCAGCAATATTCTAGATAACATGAAGTGAATCCATCTTATGAGCACATAGTTCAATTGTGTACTCAACTGCTTCCAGCCCTACTTCGATCTTGGTTAAAAGGTCAGGTTGAGCTGTTTCACAGTACTTTCCACTTTGGTATGCAACTTGACGAAAACTAAGGATGCTGTTCACCAAAACCCTTGATCTTACATACATATGTAGTTTTCGACAGAGGATGTCAGACCGATTGGCCTGAATCTAATCTTCCTTTCCTGGTTTGGGAATGAAGCCTATCTACCGTGACTTTCCTCCCAAGAGTGGGAACCTGGCCAAATAAAAGATAGGCCCTAAAAACTCTTATTAGAGCACATATAAGTCTGTATCTTCCACACTTTGGCATTTTCGGATACACAGCATCTGGGTCCGATGACTTAAAGCTGTCAAAAGAGGCTAAACAAAATCTCACAGATTCTTTAGTCACCATCCGTGAGGCTACGTGCCAGTTTAGTGTGATGGCTCTTCCCGTCGCGCTGTCCTCCTTCCTATATCTGCCTGTGACAGGAATTAACCTGCACTTTGATGTTGGAGATATGACTGACCTGTCTGCGACACCAAATAGTTTAGAATTCAGGAAAATCGAAAAAAAACACAGTAAATGCTTTCCAAGACCAACTCTTCCAACAGCGTTTCTAACTTTTATCCACCAAAATTAATATTTTCCAATTGGATTTAGTGGTGATAAATGACATAGCCGATTAGCTGTAGAAACTATCCAGTTTTTCATCTTGCACTTGTTAAAAAAAAGAAAATGTTTACAAATGTTTAAGCTCCTGTTGTTTTTTAGAAAAGCAAACAAGGATTATAACGGTATTAGGCGAATAAATTTCGAAATCTCTGTATACATATGTCATATAAAAATTACACCATGTAATTGCCGTCTATGCCAATTGAGAAAGAGAGGGGAGTGCTTGCTGCGCTATCAGACTGATATAATGCATCATGCATGTATGTACATTAGACTGCATCACTCCCCATACAAAAAAAAAAAATCGGTACTGTTTTTCCATTGGAATTATAAAACATATTATATTTTAAGACGTCCACCAAAATACTTCGGAAAAATATTAAGATTTAAGTGAGCTGGACCAATTTGAAAATACCTCTAAAAATGGAGTTTTTTATGAATAAAAATAGTTTCTTAAATATTTTTTTTTAAGTCCCCTCAAATGACAAAACGGTTTAAGCTTAAAAAATTTGCCTAAAAATATTTAAAAAAATTAAAAAAATATTTGAACGGAATCGTAATGATGGGATTTTTGATGCTGTTTTTTTAACATTTTTCAAAGATTGGTATAGGAAACCTTGAATAACTGAACCTAAACTCTTCCGATTTAGACTTGGGAGGTGTCATTAAAAAGGTATTTTCTCACCCTCTTTATTTCTTTGCTAATAAATTCATTCAAAGGACGAAAGATGAACGAACGTCACTTAAAGTTGAATTAAGATGTGTTGGTATTTGAAAAAAAAATAAAATTGGGACACGAATGTCTTTTTTGGACAGAAATAAAAACAGTGTGAAAATGCCTTTCTACTGAGATCTTATAAGTCTAAATCAGTATAGTTTCGGCCCAGCTATTCAAGTTTTTCGTAAATCAATCTTTGAAAAAAGTAAAAAAAAAATCAAAAATGTCATTCTTACCATTCCGTTGAAAAGATTTCTAAATATTTCTATGCAAATTATTTAAGATTAAGCCGTTTCGTCATTTGAGGAGACTTTTTTCAAAAAGTTCTTTAAGAAACTATTTTGATTCATAAAAAAACTCCATTTTTGGAGGTATTTTCAAATAGGTCCAGCTCACTTATGTAAATCTTAATATTTTTCCGAAATATTTTGGTGGTAATATATAATAAATTTTGTAATCCCGGAGGAAAAACCGCACCTTTTTTTGGTGATGCAGTCTAATGTACATACATATGTATGTACATACTATATGTAAGTAGCGTTCAATTCTCAGCCGATGTTGCAAGTACTACGAGTACTGACGCTAGGGTGTTTATGAAGCATATGCAATCCGCATTTTTTTATTTATTAAAGTTTTTTTAGCGCTAGGGGTTGCCCGCTAGTGTTTTCACCACTGCAACAAAACGCCCATTTATTTGCGTACATACATAAATATACATACATACATACATATGTATGTACCTACATGATTTTGTCTTGTTCAATTGTATGCCTTGGCACTTAAAGGCTTAAAAAGTTATAAATTAACGACTTAATATTAGACTTAGGAAAAAATGGATGTGACATCAACTATATAGAAACAGGTTGTGTTGGACTTGCAACAATATGTCGCTAAAAATGAATGACCTGCAATGTTTAGTAACGCAAACTGATATTTATTATTTTTTATTTTTTTATGCTAGTTCGAGAAAGCTTACAGCGCAAAACGTCTATGCAATTGGGAGCTGCCAAAGTGGTATCCACCGCGTCCGCGTACACATAAGGGACCTACGAAGGTAATCGCCAACAAAAGCGGGCATCTATTGCAGGATATTGTGCGGTGAGTATTTAGATTATAAAATACAGGGATGCCTTAAAGAAATTTAACATAAAAAGGAAAAAAATAATAATATTTATTAAACGAAAACAGGAACTCATTAAAACTAAATTTGTTTGAAAAGCCGCTTTATGAATGCCGCAAATTTGTCCGTAAATCAGAAAGCATGCATATATGTGCGTATGCACATATAATAGGGTGGTCCTTAAAATATCAACATATCGATTTTTTATTGGGCCTCCGCTTATTTTGTTATACATAAGTGCAAAATAAAGATATTCACAAAAATTTTAAAATGTTAAACTAATTTTATTACGGGTCGCCACCAGGGTTTGAAAAAAATTTAAATCTGATAACTTGAAAACTTCATATAAATTCATTGGCATAGCCAAATTGATTTATCATGCAATACTAAGCTCTAAAGAATCTAATTTGTCTAAGTTTTTTCAGAATAGGTGCAGTATTTTTTTTTCCAATTTTTCTAAGTTCTATAACACTGATTTACGAAAATGTAGTTATCTTGAAAAAATACCCCGAAGGGGAAGTTAGTATGAACTTTTCGTGCTCAAACGCTTTTTTAATTTTTTTCTTTGGACAGACTTTTGAGAAATTATATTTTTGTGTTTCCCAGGATATGATTTCATTCATGACTAAACAATTAAGTCCGATCAATAGCAATCGGTACTTCGGAGGAAAGCAGTGCTTCGGAGCGGAGCGGTGCCAAGGAGCAAGGAGCTAAGGGTCAAAGAATTTTATCTGGAGCGGAGCTGAGGCAAAGCGCTAAAAAAAATTCATTTGCTCCTTAGCTCCTTAAAGAAAAATTTTTAATATTATGTGTTTGTTATTTTCTGGCCTAGTAACATATTTACATATTTTGAAATATTTTTTATTTTTATTTTTGTATTTTCACAAAAATTTTCAAGAATAACGTCTTAAGCTCAATATAAATAAAAAAAAATGGGAGCAGGAGAGAAGCAAGAACGAACCAAAACTAGCTGAGTTATAACTGGTAAAATTTTGTCGAATTTTCGCGATTTGAAGAAAAAAATAAATTTTTTCAAACCCTGGTAGCGACTCCTAAAAACTATTTTAAAATTTTTTTGGATGTATTTATTTTGTACGTAGAACAGAATAAAGAAGTGCCTAATTCCAAATTTAGATTTTGATATTTTTAAATGTCATCCTAATATATAAGCTGCAGAAGGCCACTTTGATATCTCTGGGCTTGTTGTTTCTAAAAATTCGTTTCACCTCGGAATGGCTTAAGCAGGTTTTACCTAATTAGATCGGAGCTGAACCTAAGCCTATATAAGCGTGTAATTCCGAACTTCAAGACACATGTACACATAGATAAAGATCAACCTATAGGTATATAGCAGAGGTGGGCAGTCTCGGCAGAGCATTTTTGTAGTGTGCGTGCAATGGATGCCAATGTGTGACTGTTAGTACATCGGTGAGGTAGTTTGCTCCCGTTGCTCCAAGACAGTGAGTTCTAGGCCCCCACTATGGAATGACTAAATTTTTCTTCGGGCAGAATCTAAACTAAAGTTGACCATCTGGTCTCATTCCAATTTTTTTAAGCTTTCCAAAAATTCTATACAGACAGACTCTCGTTAAAAACTCTCTTTGGCCAACAGTAAAATTTTTTTTCAGCACTTGTGTTTTAATGTCTATTTATTGATTTGTTTTTAGTTCGGACACAAATCCTTGGGGCTACTTCCGCAGCACCTTTGAGCTACCTCGTAAAATAACGCGCAAATTTGCCGACGAGTACAACGAGTGTCTAATTAGAAAACACAAATGGCGCAATTTCCCGCGTAAGAAACCTGTTTGTGAGAAAAAAGATGAGCCACCGAAATGTGAAGATAAATGCGAAACCATCAGACGTATCTTCAGTGCAGGTGAGCAAGGCATTGGAAAGTGCGCCAAAGGTAAAGAGAAAAAGGTGAGCATGGAATAATTTTGTTTATTTTTATTGTTTTAATTTTTTATTAAACATTTTTTTTTTGGTTTTCAAACATTCTTCACTTAATTCATTATTCTTCGGTCACCAAAAGATGCCTACGAAGAAGAGTTCCGAGAAGAAGACCGACGATGATTGCGAAAACTTAGCCATATCATAGTCACCTTAGAATATTTCAGTTATTTTCGTACATGTATCTATTTTGTAAATCTTTACTGTAAAATCCGACTAAATAAATATCATTTGTCCTACTTTATTTCTTCCAAGTATTTCGATTTAGAGTACGTACCAGGTGATTTTACTCCCTACGAAGCGCAACACCCTTCACGGGATCAGCTGCTGCAACAAAAGTACGAGCGCGACAACAATATTGAACCCGACCTGCCATTGGACAAACTCTATTTGGGTGACCATCTCTGTCAGACGGAAAAGCCGGACGTAACGCTTACGCGTAAAATACCGCTACCTCTAACGCGTGTCTCTTCACCCGTCAGCACCACTGTCACGCCTCTGCTAACGCGCGCTATTCCGCCTGAGCTGACTGTACCACGAAAAGACTTTATGTCACCAGTGCAGCCGGAAACATCGTTATTGCCGCAAACCGCTGCTTTAACTGATTCCGTTGGACCAAGTTTGGAATATTTTAAGAAAAAATTCGGCTATCAAAATCCAGATTCGGCTACGGCACAAAATACTGAGCAAAAAATGCCGCTTAAGTCAATCACCGCCAAACCGAATGAACGCTCTCTTTCGCCAATCATTCCAGCGTATGCCAATTTCGAATTGGCCAAGCGCATGCATCATGATAACTTGGATCATCAACCGCTGCCCGATTGCGTGGTGGACATGGCGTTCCGCAAACGTCAAATGACTGGCGATCATCCTGGCCTAGCGCTCGATATTGCGCCCTTTGCTACGGGCGTGGGCATTAAGACACATAATGCTGGCCCTACACATTGCACGAAAATGAAGGTGTTTCGACCGCGCACTTGCGGCGTTGTGCCCAAAGCTTACAACGGTGACTTATCGCGCGCAATTACTTCCGCTCAGCCGCAGCTTAAGCCGATGACTGCTATGGATCTGGCTATAGGCTGGGATTATAGAGCCCCCAATCCGGCGGATGAGCCACAACCGCCGCCACACATAGATGGCTCCGACGACACGGCTGGGCCGGCCGTTTTTAATTATGTAAAAACGCCACGCGATGAAACAACCACAGATCTTGGCCGCTCGGCGGGAGTTTTCAATAACACGCTCGGCGAAACGGGCTTCTTCGATAAGGACATAATGCAACGCAAGTCAGACTTTGGCGGTCGTATAACTGAACGCGACGCCGACTGCCTTTGTAGCACAGACGACTACGTTGCACGTGCACCACGAGCGCGCAGCATGACGCGCGATTGCGCAATGCCCACAAATCGGCTGTGTAAGCAATATCAATCATCGCCAAATATACTGGCCGACGAGGGATACCGCGCGCTGCGTCAAAAATATCTTGGCGGCAGCGGCGGCGGTATTGCAGGTTCGTGTGAAGCGCTCTTACCCGAGCATGGCTGTAGACGTTCGAAGCACAATAATGGTGCGGCAGGGTTTTTAAGGCGTGCGCGATCAAGACTCTGTCACAAAGTGGCACCTGAGCCACCACACTGTTATCACGCAGCGCCTCCGCGCGTCGGCTGCAAAGCGCCACCATTTCGAGTAGGCATACCGAAATATGATGCAGCCGGTCATTTTATTACCACGGATAGTGGCTGCAGCTTGGAGAGTCATAATGCGAGTCGAGTTTTGGTGGTGCCGCGCCAGCGTGATCCCTATGCCAAGCGAAATTATGACATTGATACGTTGGTGCCACCGTTTCGTAGTTTCGGCGGTGGTGCTGGAGAGGGCGGCTACCCAGAGCATTGGCGTTTGGCTAGTGTATATCAACATGCTTATAAACCGCTGGAGTTACGACGAAGGCCGCTACTTCAAACAGTTTATAAATAGTGTATAGGATATCGTATTGGTATTACCAATAGATTGGTTTTTGAATTAAACAAATAAACGATGAAAAGCGTGTTGATTTCTAAATTACGGCAAGAGCTTCATAATTTTCTATATACATATGTATGTATCACAATAGTTGCATTCCAGATGCTTCACGATTGCAGGTTTTTACACCTTTTACCTTCCATAAGATTTATTAATGGAGAAAAAAGATGTTCCTTCAAATCCTGTAAAACCTGAAAATCGTGAAGCATCTGGAACGCAACTAATGTATGTATATATATCTTGAGGACCTCATCGTTTAAATTTTTTTCAGCTGTAAGCCGACGAAGAGTTTCCATAAAATAATAAAAATAAAACAAATATGTTCTTACTTTTATTGCTCTCGCCAATTTTCATGCGTATCCTTAATACTATTGCCCTGACCACTCTGAACATTGCCCACTTCCAAATGCTTCCGCTGTATCTCCTCGTAAGTGTTAAAGAACTGTTGGGTTTCTTGTGCAACTTTCGTCAGCAACTCAAACCAAATTGCTTCCGTTAATTCGCTTGCGCCTGTGTACATTTCATTGCGGGGTGTCATGAACACAAGCGAACGAAAATCTTCAATGAGTTCTCGCAACGGTTTGTGAAAAGTGGAAATATCATGATTTCCTGCAAATAAATAGGTAAATGATGCAGTAATATTTAAATTGAATAATTTTATTAAATTTGTACCATCAACTTCCGGCAGCAAGAAAGTATTTACTTGCCGCTCAGCTTCTGATGTGCGCGTTTTCTTTTGTTTTTGCTGCTCGGCAGTTTGTCCTACATATATACGCAGCTGGGAATCCTTAAAAAGCGCACGCAGCATACGATTCATGCGCTCTTTTTGGCTTGGCACGAAATCCTGCCGCTTAGCGCGATTCTTTACGAACAGCACATTGGGAAAGTAGTCACTAACGAAAGGCTTATTGTCATGTGTTGGCTTCATAAGCTCGGCAAATTGCAGTAAACGTACAAAGTTCATATTAAAGTAGTCATCCTGTACAACAATCAATAAATGGCAGATGGTTAGGAAACTTATAATTTGTCTCAGATCATCCAGCTCGTTGGTGGTCATGTCTTTACGATAGGAGTTGCACATCACCGGCGGACTATCAAGCAATATCAGCCGATCAGAAGTGATGTACATATGTGTAGACTCGGTTCGCGAACGAGCCGAACATTTGTGGGGCTTTAATTTGGTTGGAAAGAAGCCATCTTCCTCAGAGAAAAGCTTCGTGTAATAATCATAATTTACATCATCACTAGCTAGCAAATTAAGAACTGTTGATTTACCAACTCCCTGTGTGCCAATCACACCTACTACCAGAAAATCGGTATTTCCTTTCACAAGCAACTTGCGCGTACTTGCGTTTATTACACCGGTCGAAGATATAACAGTGGCAGGACGTGTCATTTGCGGTAATGGCTCGAGTATCTGCCCTGTTGTAGTATTTGTATCATTCGCATTAGCATTGGTTTGAGGGGTGTGCTGTTGTAGTTGCTCTTTCGTAGTAACTGGGCTGACACCACTTAACCCTGGGCTGTGTGCCACTTCGCTACGAGTAACAATTATGGTCTTCAGTGGTGCAGCACTTGCAGATGCTTCGGCTACTTCTGTATCGTCTTTATTGTCAACGCGTGGCTTGAGTAATATTTTGGGCTGCACGTCGACATCCACATTACGTCGAGCAGAAGAATCCTCTTCAACATTGCGTTTTGCTAGAATTATAGGGCGCTTGTCATCTGGTTGCTGGCGACGGAAATTAAAAAAAAAATACTTTTAATAATTTCATTTTAATTTTGGAAACGTACATACCTTGGGTTTTCGGAACCGTCGGCGCTTATTGTCCGACATGTCAAAGGGTCAATCAATGCACCATTTGGGGATTTCAGTTGGTTGACAGATTATCCAAAAGCCAGTGAACGCACACTTTAATTTTGGCCAATATTTCACGGCAACAGTGCAATCCCAGTTCACAAATAAACAAAAAACAATTGTATGTTCAGAGGCGTACGAAAAAGATTTGTTCGTGGGGTCTGTGACGTTTTCTGTAGGGGTAGTTCTAGTGAAATATACCTAAATAAAAATAAACTAATCTCTAAATTAATCCCGGAAGTAGAGCTGTCAAACTATCGACGATACTATCGATAGTCTGATCACTTGAAATAACTATCGATAGTTTTAGCACTATCGCCACTATCGTTTCATTGACACTTATTCTCTTTCCTAGCGCTTTTGACATTTTCACGTATTGGTTCAAAGTGAAAATACTTGGCAGGATTATTTCATGAACGAACGAATAAAGATCACCCAGGACGGTGTGCGAGAAAAAATCATTTTTTTTTTTCCAGTGCCCTCATGTGAATGAAACGGAATGAAACCATGTGTGTGCATGAAGCAACCGATTAAAAATGCCGTTATCAATTATTATTAATTTTTTCTTAAATGCAATAACAAATACACGGTTGCCGTGCTGGGTGATCTGTTTAGTTGGTTCATGGCATTATTTCTTAAAGCGCCATTTTTTTTAAGCATGGAAATAGCAATGCAGTATATTTCCAAATACTGTCAAATTGAGCAATTTCAGAAAGCAGTTGCATAAGCAGTGGCACCTTGAATGTAAAGTGACTTTCGAAAGACGTTTTTTTTTTATTCCCAAAGGCGAATTGAAGGGATAATTTCTGAAATCGCTTTTTGACTGTTTACACGGCGAATGAATTTCTGGCAATATTTCTCGATACTAAAATGCAACCGTGAGCCGCTAAAATAAACAAATTTATAAAACCAAGATAATGAAAAATAAATGGATTTAGAAAAACATATGAATTGGGTCGATACTATCGATATATATCGATTGACAGCTCTACCCGGAAGCGGTCTTGAACCCCAATTACTTAATATTTCTTTGACCCACTCTCTCCTATCAGCTGTTCGAGTGTCAAAATGGGATGTAAACAAACGCGAATTCACCACAGCACCAGGCACCAGCTTTTTTGACCATTGGATCAGTAGGGGATTTATTTATTTTTTGCAAATGAATAGCGCATAATAATTTTTATTGTTTAATAATTGTAAAAAATGCCAATGATAGTAATCTCCGGCTTCCCTGCCAGCGGCAAAACTACCCGCGCCAAACAGCTCTTGGAATACTTTACTGACAAAGGGAAGAAGGTAAATCTCATCTCGGAGAATGTTTCTATAGCAAATGCCGGTTTTCCGAAAAACGAATACTTTGCGGATTCTCAAAAAGAAAAACAAGTGCGTAGCGATATTAAATCGGAGGCACTGCGGTTGCTTAATAAAGAAGATGTGGTCATCGTGGACGCTGGCAATTATATTAAAGGTACAATTTAATTCTACTACAAAGGGCGTAATAATTACTTTCGCAAATTTAAGGCTATCGCTACGAGTTGTTTTGCGCCACCAAAGCGGCACGAAGTACGCAGTGTACACTTTTCTGTGGCATACAGGAAGCGCGAGCATGGGAGTTTAACCAACAGCGCACTGGTGCAGATGTGTTGGATGATCGAGTGGACAATTCGAACGTGCCATATACACGGGAAATATTCGATGCTTTGTGTATGCGTTACGAAGAACCGCATGGCAACTGCCGTTGGGATAGTCCATTGTTTGTGGTGTTTCCCGATGATGCGCTTAATTTAGAGACTATCTATGGCGCGCTGTACGAGTCGAAACCCCTGCCACCAAATCAAAGCACACAAAATGTAAGCAAAGAAAAAAATTAAAAAAGCATATACTTAGTTTGTTTATTTCTATGATTTTTTTAGCCACCACTAAGCGCTACAAATTATCTATTCGAGCTGGATAAGTTAACGCAACAAATTATAGCCGACGTCTTGGCTGCACGAAAAATTGGTAACACCGGTCCAGTGCCGGTGAAAGGTAGTCAGGTGAAAGTAGAAGTTCCGGCGGCCGTAAATGCTATTCAAATGAATCGGCTACGAAGACAATTTCTAAATTATAGTAAATTGCATCATGCGACTACTAGCACATTGGATAAAGTGCCGCAATTGTTTGTACAATTTTTAAATTCAAATTGTAATGAATAGCTTAGCTTTTGTGAAATGAAATTTTAAATAGTATAATTTGCAATTTCAACACCGCTAACAAAAATCGTGAAAAAAATGTAATACTTGTAGTAAGTTGTAATGTTTTTAACTGAAATTCCATTTGCTCTTATTATATTTTTCTTATTTTGTTTATAAAAGTGTCTTAATACAATTGCATTATTTCATATTATATTTCCTATTGTATTTCTATCGTAGATGGATGCAAGACAAATAGAAAATAATAAAAAGCTGCATCCAGTTAACTTTATCATATGCATAGCACTGTGAGGGAAAAATCAACCAAATTAAAAAATTGTTTGCCACTAATTTCAATACAGGTAAAATTTTTATTTCATTCATTTCGTGAAGTGTGTTCTACCAACTATTTTTGCAACTTTGTAGATTTTGAAATCATAGTTCTGGTTCCGGTAATACTTTGCTTAAAATTACAAACATACTCTACTATAGTATCGTGTTTTATGCTTTTGCATAATGCTTTAATTAAACTTAAAAACATATTCCATGTTAAAGAATTCAATTTCATATGCCTAATATTCAATATTTATACTACTCGATCATAAAAGAGAGCATGGGCTTGTTCGAGAGGCAATCACAAACGCAATGTTGCGCGAATTATTAAAGTATCACGATCGGTGTGAATTTCTAGCAACGTTTTATCAGTTGGGAAGTTGCAACAGTATTGCAAATTTTCATCAGTGCTGCAGTATTGCCGCTTTTATTACGTGCCTCGAACAGGCCCCGTATTATACGTACAACTTTGTTGTCATCAAGCGAGTTGTGTTTTTTATGAACACATAGTCATTCTGATTTGCGTACGCTTACGGGGATGTGGAAAAATTTGTTGTTTGTGTCAAAAAACAAAAAAATAGGATTGCAAAATGACTAATAACTAAGTGTTAGGCAAGATAATACCACAGAATAAACAACTAATACATTTTTTTTCAAGCTTCCGGCAACGCTGATCACGATGTGTGTTTGTGGCGAGATTTAACTTCATGTTATTCACAGTGGATGTGATGTTAACTTCTCTGCTCTGGTCCGGATTGTAATATTACGTCCGCCGAAGAAAAATAAATTTGTATGTGGTGCGTCTTCTGTATACTGTTTATTCTGTGATAATACCTTGCGCCTTTTGTCGTCCCTTGACTGTCACCGCTGACGCCTAGCAGCTGTTTGAACTGCCGTCAATACTATTGATGTTGGTATGCGTTTCTATAGCCATTGCTGTAGTTATCTTCATAGCGACTACTGTTGTTGCTACTGCCAACGCCGCCATCAATGAGCTCATCAGATTCATCATCGCAATGCGATGAATCGTCAATGCGGTCAACTGCATTTTCTGGCTTGCGGCAAATCCAAAATAAGCTTTCGTATTCACTTTTAAGCATGGATTGTGGGTTTTGTGCATATTTAGTGCGTACGCCTGTTTGGCTACGAAGAAATTCAAAGCCAACCATTTTGATGATTACCTCCAAATTTTCAAAAGTAGGTTCGATGCTATTCTCGCCCTGTATATCGCTGAAATGATAAAGTAGTGGGCCCAAATTCACCCAAATGCCGCCTGGTTTCAATATTCTGAAAACAAAAAAAAAAAACGTATAGTTTTGAAATTACAATTTGATTTTGTATTTTGAGTTAAATTTTCAACATTAAAAATTGCCCTAGTTGCAAGCGTTAAAATTATACAAACATAATAAATTATTACAAAATAAGTTTCATATAAGTCGTACACACTCGTGTTTATATATTTATTATAAGCGTGCGTAATTTAAATCACTTGCCCACATGACAGGGACAATTTCGTTAAATATATACTTACCTAAAAATAGTTTCAATAAAGTCCACAATATTATTAGCGCAGTCGATAAAGAAGCAAGTGGCGACACAATCATAGCTGTTAGGCGTTTTGTAGACCTACAAAAAACAAAAATTTAAATGCGATAATATAAGCACATACATACATACATATGTACGTATGTACAAAGTATCAAAGTTTTATGAACAATCGAAAGCCCGTCTAAGGTGTGCGAACAAGTAAATAAACACTATTGGATATAAGTGCGCGTGGATGTGCTTGTTGTTTTGATTGATGAATGGATGAGAAAAAACTAATTTTAAGCGACTCATACAACTACAATTGGCACGTTCCCACGACAGTCGGGTCTACGTAACCGGAACGACCCAGATTTATATTTGGCCAAGGACTGTCACTCCAGCAACGCTCCCCAAAAACCCTTTGGGGAGCTTGTATGCTGCTACAACAACTACAACTACAATTGGCAAGTATTTAACTTTTACGCTCCCTCTTTTAGAACAAATTCTGATCTGTAATATCTCTATAAATAACGCATATTTTTCAGTTTAAACTCGCTGGCTATAAAAAAATATGGGATTTTGGGTGTTTGCGTTTCCTAAACTAAGTATTTATAGTTAATCAGAGTTATCACAGAATCCTTCGTAGTCCGATTATTCGTGAAATCTACGAAAATGCTATCATTGAATTCGAATAGCTACGAACGTAGCGTATACTTTGTATACACACGTTCGTAGCAATTCGGATTCAATTCAACCCACTTTCGTAGATATCACGAAAAATCGGACTACGATGACCACCAGTATCAATTTCGTTGTCACGCTTCACTTTAAATTATTGCGCTAACATTTCTGTATGTACCTCCAAAAAGTCGCCTGCTGCCATCATTAAGTTGCCCTTAGGTGGATTTTTCGCTGGGCAAATGTCAGGAAACCGAATGGGCATCACTTGATCTGCCATACGTAAATTATTTACGAACTGATGCACCCAGGGATATAGCGTGTACTTATTTTCCTCAGTGCAGCTATAAGTTTACAGGAAATAAAATCTATTAAAACATTAATCAAAATAAATTTCATTAATACTTACAGATTTAAGACAAAATATGAGGCTATTAGCATAAAATAGGAAACTTCATTGCCTTCACATTCATAGCCACGGTAGGCTAGTTCATAGGTTAGACGTCCAAGCCCAGCACCAGGTACAAGAATTTTCACTTCATTAAGTTCACTGAAATGACAAGAATGGATAATCAAAATCTGTATATAAACTAACTCCAAAATATAAACTTACAATTCGCTAGGCTTAAAAAACTCCTCGATAGCATCGATGATCGGTTTGTACGATTGTTCACGCTCCTCGGCGCAGGATGCACTCCAATCGCGCGCAATTAACTTTAATGTCGATTGGGCCTTTAAAATTTTAAAAGGTTCAACATCAGCTTGCTCTGTTGCCTGTGGCAAGTAAGTATTTGATGTATATTTTTCTACTATTTGCAATTATAAAATTGCAGTTAGTGTTTTAATTGGTCAGTAGATAAGTTTGCATACAAAATCAATATAATATTACAAGTAATCGTTAATAGAGGTATTAACTAGCCAATTAATGCAAAGATGTTATTAAATCATGTAAAACAAATGATCAGCTTTAGTAGCTACAACAACAACACTGTCAGCTTTATAAAACTCCTTACATGTTCCATATCTTGACGCCTAATTTTGGTCGCATGCCCATCGATGTCATGCTGAGCAACGTACATCTGTTCGGAACCGTCCATATCAATAAAATCGACATTGTCGCGCAACATTTTCCTGATAACCTTCTGATTCTCATCGATACAGTCTCTTATAACACGCAAATGATTGCGATACTTGGCCAACATGTCCTGATGACGTTTAGGAAGACTGTTGAGGTAGCTTTCAGTCTTATTTACGCGCGCATAGCAGTATTTTCTAAAAAAAAAAAAAACAATAAACATATAGTAAATATTTACACTCGAAACATATTTCTAATGTGGGTTTCATGGTAAAATACGTTCCTAGCAACGCGCCCCTACTTTTAAACGAAAAGTACATTTAACCGTTGTACAAGAGTAGTTGCCTAGTAAACAGCAGCTAAATAAAAACGCGTCAATTGATATTCACAAGGTTAATGATTGTACACACATTCTTCCCACACACCCCCTAACTAACAAAGCCTTACTAACATCAGCGCCTTAACAGCGGGTGTATATTTCATAGCAACATCGTAACAGCTGCGTTGTTCCCCTAACCTACGTGAGCATGAACATATATATAAGCGTCGCCTTCAGCGTCAAGCTCTTATCACTCATTACACATGGTTTTAACAACAACAAAAAGCTGTACTTTTATGAGTGGCACTACTGAAGTAAATTCATTAAATCCATTAGTGGAAACGGGTCAAGGAACCAATGGACTCTATCGTCACTACTGTTCTCTGCGATAAGCGTAAAGCAATTTTACACATGCGTCTAACCTCAAAAATAGAAAAGGCATCCCAATTATAATTGGCACACAAACCTCCAGCAGCATTATCAAAGAAAATTATCAGCTACATTTGTAACAGCTGGTACATTTACTCACTGATAATAGCGCAAAGCTGCTATGATCTTCTGCATATGCTTGCGATCTTCCTCTGCCTCTTCAGGGTTGAGCATTGGTGGATTCGAGGCAATGTTGTATTCGCTTAAATTTGTGGAAGCTGGCTTTCGTGAGCATGAGGCCTGCTGCGAATCATTCATGTCTGAACACGTTTTTTTCGATTACACTGCAAAAGTACTAGCTTGATTTCCCGATATTCTTCTTTTATCTCAAAATACTGCTGCCACAAATGATTGAGTACACGCGGTCCTCGTAATATTAAAATACATATATCCAATTGAAATACCGCCTGGCGAACTATTTTAATTACATCTGTACATATTATTGCACAATTCCAAAGGAAATTTTGACTTAAATTTGGAAGATCTCCTGCACAAAATATTAAATATGTAAAATAAGAACACTGCAGGACAACGAAATGCCGTGCACGATTACACCGCAGAACCAGACATTAGAGCTGGGATACTATCGATAGTTGAAAACTGCCGCCACTATCAATAGTTTTTGAAAACTATCGATGTCGGTTTTAGCGAAACTTCACAATGTCTCTTCATTAATGTCCTAATTTTGTTTATGCAAAAAAAATTTTGGTCATTGAAATTTTTAGCAACTATAAGCTTACTGAGTTATTGTAAAATTTTATAAGCTTTAAAACTGCTTACACAAAATTTTTGTCGAAATTCTAATTAAAAAGCTTGAAATTTTAATGATTTTGTATTTTTTTCTATGTTTTGTACAACTTTTATAAAAAATTTGTAGACAATAAGTAAACAAAAAATAGTCAAAACTGCTAAAACTGTTGTGGTGCTATTATTTTGACCAGTACTATATTCGTTGTCTTATAACCTGGTAAAATATTAATACATAATTTCCCTTGTTCGGATTTTTATATGCGCCTCCGTATATGATCTCAGTTGAACTTTTATAAGTATGAGTAGTCAATTTAAACGAATATCTTTTGTGTTTTGTTTGTTTTGTAGTATTAGAAATGTATTATTATAGCCAATTTCACTCTTTGCACTTCATAAGGAACAAACAAAATCCGAATTTAATTTTTTCATATAAAACTATATTCAGATTTTGCCCGTCGCTATTCAATGCCTTTCACGACGATAGTACTATCGATACTATCGATGTTTTCAACTATCGTTTCGAAAACTATCGAGTGGCGGTACTATCGATAGTATCCCAGCTCTACCAGACATGGAAATTCTCACCACAAATGAAATCCAACGAGTGACAAAACAGATATGTATTTTACTTAAGGGTAGGTAGACACGTAGTGGCTTGGACTTGGCACCAAAATTTTTGCTGTAGTGCAAGTGGATATCTGTTATTGAAAACTTGCATTATTCAATAATGTATTATTGAATCATGGAAAACTTGCAGACAAGGCGAATTATGAGGTGGTGTTAGTAAAAATCATTGCTGTCCTTCTGAATGTCAAAATGATTTGTTTGTTGTATTTTAAGGTGATTCTTGCCGTGTGTAAATGAAAAGAGCAAGTCCAAAAGGGAATGTGAAAAATCGCGTGGACAAAATTTCCGTGTATAAACACAGTCTTATAGGTTTTCGTTCTTTGGTACTGGATAAAGGTGAAATTAGTCAAGAACGCAGAACGCATACTTAAACGCAGTCTGTATATGGAGAATTTTGTCGATTACTGGGGTCCTCAGTGTTGCTTAATACAGTGTTGCCATTCATCAATGGCTTTTCATAAACTTACCTTTTCAACTAAATTTTTCGTGCTATAATAGATCGTAGCTAAGTATAAACTACTTACTTTTCAACAAAAAAAACCTTATTTAATAGTAAATTTCAAAGATTTCAAACGTAATTTGAACAGGAAATTATAACTTTTTACCATCTGCAAAACTGACGAAGTGACAACCATCTATAGAAGGAAGAAATCAGCTGACACGGAAATATCTAACTGCTTCGCTACGGGCTACAACTACAGAAAAATTCTGCGGTGTTGAGTTTTCATTTACATGGCACTCTGGTAAGACAGATCGTGTCAGCTGACTCGGGTTTACGTACCGGTAGGTTTACGTTCTTGATTAATTTCAACTTAAAAAATCTGTAGATTTAAGTTCTTTTCTCATGAATCAAAAATACAAGATCACGCAAGAACGCGACGTTGTATTTGTAACTGGTTCTGAGAAAAAAGTTTGCGAAAGCGGGTTCGTCAGCTGAGCGTTTGTTTACATCACAAGCACCACTATTTTACACTTTTATTCAAGTAAAGAAGAGTTAATTCAACATGACAACACTTTTAAAGCATTTTGTGGCATCATTTTACCTAAATTGTGCGTTTAAAGTGGCTGACAATAATTTTGGCTAATTTTGGTTTTCGTTGTTTTCTTAGCTTTGTTTACTTTTCGCTCGTTTTCCAGTGAAACAAGATGGCGTAGAACCCGCTAAAAAAATTTTTCATTTCATTTCATTTATTTATAAAATCATTAGCACAATAAGATCAAAAGAATGATCTTTTATAGCGCAACAAAAAATTCATAACAGCACATACATATAACTAAAACAGCAAAAATTACTTAAGACTAAATAAAAGTAACATAATATAATTAACAGAGTAGTATTTTTAAGTGAGTTCTACAATTCCAGGACATTTACTTAAAATAAGACTTAATTAAACAAGTACATAGAGAGCACATCACAGGGACTGAAGTGAAGCTAACGGAAATATGCATACAGAACATTTTTAGAGTTGCTTTTGTTTAAACTACTGCGAATATGGGATGGAATAGAGTTCCAGATGCGGATAGCATTGACAAAGAATAGCCGTGCAGAGCTGAGATAATTGTAGGTAGGAACAGTCAAGTCCTTTACTCGAGTGGATTTGGGGAACATTAATTTTTCATATAGATATTTGGGTGCCTTATCTGTCATGAGACGAAAAAGGAATACACAATTTCTAGCTTTAAGATATTCAGAAATTTCGCAGCCAAGTAGGCGCGTTCTCCAAGCGGAAATATGTTCATATCTTGCTAGCCCAAACACATAGCGCGTGATCTGGTTAAATACTACATCTATTTTGTGAGCTGATTGGGAATCTAACCTGCTGTAGACTACCTCAGAATAACAGATAATTGGCATTATAAGTTGGATTGCGAGTTTACGTCTGATTTCTATCGGTGTAAATGGAGCAGACATTCGTAAATTCCTTAAAGTATTATAGACTTTGCCTACAGTTGAATTCACATGGTCAATGCAGGTAAGGCCAGTGTTGATAATAAACCCAAGGTTAGTTACTTTTGACACAAATTTAATTGGTTTGCCACCAATGTGTAACGATGGAATAGTTGCTAGGTTGAGACGTTTCTTACAAATAGGTAAAACAAAACACTTGTCACAATTAAGACAAAGACCATTTAACTGTGCCCAGGACCTTATAGACATCAGTTCCCTGTTGAAGCTTGCGCACAAATTAGCTAAGTCCTCCAGAGGACCTGACATGTAGAGCTGGACATCGTCCGCATAGGCATGCATGTTGGCGTGCATAGAAGTCCGAAATATAAATCGACTTTTTTCACTCTCTTGTTCTTACGTGATCTTGTGTCTTTCGTTCATGATTCCACTTTTCTTTAACTAACCTCCCTATTATTAATTCGTATACGATGCACGATAAACGCTTGCATTCTGTTATCCCTATTACGAACCGATGTTCGTCGTAGCAAATCCGATAGTAACTGATTTGTGTTGGTTAACGATAAAAAGAGAACAAAAACCACAGACATTAAAAATAATATACATCTGTCGGGAATATGAAAAGAATAATACGAAAACTAATTTCTACGATACGCATGCAAGCAAGGGGGTTAAAGAATATTTAATTCAACACAGCAACACGTTAAGACGATGCCAACCGAACCAAAAAACATCAAAAACGCTACGAAAACTTTTTTCTGAAAATCGATTACAAATACAACGATGGCGGATTACGTGATCTGTAGTCGTTGGTTCATGGTTTTCTTTTACAAATCGCCAAATGGCCAAAATCGGCGGTTCGCGGAATACATCACTTTTGTTATCTACATCGTGTTTAAGCTTAAACAGACGGCAGCGTTGATCATGACTAACTCGGACTTAATCCGGATCAACTGCACTTAATTCCCCAGTTGATCCGGATCAACGCTGCCGTCTGTTTATGCTTTTTGACAATTTACATTTCTGAGCTAAATTATTCACCCTGTGCTAAACGTAAATAAACTCCCCTTCCTTACCTGACCCCGTTATCAGATGTTCAGGTGTTAAAAATAGTTCATAACGCCGCGTTTTATTTATTTTATATTCTCATTTCAGTCCTAGAAGAAAAATAATTTAAAAATAGCATATGCCAGTGCGTCAGAAGAGGGTATATTAATGCGGACGGGCCCACAAAAACAGTCTTTAAATCATTGTCCACTGTTTTAGTTATATGTATGTGCTGTTATGAATTTTTTGTTGCGCTATAAAAGATCATTCTTTTGATCTTATTGTGCTAATGATTTTATTTATTAATAAATGAAATGAAATGAACACTCCATCAGAGTGCTATCAAAAATCTGAGTAAATCAAGGTTGAGCAGCGCTTATACTGGTAAACTATTTCATTTTCATAGTGCAGCTTTTGGATCGAACTGGTAATAGCATCGAGTCCCTCGAAATGTCAGGTGAGCACATCTAGTATTTCTTTTTTTTCGAAATATAAGTCAATTAAATGTTTTGCTTCGAAATTACCTGCTTTAGTTGTTCGAGGACTCGTGGACTGGTGAGAACGTGAAGATCAATGCCAACTTTTCTACGCATACAAGACTTTCATAAGCTCTTAGCCGCTTTTGGCAGCACAACGCTGCCGCCGGCATCTGCAACTAAAAAGAGCAATAGCCAGGCGAACAGAAGAATGAAGTCAGCAGTACGTAATGGCACAGCAATTCAACGAGGCGATCGCATACTTACGGAACAACCATTTGTCTTTGTGCTGCAAGCCAAATACCGTAAAGAGCGCTGCGATAATTGCCTGCAAGCGTAAATGATGGCGTGCAATTTCGGAAAAAACGCAGTCACATTAATATGTTTTATTTTCAGCTGCAAGGTATTGAAATGTGCCAACTGCCAGTACGTGTATTATTGCGGTCGTGACTGCCAAATGCAATGCTGGAGGCTGCATAAAATCGAATGTCCATTCCTAAAGCGCATTTATCCGCGTATTGTGCCCGATGCAGCACGCATGCTTTGTAAATTGATAATACACTTGGACAAGGGAGGGGATCTAGTGCGTGGGTACTACACTGAAACTTGTTCACGTCGATTTCGTGACATGATGTCCCGTAAGATTACATTGATTAACTATTTATGATAACAAATTTAAGCTTTTTGATAAACAGATTATGGTGAGATAAAAAATGACGCACGACGTTTGGAGCATTTAGAATCTTTGCATGGCGTGTTGCGAGATATGATGGGAGAAAGTGCTATAGTGCCTAATCTAACGGAATTAACAAGTATCTATGGGAGGGTAAGTATTGAATAGGATACAAATATAATTATAATTTAATTTTCTATCATTAGAAAAAAAGAAAAAATTATTAAAATACGATGATCCTCAACATCTCTCAATTCATGCTGGTCGCTCATTAGCGAGTCAAAAATACTGCATCTCAGTACGTATGTATGTATGTACATGCATATGTATGTTCCTATGTATATACATGTGTGAAATCCAAAACAAAGTTTAAAATTTCTGGCTAGTGGCCAAAAAATTCGGAAAATGATTAAAGTCATGCACTCGCTAAGAAAAAAATAAATAAATTAAAAAATAGGTGTGCCGGTAGCATTTTACGATGCCTCAGCTGTGCTTTCAGTTTCACTTCAGATCTCCTCCCCTATAGTATTTGTATGTTGGCGCCAAGGTTTTGCTTGTAGTGAACGTAACGTAATTTTTTGAACCCAGTGCAATATCTCACGCAAATAAATCTGTAAAGAAGCGGCAAAATAAACATAAAAATATAATTTGCCACTTCCACAAATTTTGAATTTATTAGTATTTTTTAATTTTAGTTAATCACTAATGGCT
Organism: Rhagoletis pomonella; assembly: GCF_013731165.1. Taxonomy (NCBI): domain Eukaryota; kingdom Metazoa; phylum Arthropoda; class Insecta; order Diptera; family Tephritidae; genus Rhagoletis; species Rhagoletis pomonella. The sequence continues at coordinate 9,489,425 of NW_023458567.1, read as the reverse complement.
TCAGCATACTCGACCCTGAAATGAATTCCATTGCCACAGCTATTTATCTTGGCGTTTCAGTAACAGATCACAGCTGCAAGCCAAACGCGGTTGCTACCTTCGAGGGTACTACCTTACATGTGCATGCAATCGACGACATCGAGTGCTTGGATTGGTCCAAGGTTCATCAACTACGTTTTAAAAATTAATGTTGTTCAAACTAATTGCACTCCCTCACTTCAGATCTTCATCAGCTATATAGATCTTCTAAATACACCTGAACAAAGGCGTGCCGAGCTTCAAGCGAATTATTTTTTTCTCTGCGTATGTTCGAAATGCACTGATGTGCAGGAAACACACGAAATGCTAGCTGCTGCCTGTGGCAATAAAAATTGTAATGAGTATTTAGATATAAATCTCAATAACTGTCCACGTTGTGATACTGGCGTCAGTCCGAAGCAACGGAATGGATACAATGAGGCTATGGCCATAACAAAAATGCACTTGGAAAATATGAAGGATGTGGCTTGTAAGACATCGCTATGTAATTAATCAATAGTTTCTAATTCCATTTGATTTTTCAGATTTCGATGTTTGCAAACTATGCCTCGCCAAACAAAAAGGTTTTGTTCATCCACTAAATATTTGGCATGTTAAAACTTTAGATGCGGCGTTTGAAGCTGCCATCGATGTGTTGAAGTGGAGAGAGGCGTTGGAGTTTGGCAAAGAGTTGGTTGTAGGCTTCAGGTTAGCCTAATATTAAATGTGTATATTTTTTAATCATTTTTAATTTTTCATAGAAAATATCTCGGCGATTGGCATCCGTTGCTAGGTCTGCTTTATTTAAAAATTGGCAAGATTCAACTATACGAAAACTACTTACCAGAGGCCGTGAACAGTTTAAAGGAAGCGCAAAAAATTCTCCAAGTTACCCATGGTCGAGATCACAGCCTGTTGCGTGAGCAATTATCACCTTTACTTACACAGGCTGTTGCCGAGAGCTCCGAATAAAATTCCCGCCAGCGAAGAAAAGTATGTTTTGCCGACAATCTGGTTTTCATATCCAATCATGCCATTTGAGAACATATTCTGGCTTTAGCTGAGTGTGCAGGGACGCATGCTACTGCAGCAGGTTGAATTGCCTTCAGACGCAACTTACCGATTATTAAATGATATAATAAGCGTTTATTAATATTCAAATATCTGCTGAATTTACATATTTTCCTAGGCGAATATATATAAGTTTATAGCAGAAGTACAAAAACAAAATGTACACGTCAAGGGGAATTTATATATATATACATATAGATTTATATATATATGTATTAATTCGCTTTGCTATTTGCTTTTCCTGCCTGAATAAAAATTCAGAGTGAAGGCGGATTCAGCGAAAACTTTTCTCAGAAATATTTCAGAAAAACATACTTATTATTTACTAATTATTATAATTTTAGAATAAAAATCTTATACTACCAGAAAAAACGCAGTGTATCTTGTTTAGACAATTTTTGTTAATGCCTTGGCGCGCCGATCGGTATTTTGGAAAAGTGCTCGTATGAGATGCTTAATTTCTTCTGCCTTATAGTTTGCCGTTAAAATACCGGCACCTTCACACCACTGCTCGGTGATTTCTTGCAACGAAGCATTCAGTATCATTTTCAATTGCTCAAGTTTCATCCAAGATTTAATATGTATCACTTCATGTTTGTGCTGCAGGAAGTACAAAAAAAAAAAAATAGCATTTGATTCGCATCATTGCATCCCATCAGAAATTTACCTTGAATAAAGTTGGCACCTTCTCCAATATGACACTGATTAGCTCACTCAACTCACTTGCCACTGTTGCCGAAATATCCTCCATTGCGAGAATACGTCGTATTATTTCATTACAAAAATCATGTATAATATCGCAAAATGTCTTGTTATAAATTGCATCGGGTAGCACATTCTGCCAAACATTTTTCAACAAATCTAATTGACGTAAACACTGGCGCAATAATTTCAACGGCGCAGTGCCAACTGTGTGTGCATCGGAAATATCTGCAAGAGAATACAATTTTTTTTATATAAAAGGTTATACAATAGGCACTTGTTTCATGTATCTATGCACAAAATTACCAAATTCTTTGAGTATGCCCATGATAATCTTTTGCTGATAATTGATTTGTACATTCAAATATTTGCTTCCACTCATATGTAGGGTCTTAACCAATGCTGGGTATGTGGGTATGCCCTTTTCTGAATTCGTGGTCACCCAATGTGCTAAAAATTGGCAATTATTATAGAACAGAGCAGATTGCTGTGGTATGCTTTCTAGAAGCTTCTCATGTATCTTCGGCACTTCGCCAACATACGATATCAATATGACGCTGATAACGTTTAACAGACTTTCATCTTCTGTATCATGTGATTGGCGAAGTATGCGCTCCATCAACTTAATTAATTCCTAAAAAATATACCAAATATTGTTGTAAAACTTTAGAGACATACAAACAATAATGCACTCACCAGTGTGCTCTTCGAGACCATACAGCAAGGAAAGAGAAAAGGATTTTTAGCTACATCTTCCGCGGAATTCTTTTCAGCAATTAATGCCATATCTTGCAAGTCCTTATGCATTATGTCTAGCGCGCTTTTTATAAGTTTATTGCTGAATTGTTCACGGAAGTAGCTTTCAAATTTTTCGGCAAAATCGCTAAGAGCTTTATCGGTTTCTGAGTTAATGAGAAACGCATCCGCTAGAAAGTGTTCAAATTGAACGACATCCTCTACGAGCGTTGACTCATCGTATTCGCTCATATTTTTGGGTATTGCATGCATCAGGCATTCTTCCACTAGTAAATTCAAAAATCGTTGTTTTATATGATCGCCGATAATGGAGAATACTTGTTGATCATTGGATACTGAAACATTTATGTTGGCTAAACAATTCAAAAGCAGCTTAATATTTTCAAACACTTTCTTGTAGGAAGGACGTAAGCTTCGACTCATTTCTTTTAACGAGTATGAAAGTGTCAATCGCACATGTTCGGGATTTTCTTCGCTGTAGTCCAATGAAACTGGCTTCAAAATTAGTGGCTCTAAACAGTTTTCTAGCAGAAAATCGCATATCTTAATGGGATTATAACGCGCCTGAAAATAATATAAGGTACTGAATTAAGTTTATACTAAACTATTGATCTCTAGCTACTTGCTTGGAACAACGCCATCACAGTATCTTGCAATTGATTAACATCCTTCGATACCTGCAGCGTTATATATTTCGAATGGGAGAAAGGTTTTTCAGTGAATTGCACCAGCAACTCGAATCGCTGCTGCAAGTTCTGTTTTAATATATTCGCTTGAATGTGATATTTTACTTTTATTGTATTGTAGCATTCACATTTTTGGAACACGCGATCTACATCTGTGCCTCCGTCACTGTATATTAAGCTTTTTAATTTGCCCAGATGATCCAGCACCACCAAGTACTCCTTGTTCGAATTTGCCTCCTCTACACATTGAAACAGGTCGTCAACCTTGAGTATTCTGAAGGACACGCGTAAACCCAGCGACATTTCACGGAATTCGTCTATACACGCACCCAGCTCCGAGTTGGCTTGGCGCAGTGCGGCATTTGCTTCGCTGCCAATTGTCTGCAGCAAGTGCTCAGACTCACGCACTAATTGCTCACCATCATCGAGGTACGCGTCGGAAGTTGTTTGATTTGGCATGAATTCAATATAATTGTCTTCGATATGTTTGCGTATACGCTCCTGGTAACGCTTTATGCGTGACAAAATTTTAGTAATAGTGCTCTTTGTGACTTCGGCATCGCCACCGTTGCCGTCTCTCAGGATCTTCACGATATCATCGCTATATTGCATCTCATTCTCTTGGAGCGCCATGCCTAATAATGATATATGTATTTATTTTTTTTTAAAGGTTTTGCCACAGAACCAGAAAATATCCTCTGAACCAGACTACGCCTAGGGACGCTACAAAAAACAATTGGAATTTTACTTAGGTATGAATCGATACGAGTAAATACAAGTGCATACCCGATGCTTTTCATCCGATACCAAGTAATTTTGGTATTGATACTTTTGAACCAACCGAAAATCGACTGACCATATAGAAAAGAAACTATCGATTGAACGCTCGCATACATATCGTCGCCTGGGTAAAAGATTGTCGCAAGCGCAATTTTGACGATTTTTAGTTTTTAGATGCAGTTATATATTTTGAAATAAGGTCTTTCGATTGGTGTTATCAGTTTTAAAATATCTCCTTTAGTTTCCGACATATTGACTATAATTTTTTCTATAATTTAGTAAAAATTTAGTTACGGCCCGTCTCCACAGGCAAAAGTTTTTGCCTACCAACTGTCATTTTTATTGCCTGATAAAAATTTTATCAGCGGCAATATTTGTGCGTGGGCATTTTTTATCTTGATAAAAGCATTTATAAGATGGCATTTTTTGCCGGATTTCATCAATTAAAAAGTTTAAAAAATATGCTATTTCACACCCAAGCAAATAATAACACATATTTTAATAGAAAGCAGTTCAATTTTTGCTTTTATATTGAAATATCGATAATGTTGTCTCCACGAAGCTATCGCGCAAATGAAAATGTAGCTGTCAAAGTACCAAATTGCTGGCAATATTTATCAAGATAAAAGCTCTGATAATTATTGCTTGCCAAGAGCAATATGCGGTTTCCATGGGCAAAATTTTGCCTGATAACATTATCAAGATAAAAACTTTTGCCTGTGGAGACAGCAAGTTAGTGATGCAGCCATATTAAACTAATCAATATCTTAAAAAAGACGTTCTCTATTTTGGATATCTCCTTTAGTTTGCGAGATATTGAGTAAAAAGTGCCGTTAATTTAGTAGAGATTTTGACCAATTTTTGTCGTATTTCATACAAAGTGGCTGCCAAATTGTGGACAAATGACACTTACGACAAAATTTTACTAAAGGAAATCCTTCATAAACTCAAAGCTAATTAACATTAAACATTAAAAATTAAATAACTTAAGAACTTTGTGAACTAGTAACATTTTCAGAGACTTTCGAGAATATCTATCTTCGCGTTTTTGAGAAATTGCATTCCAAACTTCAATCGCGATTTCCCACAACCTGCCGAAATCAACATACGACAACCTTTTACCCAGGCGACGATATGTACATAGATACATACATCAAAGAATATTTTACTTCATTGGGCGCATTCATAACACGAACCCAGGAATGGAGGCAGATGGACCAAACCACAATATATTTGGAACACATCAAGATAACCAACCGTTCAGCTGTGGGAAAACTAAAAATGCAGACCTCAACTCAACTAAATAAAGCTACATCACAATTTTATAATTGAAATAATTTAGATAAATTCTCAAATAATAAGTCAGTTTCACGCTAGTTCTTTTAAAGTAAATTTGTGCATAACATTTAGATATCTACTATTTGTATGTTTCACAGCATGCTTTCGATAAACATCGACTTCAAATCACTGCGGTTGTTCTGGCTATTTCACACAATTAACAAGAAAATAATACCTTATTATTTTGCAAAATCATGCAATGAAAATAAAAATTACATAAACGGATGATCAAACCTGACATTATTTAATAAAAATGTAATTTTTCCAAAATATCGTTAAGAAAAATCGATACATTTTCACACTCATTTTGCTATATCGTAAACTAAGTCCAAACTACTTAGTAGAAGCCTAAAATTGGACTATGAATAGAGGTAAATTTTAAGTTGGTACTTAAATTTAAGTTGCAACTTTGTTAGTTTCGACTTAGTTGCTGGACTATGAATACGCGTCAATATGTATTTGCACATACATGCATTTATATTTTTTATTATCACTGAAATCTGAAAACTCGAAAGCAAATCATAATATAATATGTATATCAAATTTAAAGGTAAAAACTTGCACTTTCTAAGTAATATAAATTTTTTTAGCATTGAAAATGGACTTTTTCTAAAAAAAGGTTATTTTATGAAAAAATTATGAAATTTTTTTGTTTTATAATATTTTTGGCTTAAATATATAAAAACGCATACACATTTTATATATCAGCTTGAAGATAAATTAATTTTCTTTATTTTAACACATTACCTTTCGAATCGGTTACGCAGTTTAGAAAATATTAATATTTTAAAATATAAAATTTTTTTGTTTTACCTTCTATATCTACTTTACTTTTTAATTGCGGTAAATAATATTTATACAGTTAAAATCAGCGTAAAAAGTACTAGCAATCTGCATTTTTAGTTTTTCTATAGCTGAACGGTTGGTTATTTTGATGTATGCCATATATTTTTACAAATAACATAAACGAAATCGAGTTGTATTTTTTAATTTGGATTCATGTATTTTTGGATATTTTGCTGCCATCTATTCACTAATTTATCAATTATTTCGAATTTAGAATAGTGGGCAGAAAAATCACTAATTATCGTCATATTTTCAAAATAGTTTCATTGCTAAACTCTCTTGTACAACACCAACTAGATGGCATGTATGGGCTCTGTCACACGGTCAGTAATTATCACGATATTTGGATCGCGATCCATATTGATGGATTGATGGATCGCGCACGAATGCTACATGTTCAATATTTATCGCGTCAGTATTTGCAAAATTTTTTTGCTGAAAGCTTATTATGACGCAAGGAAATATTTTTATTTTTTACGTATAATTTACAGATAATGCATTCCACAATTATTTTAAAATTTCCAATGTTAATTAAAATTTGTTTTGAAAGATTTTAAGACGTTCGCATTATGAGAGTAAAAGATGTACTGACGAAATGTATGGATCGCGTTTTGAAAGTGCTACACGTTCAATATTTATTGACGGTATTGCGATCGGCGATCCAGAATCCAAAAATTTTTAGAAATTTTGCGATATGGATCACGATCCATCAATACTGAATGCTACACCGTCAATAAATAGCGCGATACGTGGATCACGTCCATAAATACTGACCGTGTGACAGTGCCCTATGAGCCAGTGCTATCGTATACTATCGTGTTGTATATGTAGGAAAACTTCAACTCCGAACAAAATGTGTATAACATATACATATGTACAAATGTAAATATAAATATTGCACATACGTAAGTATAAATTCTAAATAGTTGCCTTAGTTCAATTCACAGCGACGCTTATTTAAGTAAAATTCACAAAATTTCAATGCACCGGCACTATCGAAACA
>NW_023458567.1:9479839-9482125 GCF_013731165.1 Rhagoletis pomonella | reverse complement strand
TACTTAAAGATCAAACTTATTGCCGTTGGTCAGAATGCTGCAATGAGCGTAGTATTAAGGGGGATATTGGAGGTAATCAATTAGTAATAGGCATTGTAGAATTTATTGTTTTTTTTTTTTTTTTTAGAGCTGAGAAGAACACTGACGGAGAAGCTGTATGGACAGCATATCGTCATACAGCAGTTAATTTCGGCGCTAGAAGCTCATATAAATCCTCACAGTTCTTCACGCAAACCACTGGTGATGAGTTTTCATGGCACCCCGGGCACAGGGAAAAATTATGTGGCTGATATGATCGCAGAGGCATTGTACGAAAAAGGTGTGAACAGCAGATTTATTCACAAGTATAGAGGAAGGTTGGATTTTTCCATAGATAATGATGTAAATAAGTATAACGTGAGTAAATATTAACTCAAATCAAAAGTGCATTTCATTTCCATTTAGTTTTCTTTATCATACCAAATAGTACCGCATTTACTCTGACGTCACAAAAGGCATTAACGATTGTCCATTGTCTTTGTTTATTTTTGATGAAGTAGATAAAATGCCGCAAGGAGTTTTTGAATCGTTAACATCGCTAGTAGATTACAATGGACTACCAGATAATTTGAGTGGCTCTAAGGCTATTTTTATTTTCATTTCCAATACGGCTGGTGTACAAATTTCACATCAACTGGCAAAAATGCTAAAAAATGGTGCAATGCGTGAAAACATCAAACTCAGTGCTTTTGAGCAGGTACTAGAGAAGGTGTCTTATAACATAGAAGGGGGGTTAAAGAAAGCTGGTTTAATTGAAAAACACGTAATTGATCACTATTTACCATTCTTGCCGCTCGAAAAGCAGCATGTTCTCAAATGCATAGCCGCAGAGTTTAAAAAATGGGGCCGAGATCCGAAGGAAGGCGTGATAGAGTACGATCAAATTAATGTTTGTATATTTAAAAATTCTCAAATATTTTTTTTTCTTTCATCATATGTAGGTCATTACTTCAAGATGTGATTACTTATGATCGGGAACACGGACTTTTTGCGACCTCGGGTTGTAAAACAATAGAAAAGAAAGTAGCAACAGAAGTGTGGATCAATTGAAAGCCAGGGATTTATATATCATTTTTAATGCATTTATTTCTTATAAAAGTCACACGAAATACTAAATATACGTGTATATTTCGTATTACCATGGGTTGAGCCATTTCATACGTGCATCACGTTTTAACAAATCAGTGTCTAAGCGTTTTGGGTCAGATTCGAATGCTTCAGCAGCTTCTAATCGTTGCACTACAGGACCGATTTCTTTAGTAACGATGCATTCACCATTTTCCTTAAGAACCGTATATTTGATGTCATTATCAGTCGGCTCACCATACGGGAATGTTATTGGTGTCACTTTGATCAAGTGCTTTATTTTCCAAAGTAATGCATTGACGTCTGGTATATTTTTTACTACAGTAAAATCACTTTGTTTACCATCGAGACCTAGGTCTTTCAGAATACGTTTCTCCCAAAAAGGATTACCCTTGACAGGTTTAATACGTTGTACACGGAATAACTTCGCTGGTTGAACTGGTGGATCTTCATGGTCAGGTGTCCTAATAAATTTAGAAAAAATGAACAATCTCAAAACGTCAGTCATTTATATGAGTGCGTACTTACATTGGGTAGTATATCACTTTGCCATATTTCTGTCCGTCCTTGTATAAATATTTTTTATTGTGTTTGCCATAGGCACGTACTGTGTGTGTTATTAGAGCGGCTGGCTGCAACATTTTTGTTAAATCCATTTATAAAATCCAATTTTCAAAATTTTTATACAGACCAAATGCGGTTAGGTTATGAAACAACAAAAACAGCTGTTTACTAAACAGAGTTGTATTTTATCAAAGTACAGTACGAACAGGAGGCAGAAACTACAGAGTGTACGACTTGAAAATTTTGTTTGGCGGCAGATGTTTGTATCCAAAATGGCCGTTGAATAGAAAAATTAGTGACCCGTGTCCTTTTTGAGGTGTTTTCTTTTTGTGAATTTTTCTACAAAAAATGACAAAAACTAAAGAAAATCAGCTTACCGGCGTTTTAACGGACTTGCCTACCCTGAAGCGCAAAAGACAATCTGAAGGATATTTGGGATCCGTCGCGGAAATTTCTACGGATACAAAAACTTGTTTCACAAATTCTGCCTTCAGTTCTACACCCAAGAAAATTGTGGCTCGCAGGCGCACGGCTAATGCGCTAAGGAACAATTGTATGCAAGACCCTTGCTTGGAAGTCAAATCGATTGCAGATATA
>NW_023458567.1:9473003-9479739 GCF_013731165.1 Rhagoletis pomonella | reverse complement strand
TGTGATACAGTCAAATTGCTTTGTAAACGCCGCATTAAATCTACGATCACAAGATGCATCTTCTACGCGTAACCCTTTTGAGATCCAACGTTGTACCAATGTTCAGCCCATTACTGCTGTTGTTGGTGTCGAAAATCGCGGTCTAGATGACGGCCCAGCGGTGCCCACTGACTTAAAAATAGTTTTACCATTTAAGCCTACTTTGGGCTGCCGCATCGACTTTTCAAACATACCCATTGAACAATTAACTCCTACCAAACTGCTAGCAGATAAGCTTGTATTTTCTCCGGTTCTAGCGGTACCGAAGCGTTCACTGGATTCGGCAAGCGAAGAGAGTAGCATGGATATTGGAAAAGAATTGGATCGTTACCAGCTTGAGTTGGAAAACAGTATCAACGAGGCAAAAATGCGCAAAACCAATGGTACATGCATGGATTCCCAAACGAGCGAATTAACTTTACAAGTAGATGTGGAACAAAAAATAACTTTTACACAAAGATTGGCAGAGATAGTTGAAGAAGATGAAGAGAAGGAAAATGAGAGTTTCAAAGACGAGATTATAAAAACTACTACAACCGAGGAGTTTACAATTCAGTCACATGATACAGAAATATCTGGAAAAGCACAAATCGAACATGTTAATGATGAATTAAAAACTGAAGATGTTGCCTATGCGTCTGATTCTGATGATGAAGAGATAGATTTCAGAGTCCCTGCACCGTTTGTGCGCGCCTACCATCGCATTAATCCACAAGATGCAACTGGCAGCAAAGAGTCGCTACATTCCACTGGCTCAAGTAACTCGGCGACAGACCATAAAAAATCATTAAATGTACGAAACATAATACGTAAGTCTCTAAGAAAACTGATGCATCCAAACAAGCATGATGACATAGCAGAGAAAAAATCGGTTGAAAAGCAGCAGCACCTTTTGCAAAATGAAGAAGTAGAAACAAAAGAAAAGCAACCACACATTGGTGCATATAAATTTATTCGTAATAGCTTGCGACGCAAAGCGGCGCCCAAAACGACAATTTGCACAGAAAAGGCGGCTGCGGTCAAAGCTGAAATATCCATTATTGATACCAGTGAACGTAGTATGAAACTCAAGGCGGAATTGTTGCCGAAGGCAGAGGGAGACCGGAAACACTCATTGCGGAGCAGTTTAAGACGATCGACGCGCGAAATAGGACAGCATTTTATGAAGACTGTGTTTCATAAAAACCAAGAAGCCTACGAGTTCACTAAATGATTTAGTATATAATTTACTAAATGATGTTTGCTGCTATATGTCACTGTTTTGCACCCAAAGATAATACTTAACCGTTTACTAAGTAAGTTTTTCTAAATATACAATTTTTTAGATTTGTTTTAAGCCACCAAACTAGCACTATGAAATTTCGGCAAACTGTGTTAAATATTGTATTTCGTTTTTAATAAAGAATCGATTTTGTATACATACTTTATTTGAATATACAAGCAGTATACATATCGCACGTTTAACAAGAAAGAGAGTTATTTCAAAATTTACATTTTTGGAGATTTCATCATACAACTAATAAGCTTGATGAGGAGAATATGTTCAGTACAACAGAATAATAGCAGCCAAATTCCAATGAAGCTGTTGGCAACTTATGTTTGTTTATTTATTGTTAAAAATTTTTGATTTAGATATGGGTTGATCCATGATAAAAACATAACAAGGTAAAACCATTGAGAGGCAGTCTGACGTTTGCCAACAATATAATTTTAAAATTCAAAACTCGAACTCACACACACATTCTCATTTGCAATCTCAAACAACAACAATTGTGAACAATTTAATTTTTTTATTTTCAATTATTTTATGATTATAAAATGTTGGCAAACTTCAGAAAAAAATCATGGCCGACGAATTGAGAGAATGAATTTACCTTGTAATGTTTTTATCATGGGTTGATCTATATCAGAAACCACATTAATAGAAGTTTAAAAGCTTACCAAAAGTTCACAAAAACTAATTAAACGTAAAAAAATGTTCATCAAAATTTAGATTTTTTTTCGAATTTTTTTGTGGAGGGTGTTGTGCATTTTGTTCCACATAAAAATAAACTTGGTTCATGCGTTATATGGATGAAAACGCGCAACACTCTCCTAAACCCAAAAAAAAATCTAAATTAAATGGGCTACAAAACTGCATACTGAAAATTTTCCGAAGAAATCGAATTAAAAAATCGAAATTTTGACGAGCATTTTATTTTATTAGTTTTTAGGAACTTTGTGCAAACTTGGAAAATTTATTAATGTGGTTTCTGATATGCTATCCTGCTCACCTTTAGTTCATACACTTCACACTTTTATTTCATACAATCTTGAAGCAGAAATATTTTAAAGTGTATGAAGTAAAGGTGGGCAGGGTACTACAAATGAAGGGGTTAGAATCAAAAGGAGCTAAGTAGATTTGAAATTTTTTTGAGATAATTAAGGTTAAAGTTTATTATTTATTGTAAATTCTGGGTAAATGCATTTGAAATGATTCTTGCCTAAATGAATGCAGGTTAATTAAATAATTCAAAGAATATTTACTCTTTCTCACCAAATAAACGCTATTGTTAACTATACAAATATGGGCATAACTTATATTTAAAAATAAAATTATAGTTTAAAAAACTAAAACCTCGCTATTATAATTTCCATTCGTACTGTCAACAGGTATGTAAATTGAGAATAGAAATCGCTGCATCTTTTAGGCGCATCAATATTACATAGTTACATCCCGAGCTAAAAAAAGGGAGGTAAAATGTTACTTAGATCCTTATGATTTTAACCCCTTCAAATGTAGATCAACCCATATTTTAAATGAAAATTATTAACAATACATAAATAGACATAGGTTGCCAACAGCATAATTTCGAATTTTTCTGCCATTATTTTACTCGCAGCATGTGTGAATTTCCATCTGTTTTTTTTTTACCAAATATGTATGTATGTATGTACATATGTATGTATACCACTTGATCAAACTTTGCATTTTCACACAAACTTTGAATTGTGAATTATGCTGAATTTCCACTAGGCATTGATATGACAAAAAATGTATGCCATTTAAAAAAATGCCAAGTGGAAATGAACTTAATGACTATTTTTTTAATGTAATGACACGATTATTCTTTAATGCCCGACCTTGTCATTTGTCGGTTTTGCCATTTAATGCCTAGTGGGAAATTCTTTTCAAACATCTTTCCAGCATTAATTCCCTATATCGAGCCCCAACCACCAAAATAACGTAAGCGATTTTTTTTTTTAAATTTTGTTTTTGATGCGGCAATACATCTAGATGCTTATGGCTGAAAAAGAAAAATCAGTCGTTGGGAGAGCGCTGCAAATTAAAACCAGACTCAACATTATTTTGTATTCTTTAATTTGTTTATTTCTGGAAAATCTCCTTTCTTTTAAACTTTAATTGAGTTTTTAATTACATTGCATTTTGCTTATTTTATTTTTCATACTTCACTCTGCAATACATATATTCTTTAACTTGTCGGTGTTTGATTGATTACAACATTTATTTTCTTTCCGGTTTAATGTTTTTTTTTTTGCTTTCCGCTTTCATTTCAAATAATGAATTGTGTAATTTGTATTTGGATTTATTCGACATTGAATAATTTTCACAATTAATTATTTCACTACGTTTTCTATGAATTAGAATTGCTTGTTAACTTAGAAACAAACGTTTTCTCAAATAATATGTTGGGGGGTTTTTTTTTTATCAAAGTATTTGCATCTTTTGCGCTTCAGTTTCTACTTAAAGTAATTTCATTTAATTAAATTTGTTTTTACATTATTTGATTTTGGTTTTCGTATTCATGTAGCTATAATGGTTGGTTTTTAATTTTATTCAATATCTATTTCTTAATTATTACTAAAATTTGTTTATAATTAAATTTCGTCTGTTTTCTATTACGTTGTTTGTCATATCCGTTATTGTAAACATGTATGCATGTACATACATATGTATTTTTAATAACTAACCTATTATACAGACATACATACTTACAAGTATGTATATTTCATACTTGCGCACTCATTTTAATTAATACTCATATACTACTATTTTACATACATACATACATGTGTATGTCTGCATTTAATTGTATTATTTAATAATAACTCCGCTATATGTGTATGTATGTATGTATGTATGTATATCTTTGCATTGTATAGCTTTGCTTTTAGTTTTTTTTTTAAATTATTAAGAAAATTTGTTAATCAATTTACAGACCCGCACAAGTGGTTAGTGGTGATTGAATTGAAGATATTCCAATTACCAACAGTAGGTTAACAGGTTTAGTGGAGTACAATTGGGGGAAAAAATTTTAGAGAAAAGTTGGAGATTTTACGATTGCTGCACGTTTGAGAATTAACTGACGAGTAGGTGGTTTCAAAAAATGCATATAGTTCGTGGTAACGGTGGCAGCACGCAGTGCCGGAGTAAAAATTTAACTGAAACTTTATTTAAGAGCTAACTACTGTTTTGATTCTTTTGTTCATTCAAGTGAAAAACATCATTTGCCTTTAACCGGCCACTGCCTGCTTCCTTAGCATGAGAAAAAACTTTTCTTCAAGAAATTATAAATTGGGTAAATATAAAATATTTGCTATTTTTCCAACAATATGTATGTAACATTCCAACGCCATTTAAAGATCATCAAATATTACGGCTTAACATTAATTTTAAAACGGTACTCAGTACGCTCAGTTGTTGTTGATTTTTAAATTTAAATTTGCCTTTAATTTAAATTTTTACTTCAACTTTTTCTAATATGCTACACTACATAATCTACTTTGTCTATGAACTATTGTATTTACAGGAGAATTTCATTTTTTTACGGTGGCAAGGCTGTCGCTTTTTATACTTGCTAATTAATTAATTCTTAATAATGGATGGGTTTTGATACTTTGATTTTCTGCACAATAAAACGCTTTGGGGTTAGAAAAGTATAAACGAATGTATTAGCATGAAAACGCTATTAGAAATAACTACTCATAACCGCGTTTCCGGTATGAAATGAAATCTATCGATATTGATATCCAAATTCTATCGATGAAGCCATTTTGTACGGTTGAAATATGCCTATGGGGCCTTTTCACCCCACATTGACAGATTAATTATTCTCACTAGGGGTTTTCACACTGCATGGTACTCGGTAGCTCGGCGTTCGATAATTTTTTACATATCGCTCTACCTTAGTTCACAAAGGCCCTAACCAACACTTTTTTCCAGCGACTGAAAATAACCATTATTTTTCTAATTTTAACCAAAAAAAATCAAGATGTTGTAATTGTCGTAAAACAAATTTTACCTATACTCACGTATTTGTGTTCGTACGCCTACTTTCATTTACAATGCTTTTTATTTTTCGATTAAATGAATAACGATTAAAAATAATAATTAATATTTGAGTTTTATTTTTTTGCTCAAAGGAAATTATTATTGCTTGATTTTTATTTGTTCGATTAAAAATGATGATTATTTTATAATTTTTATTTTTTCGCTGAAAGATAATAATTATTATTGAGTTTTATTTTTTCACTAAAGAATAATGATCATTCGAAAAACCCAAAAGCTTGATTTCCGATGTATCCTTTTTAGATGTAGCGACACCCCAATAAAAGGAATAAGTGCCAAAATTTCAGTAGGCTGTGTCTGTATAACTTTTGGAAAAATAATTGTTATCTCTGATTCAAAAAAAAAAAATTATCAAATAATAATTCTTTCCGTTGAGCGAAAAAATAAAACTCAATAATAATTTGTATTTTTGAAAGAAAAAAATAAAAATCATAAAATAATGTTTAAATGCTGATTTGAATCATTTTACTCATAATGATTACCGTTTCTGCTTTTTATCAAACTGCGGTTTTCCAGATTGTTTGTAAAATTTTTAAAGCTCTGGTACCAAAAACCAACGGAGTTACTTGCAACTTTTTAAAATGCCCTAGCTGTTTTTGATGCTCTTTTTATAATGTTTTTTGCTGCTCCTGCAAAATAAAAAATTTGTTGATTAGGGCCTTTGTGAATTAAGGTAACGAAAAAAAAACCTCACTCCACCGCCGCTCTTGCCCACAAAACGGAGTTGTTCTGGTGGCGGAAATGTTCTAATGTTAAACCGCCCCATAAAGCTGGAAAGGATATCCTATGTCAAGTGGGCCGGACTATTTGGAATTTAAAAAAATTGTAAATAGGTTTTGAACTTTTAACTGCTTTTTCATAAAAACCTCGCCGTTTAAATTTTCTTCGCAAGTTCAAAGTACAAACTTGTGATATTTTCATGAGTTCCCATGAATGTAGCTTATTTTTATCTCACAAAAATGGTAAGTCCATTGCCAAATTGTTTTTTAGTAAATTTTCTTCTATGTATTTTATTGAAAATTTATTTCTAAACTTGAACGCTGGAATGTACACGCCTATTTTTTTTACTACCAATTGCTCTCTGTTTAATATTTTTTTTTTGTGAAATTCTGCGTGCGTATGTTTGTGTGTGGTTTTGTAATTTTTAATATACTATATGTACATATTTTTTTCTACACTTAATTTATTTGCATCTGCACAGCAGAGAATTCTTTTTAAATACAATAATTTCAATTCAGTAATTTCGAAAAATTTCTTCACTAAAGTTTCGTTAACTTATGCTATTGGTTTTAACTTTGTAATGTACTTTGAATTTTTATATTTTAACTGTTTTCGCGTTTTTAATTA
>NW_023458567.1:9467868-9470003 GCF_013731165.1 Rhagoletis pomonella | reverse complement strand
TCAATTTTTTAAGTTTTAAAGTTTAACTAGAGATTACTAGTTGACGGTATCTAATGTAAAAAAACCTGGTAGAAATTAAGCTCCTTCAAAAAAAAAAAAAAATAGAAATTTCGTCTAAAAAAAAATCCTTGCAGTCGATTTTTTTACGTTCAAAACGAGAAAGTGTGCGGCGCAATCAAAATACATATTATTAAAAAATTAATTTTTTTTTCAAAGCCAAAAACACAATATTTTCAAATTGTAAAAATCAAAAGAAATACTTAGTATGTAATATTTAAAGTAAAAAATCTTAAAAAAAGATTCCCTTCAAAAAAATTTGTTTTCCTTCAAAAAATTTGTTTCCGCTGAAAAATTTTTTTTCTTCAACAAATTTTTTCCTGAAGGTGGCAAATGCCGAAACCTATTTTCCTCAAACTAAAGGGATGACGTAAATTCTTTCCAAAATAAATCCCTTTATAAAATTTTCGTTCAAAAAAATTAAAAAAAAAATCTTAAAAATATAGTCCCTTCGAAAAAATGTTTTCTCTCCAAAGACATTTTGTTCTTCAACAAGATTTTTTTTCTATTAAACATTTTTTTCCCAAAAGAGAAAAATTTGTGCGCAAACCGAAAAACATTAAAAAAAATATTTTTTTTAAAGCTAAAGCAAAATATTTTTAATTTTTAAAAATTCCAAAGATCTAATGTAAAAATTCGGATGTAAAAAATTCTAAAAAAGACTGTTTCGTTCTTTTCGAACAAAATTTTATTTCCCCTTAAAAAAAATGGTTTCCCCTTCAAAATTTTTTCTTTAAACAAATTTTGTTTCTTTGTTGGTGCTGCTTGATTTTTCCGAGATGGTGGAAAGATGATTTATTTTAAAATAAATTTCCGCCATTCCTTTTTTGTGACTTTGTTAGGTTTTTCTACACGACACTGAAGATGGTACAAGGCCGAAATTGGTTTGTCTCCAAGGTTGACGAAAACTCGTTCTAAAATAAGTTCCCTTGTCATAAAATTTGTTGCCCTTTAAAAAAAAAAAACAAATGGTTTGTAATCCAAAAAATTAATTTCAAAAATAAAAAGAAAATACATTTTTTCTTTTTAATTTAGACACTACCCGCAGTTCCACGAAATCAATTTAAAATTAAAAGAAAAATGACTTTTTTGCGGTCAATTTCCATATTAAATTCAAATAAAAAAATTATTTTTCACTTAATTTGCTTTCCTGAAACTGGCTATAACTGCCGGTATCACCAGCAATTTATTAAAAAAAAATGATTTTTTTCTCTTCTGTCAGTTTTCATATTAAACTTAAATAAAAAAGTTATTTTTTACTTAAATTGTTATCGTGAAACCGGCTATAAGTCAAAAACATTTTCCTTTCAAACTTTTTCCAATTCAAAAACAATAAACAAGGTAGAAGAGATTTTTACAGTTCTCTCTTTTGGAATGCGATTAAAATGTCAAACAGAAAAAATATATGTATTTCAAATCGTTTTGAAATTTTTTGGTTAGTTTTTAACACTAGATATTGTCAGCAACAAACAGGTTTCACTTTTGGTTCACTTCTACCTTATTGAATATATTTTGGTTTATAATGCGAAAAGTAGTAAATAAAAAAAATTTCCTCAAAGCCAAAAAAAGATTTTTTTGAAAATAAAATTTTAGTTCAAATTTAAATAAGTATGTAAATAAAAAAATCTTCAATCTTTCACCTGCACAAAACTGTTTCCCTTCAAAAAATTATTTCCCTTTAAAACTTTTCTTTAAAAAATGTGAATATCTCTTAATTTTGCTTCCTAATAAACTTTTGAGCATAATATCAAAAATTAAATTTAAAGCACGTACTACTGCCACAGTTGCCTAGTTTATAGAAAAAATATTTTATTTTCAGACAATATTTCTGCAACTCCTTTGGCATGCTAAATAAAGTTCAACGAAGCTGCAAACTGTGTCAACTGTTAAGCACTGCAAGCACTTTTCGAGAGAGTACATAAAACTAATGCACTGCCAAAGTTCCAGGCGCCACGGTTTTTACGTTTTTATTCTAACATTTTCTGGTTTGCTTTTTTAATTTTTCTAAATGAAAGCAAAACTGAGTGCCGCGTTGTTTGTCTCCTTCGTGTTTTTGTTTATTGCTATCCGCATTTTGT
>NW_023458567.1:9428688-9467768 GCF_013731165.1 Rhagoletis pomonella | reverse complement strand
TTTTTTTTTTAACTATTTTTTACTCTATTAGTTTTTTACAGTGCGTTTACAGATTTTTCGCCCCTTTTACAAAATCTATAAAAAAGGCGTTGAAATGAATTTCGCTTAATACCCGCTTTTACAGTCTTGCGCGACTGCTTAGCATTCTGGCTAACTGCCAAGTTGAATAGTTGAATCGTTTATTTATTTTTATTTTTTCAAATATAAAATATATTGAAATCATTAAATTTACAAATAGTACATACGTTTATTTTATAAAAATTATTTACACACAATTTTCGTATACATACAAAAACCTAGGCGCTTAAAAGTATACGTACATAAAATTTAATATATATTTTTTTTGTATGAAAAAAAATGGGACTTTAAGTTAGCGGTAAACGTTTTTAAAATCTTTGTTTCTTTCTTTTGTTAGTCTAAATAGTCATAGCTACTGATTTTTTTTTTATATAGGTTTATCTCTTTAACTAGTATATTTCCTTTAAATATATAAGTTTTTTAAATGCAATCATAGACCTGAATATGGAGTTTTGAGTTAAAAAAATTTCACTACGCATTAATGTCTATTTAGTTTTAATTTAACGCAATGCAAGTTCACTACAAGAATAAGAGCGCCATTTTGCTTAATCTGGCAACGCTTTTTAGTGTAAGAAACCCGTTACTCGCATTTGCTTTACAATAGTTATAGTTTAACAGTTATTTTAAAAATTTTTGGTTCTTGCGTATGTATGTGTATGTATATTTTGTTTTTATTTGAAATTCTATTTACTTATTTTCGGCTGCATAAATTTACCGTTGAGTATTCATGGGTTTCTTTAACTTTCTCTGTGTTTGATTCGCACAATTTTACTATCTTCTATTTTTTACATGTGATTTTTCCGTTTAGTTTTTTGTTTATTGACGTCACAAAAATTTTACTTCGCTTACTCACTTTGGAATTCATAATAATAATTTAAATTAAAAGTGAGGTTAAGGTAAAGTTTTTTTTTTGGTGCCGCTGGGGTGTGGGATTTGAGATTAGCTTTTTGCTTGCTTGGTAATCATGATAGCTTGAAAATAAGAAATGTTTACAATGCTCAATCAAAGATTACACATTGAAAAAGTTTTTTTAAACTTTTCCGAAAAGTTACATATTTCATGGAAACTCTGAAATTTTGTAATGCACGAATTTTCTTTAAATTTAAATAAAAAGTTTTGAATATTTACAATTGATGTAAAATTTTTTCTAAAAATTATGTATGTAAGAAAGCAAGTCAAAATTTCGAGACACATAGTATTAAAACTGTATTAAAGCGAGGTAAAAAGTACCCTTGCATTGGAAATTTTTGGTAACTTGATTATTTAATTTTCGAAATTTTTTTGCGAAATGTGTTTTTTGCGAAATTTTTAGTGACAATATCGGTTACAGTGACAAATTTCTTAAAAGCTGTTAGAAAATTTTAAATTTTTTTCAGACAATATTTTTTTATACCAAGCTTTCAAGCAAATTTAAATAAGAGCACTAGTGTTAGCATTTTTTTTGTTAAATAATTTTATAACCAAGCACGGTATATACCCTTTTATTTGTTTAAAATAATTTTTAATATTTAATTTGATTTCTCATTTATACATATATGTATTACTTATATATAACTAAAAAATTTAATGTAAAAAAAATGTACATATTTTAAATATAACCTAAATAGTTTTTCTTTCACTTATATATTTTTTATTATAAAATTATTTCATATATATGTATATTTAAACTAAAACAAATAAAAACATAATAAATTACAAATGCATACAATGGGGCAACACTCAACAACATAAGGCAAATTTAACGGTAACGTATTTATAAATTCATCACCGTTAACACAACAACGTGTGGCGAACCAACTTAAGCACTTCTTTCGTCTACGAAAAGGTGTAATGTCCTACTAAATTGCATGAAATATGCTTCGACGATGAGCCATAAAGAAATTTTTAAAAATTTTATAACATAATTATGTAGCTTTATGCGTGTGTTATGCTTGTATTGTTTCGTATAAATTGTACCAGTGTAATTTTGTTAAATAAAATGGCGGCGAGAGCGTGTAGGCAATCTAAAATATTATTTCCTTGGTCAGAAAAATTACAGCAATGTTTAAACACAATAAAATAATATCAGGTATTTTTATTATTGTTTTCATTAAAAAAAAAAAACAGCAAAAGTCAAAGTAAAGCATTTCAGTTGAATTATGCTGTTAACCTCACGAGTCGTTTTTTTAGCGTCACTAGCTTCTCTAGGCAGAAAAAAAAACACTAAAGCATTCTTCTTGCATTTAGTTTAATCAAGGAGTTCCCGAAACAAGTACAACAAAAAATAATCAACTATTTGAACAATTTCAGCCTTAAAACGTTTATTTAGGTGAAAAAGTACTTAAATTGCCAAATTTTTCATTGTCACTGGAAAAAATCATGTTTTTGTTTTTAATAACTTTGGGAAGTTTTAAAATAGAATGTTCATATTAGAGGCCATGAAAGTTGGCATCATATACAGCATATCTGTGAAGTTTCAAAAGTGTGCCAACAAATTAAAAAGCTGCCAGCTTGCAGAATATTTGTCGCAGCTATTTTGTAATTTTTGAATTTTAATGATTTTCTCATTTTCAATGTTTAATATACATACATACTTTAAATTGTCAGCATTAAACAAAATTACATTGATTATAAGATGACGACGATTTGCGAAACAAAAATTCCAATTTTAAAATTTTTATTGGCACACTCGAAATTCATTCTGAAATTGTTATATACATGAAGAAATTAATATATGTATGTATATATTCGCGAAGAATGTTGTAGAAAAATATTCCACGCCAATATTTAATTACTTTTAAATAATATGACTTTTTAGGTTAAGGCTTGCGAGCAAACGTGTTAGCTGACTTAAGCACGAGTTGTTGTTTTGACTTTTTTAGTATATCACTTTTTATCCATGTAGCCAAATTTTGTATATTTCAAAAATTACTAAAATTACTCAAATTAAAAAAAAAAAATATTTAAAATAAATTTATTAATGAAAAAAAAATACTTCACATAATACCATGATACAAAAAAACAAGGTGGTTCCATTGTCACTTTTTCGTCGCCATATTAACAACCTGACAATTAAGCAGATTGTGACATTTCGTGCTACCATACCCAATATCTAAAATCCTTCAAATTTTCTTATTAATGTTTTGTCGATTTAAAAATATTTTGTTCTTAAGCATAGCATAATAAGAAACAAACAAGAAATAAGTGTGAAATTCCACAACATTTCATTGAAACATTTTGCAACATGAAGCTAGCAACACAATTTTCATGACATTTTTAAATACACATGTATATTTTAAATTGTGTGAAAGCTGACAGTTTATAGAATTCAGTAGCGACGAAAACAAAGGGGGGTTAAGTGGTTAAACCTTACCCAAGCCGATCATAAAACTTGCGACGCAATTTAGGCTTATGCCTGTGGGTCTTGGCAAGAATATAATCCCTGAAGGTTTAGCTTAAAATGGTTTTCGGGATACACCCTGTGATCATGTTACTTTCCAGAAGGTATGGCGCCCGTTTTTCTGTACATATTTTCGTTGGAAAAATACCTTATCTCTGTATTCTAGGTAAATGCTTCCAGAGGTTTTTATGCGTCACCAGAATTTTAGTTTATTTGGCTTATACCGATAGCTCTTTTGAACGGCTACGAGATTGTTTTCATATACCCCCATTTTTCATAGGTTTGGGATTGATTTCATTTACCTCTATTCCTAGTTCTACGGTGGCACGCCGCATTTTCCAATAAACTCTTATTTTTCCCTGAGCTTAAGATTGACTTCATATACATATATCCATACAAAGTTCCAGGACTCTACCACAAATACTTCCAGAGATATGCACTATGAAAAATTCGATTTCTATGGGAGGTTCTACACGCACTTTAGATATCGGTTTTGTTTTAGCCTATAACCATTATTGGAAAACTTGTGTCCGAAATTTCAAAAAAAGCCGGTATGGGCATTGTGACTCCTCAAGCGAAATGAACTAATGATTGCAAAAAATGAAATCAAACATCGTAGTTGACCAAAAAAGAATATTAGACTTCATTTACTCAACTTCTCAGAATGTAGAAAAGCTAAGAAATATATAATAAGATAGGATATGTTAAAACAGCCTCCAAAAAATTTACTAAAGACGACTCTGGACTACACAAATCAGTTTTATTGAAAATTTGGTTTTATCTATTTATTTTATCCTTCAATTTTGGGTGTGTCAAAATTGTATGTGAAAACAATATGTGTTGCTAGAAAAATTTTACGGCCCATCAGTTCCAAAGTAAATTCCATTGCTGTTAAATGTACAAAGACAATATGTATTAAATAACACATCGAAATGTGTAATTTCAGTAATTTGTGTAAATGTGTAATTTCAGAATTACATCAGAATCACGTATCCGATATAGAAAACTACATTGTGAATTAATGAGGTGACATGAGGACACTAACATAATTTTAAAATATGTTCACTAAAATTGTATTAACATATTAATATTAAAATAATGATTTGGCAAGTTGTTATCGAATTTAATGTAAAATTTAAACGTTTTCAAAATAAGATATTGATTAGTTTTAAAAGGTATATATTAATACAACTATTTACTTTATAATCCCAAATTTAGGATATAAAATGTCCCACACCGAAAAACTTACAATTGGGTAATACCGCTTCAAATTTTTCACAATTGAGCAATTGTCAAAAATCTGCTTTTTAATCAAAAAGTTGTTTATTGAAACTACCTTCTTTTTTGTATCATGCATAATACTAACTTTGTCTACGCGCATTCGTCGCCATAAATTTCTAAGTCTTATTTTGGACGTAAATTCCTCCATATTGCAACTTGAACACTCTCTAAATCTATTTCGCATTAAATTTTCTTTTCTTTCTAAACTTTTTAAAAAATAAGCACAGAGTTTCATACAAGTACACTACAACAATTGCTCGTTTCTTTAACTTTTCAAAAACACAAACTAAGCTAAAACTACACAACAACACTAGTGTTGAAAACAGTTACAATCATACATACATATATGTATGTATGTATATAGGTAGATAAAATTATACTTAGTAGGTATATAGGATTTGGATTTGATGCCGATTTTTCGCTAATAATTTTCTAATAGAAGGCCACGCAACACAACTAAGCCACGTTTCACGTTCCATGCTGTTCTCGATTCTTTGGGTTGATGCTTGATTTGGTGTTGGACTATTACGGTGTGTGTGTGTGTGTTGCGCACAATTATTATTATAAATCCGCCGCGCTGCTGCCTCTCTGCCCTCCGCTAAACGCACAAGTACACGCCGTCATTGCGGCTGATCAACTGCCGCCGGACTGCTGCCACATTGGTTTGTTGCCGCAACAATTTACCAACTGTAAGCCGCCGCTGCTGCCGCATGTTTACCGTACGCTTCCGCAGAGGGAGGGGAAAATTTTTATGACGTCTCTAAAAATCATACTTTGAACGTTTTCTCGCGTCGTTGTTGCCTGCTCGATTGCGATACACCGCCATTGGCAAGATGGTGTTGATGGCCGCCCGTGCTGCTGCCACATAGCGCTGTATCATCGCACGCATAGGTGGCAATGCGATGATCGCTGCGTGAACGTTCACGATCATGTGTACGCTCGCCACGATGATCGCTGCTACGGAATTTGCCACCACCACCTGATGCTTGCTGCAATTGCTGCTGTAACTGTTGCTGCTGTTGAGAGCGGCGATTGCCTAACCGTTGCAGTTCGTAATCACGCGCATCCGCTACATCGAAGGTGGCGGCACGTTGGTGTTTCAACGCTGAAGCAGCCGCGCTACCCCGCGACGAACTGTGGCGGTGATGCGACTCTCGGTCGCGCTCACGTTCGCGTTCGCGGTCTCGTTCTCGTTCCCGGTCTCTTTCCTTTTCCCGTTCTCGTTCTCGTTCTCTCTCGCGTTCACGATCTCGATCGCATTGTTGTTGCGCCTGTGACGCTGACCCGTGATGGTGGTGATGATGCCCATCGTATTGCTCGGGACAGTATTCATCGTATTCGTGATCGTCGCATGTCATCGTCGTCGCTGAGGATGTCGCTGCAATGGTTGTGCCCTTGCCAGTGGTCTGACTTTCGCGCGTCGGCATTGTTGTGGTGCCTACGCTGGCAGAGGAACGATGCTTCTTCGGCGGCAATGGTATGGGTGGTGGTGCGGCCGTCTGTGCGGCTGCAGCTGCTGCGGTTGGTGGCGCAGCTGTTGTGGGACACGTTGTCGTACGTCGCACAACATCCACGCCGCCACCGCAGCAGGCACACTCCTACAATTCGGTGACCGAATAGAGATCGTTGTTGGCGTGTGAGCCACCGCGCTTAAGCGACCGATAGTACAGCTGCTGCTGTTGTGCCTCAATTAAATACTGTTGCTGCTGTTGTTGTTGCTGTTGCCGTTGATGTTGCTCTTTGTTGCTAATTGCGCCGTGATAATTGTTGTTGGGCGTGGTTGCGGCGGCATGCCGCTGCGCTTGCTGTTGCTGTAGCGTGTACGAGTCATAAGAATGCTGCTTCTTCATGCCACCGCTACCGAATTGTTGCTCGATGAAGGCCATGCCGCTACTACTGCTGGCAGTACGCGCGTTATCGAGCGTTTCGGCACGTCTGGGGCGCTCGTGACGCTCTACGCGTTCACGTTCACGATCACGCTCGTAGCTGTAGGCGCTGGTGGCGGATTGCTGCTGCCGCAGACTAGCCGACTTTGGGGGCAAAGTCTGCAAGTGATTGGCATTAAGAGTGCCGCCGGCGGTCGAGGTGCTTATTTCGCGTGAAGTCTTCTTCTTAGGCGGCAACGAGGGTGGCTGCTGCTGCTGCAGTTGTGGCTGTGCCGTCATAGCTGCGGTGGGCAATAGCATTTTTTGTGCTTGTGGTCGTTGTAATGAACGATACTGATTGAGATTGGCAGCGCACAGTGGTTGTGGCGATATTTTCGACTGTTGCGCCTGCGCTTGCTGTGGAATCTCTGGCAACGGTTGATTGACAATTGAAGCGGGATTCAGTGAACGTTGCGGCGGTGGCCGTGGTGGATCGCGTGGTGCGCCTGTGGGTGGTGGCGGCTGTTGTTGTGCAACGATCATATGCTGCTGTATTTGCTGTGTCTGTGACGACGCTTGCTGTTGCTGTAGCTGCTGCTGCTGCTGCTGCGTCTGCGGCTGATAGCCCGACGTTTCGATGCTGTACACAGCCGAAGGCGGTAGTATATGCGTCGTGGGCGGGTGATGCTGGTGCAGCTGCTGATGCAGCGTCGGCTGCTGTTGCATCTGCGCCTGTTGTTGTTGCTGTACAGCCTGCAGAGCAGCCAATTGTTGTTGCTGCTGCTGCTGCAGCTGCAGTTGCTGTTGTTGCTGTTGCTGTTGTTGTTGCTGTTGCTGAAATTGCTGTAGCTGCTGCTGCTGCATCAGCATTTGTTGCTGCTCCTTGGCATACGAACTGCCCACACCCGTAGTGCCTGGTATTTCGGTGAAAGTGTTGGTCGTACGCGGTTTTGGTGGTGGCAAAGGCGCCGGCGGTGGTGGCGGCTGCTGTGCTTGCGGCTGATGTGGCACAATTACCTCAGTCGTATACGTTTGCGGTATGCAGTCCGGTTGTTGGCAGTAATCCTTCGAAACGGTTGCAATGGAGGGTGTCTTGGCGCTGCGCAGATTCGGCGAAGGGCTGGCGCCCTTCAGCGAGCCGCCATAGCGGCCGACATGGCGCAGCGTGGCGCACTTATTGGCTGTAGCGGCGGCGACAATATTCAAATTATTGTTGCCGCGCACCGCCTTCGGTCCGATGCTGATGTACTTCGGATCAAAGCGATTGAAGCTATTGTTGGTGACGTCGCGCGGATCACGATCATCATCGCGATCCAAATCATTGCCGGTGGAACGGTGTACAGCTTGTGCGGAGAGTACGGAGCGTATGGATGAGCCAGCTGAGCGTGGTAACGTAGCCGAAGTGAATATATTCTTGAGTGAGTTGTTGTGCTGCTGGTATTTGATGTGGTTGCTGGCGCCGAGGATGGTGGTGTTGTTGGTGTTGCTAATGCCTGCATTTGTGCTGCAGGCAAGCGATTCTCAGTAAAAATCGCTGGATTCAAGAGTCTTACATTGTTTGCTGAGCGTAGCGTATTTGCCATTATTGGGACCGCTTAGGTAGCCCGAGGAATTCTGCTGATGATGCGATGGTAGTCGTCCGAGTGTGTGGTGACCCGATCTGTGGGAAATGCGGAGCGAAAGCAAGAGTTAGAGAGGAAAGCAATAGTGGAGAGGTGAAAGCAATAAAAGAGTTGGAGAGAGATTTATGTATTAGACTTAGTTGCTAGCTACGCACGTAAATGGGTCACTGTAAGGGTCGGGTGTGAGTTGGATAATGGTGTGGTCTGGAGTCAGTAATATACATACATATCTACGTAAAGTTATGCTTATATATGTATGTGTGTTTAACGATAATATTTACATAATATTGATAATAAGAAAAAAAATTAAAATTGTTTATAAAGTGCTTAAATGTAAATTGGTGCAGTTGCATATTAAGGTGCATAAATTAAGACGCGTTTTCATTAAGTTTGATAACCATCAAAAGTTTCATTAAACGTATTATAATGAACGAATTCTTTTATATGTATCTATTTGTTAACATAAAACAAGTTTTTTTGTCCGGATAAGATTATCAAAATAAAAATAAAGTATGCAAAATAAATATATTAAACAAGAAAATAATGTTATCCACTTCTTAATTTTGCAAGCAAGTGTGAAATTTCGAAAAATCAACAGTACGGATACAGCGGATAACCCGGATAACACTTGCGCATAGACAACGATTTATATATAGTAACTAGAATAAAAATATAATGTGTAAATATTTATCTGGATAGATTGATTGTAATATCACGAAAATATGTGAAGCAAAATATTTCAGATACTATTACGAAAATGCATAAAAGTGTAAAATTGCGCAAATTAGCATTACGGATAACCTGGATGACTCTTGTACATAGATAACAATTGAGCTTTAATGCATATAATAATGAAATTACATTTAAACATTTATATGAATTGAATACAACTCATGATAACACAAAAAAAATATTTAGATATTACATTTCGGTGCATCTATGTATATTAGGGTGGTCCTTAAAAATCAAATGGAGGATTTTTACAGGTCTCACCCCTCAATCGGTAATACCACTATCACAGATATCACATACAAATTTTGGCAATGTACTGATTCCTCTATAGAGACTCAAAAAATTAAAATTAACTTTTTTTGTCATCTAATACCCAAAATCGATACTACCATAGTCAATTGAGTCGTTTAAGGCGTGTCGTAAGGACTCAAAAAATTAAAAATTATTATTTTTTCATTAAAAAAATTGCTTCCTACATTTAAGGACCACCCTATAGTATATTATTAACAAACCGCTCAAGAAATCGAATATGAACACTATAAAGCGTGATATTAGTAGCATTACGGTCAATGTGGATAACTCGGATAAACAGTTCACACTTAATTTAGGATTCAGTAGCAACAAATTTAATTTAATGCATTTTAACTATATAAAAAAAAAATTAAATTATTATACCAACAACCTTACATCACGTTGAGTAAAAGTACCGCTTCAAAGGCAGATTTTTTGGATCTATTTAAAACTACATTTATGCTCAATAAATATTATAATACTAACTTATCCGAATTATCCAGGTGATCCGAAACTATCTGAATAACTTCACACATTGTATTTTTTTCTATTTTAAACAATTCCTCCGATGCATTTGACAAATTGCAGTTATCCGGATTAGCCGTGTTATCCAAATTGCCTGAATAACGTTGAATCCGGATGATTCGGGTGAAATGGATAACCGATTAATTTAAACAAATGCAAAAATGCGATTAACTTATTTTATTTTTAAATTGTACTAAATGTATTACATACATACAAATGTAAATTGAAAAAGACAAAAATAAACAATTTGTTTGTTTTTTTTTTTATGTGGAAGCTAAAATAAATAGTAAGCTAGTCAAGCCTAGCTCAAAAAAAAGTACCATAGGGTATCACCAATTTTTTGTTGGATACCAAGCTATTTGGTTAAAATTTTTCTATTTAAATTGCACGCCTGTCATAATTGTTTGTTCTTTTAAGATGATCTTTACTCAAGTGAGTTTGCTATAGATTTTTATTTTTTTTAAGAGTTTCAAGCGCTACATACCATAACAACTAGTAGCCACTTGCAGTGCATATTAATTCGCTATAAATTCATTATTAATTCTCATTCCTCAGGGTTAATTGAAGTGATTTAATTAGCTGCTTTGCAGTTAAGCCTTTCAAATTGGTTTGGACATTAGTGTAAAGCCCAAAAGTAGCCAATAGTATGCCAGCTGTTGAAGGCCCACGCCTAACTACATGCATACATACGAGTACATACATACGTAAATAGATACACGTCAGTACCAGGCTGCACACCCGCTCAGCTGTGGGTTTGAAATTTAAGTCAAAGGATACGAGAATATGGCTGCATATGTCTGCTCCCTTGTGCCACTGGAATTATGCATTTGATTATAGGTACTATATACTTATGTACGTATATTAGGGTGGTCCAAAAATGCATATGAAAAAATAAAGTCGGAATTTTTATGCTCTTATGCACCCCCTAGGATTGTTCTATACCAAAAAAAAAATATACCCTTATTTTTTATTTTGAAATCAAAAAATATTTAGGCAGTGCTCAAAGCGCTCAAAGTTGTCCATGTATTTTTTATTGGGGATAAAAACTACTCTTTGCAGAAATCGTATAGAATTCTTGAAAATCAATATTTTCCGATCGGAAAACTCTGTTTATTTTCAAAAGATTCCCAATAATAATACCCAATTGTTTATTTAACCATTTTTTATAGTAACTATATTTTATAGGTAAGCCAAAAACCCCAGAAAATGCAATGGCGGAACCAATAAAAAATCTTTAGTATTAAATAATGGTTAAACAAATAATTGGGTATTGTATTGAAAGTCTTCTGAAGAGAACCTGAGTTTTCCGATCGAAAAATATTGATTTTCAATAATTCTATACCATTTCTTTGAAAAGTTGTTTTTCCCCCATATAAAATACATGGAAAACTTAGAGCGACCTCTAAATAGTTCTTAATTCCAAAATAAAAAAATAGGGGTATAATTTTTTTCAATACAAAACAATCCGCCCTAATGTATATACATATGCACGCTGTTCAAAAAACATATGCATTTGTGTATATGGCTGCCGCACTCTTTGTTAACCTTACGTAAATATTTTGTAATCTGCTTGTGAAACGATAATATTTTCACAAGTGTGAACTTTGACCAGCAGCAGAGGAGAATGCAGCAGAGCTCATTAAATTATGAGCATACATATGTTTGTGTGAATTCTTATGCGTTTCTATATGAAAATACACATGTTGATGTTTTAATGAAATCAGTGCGCATTTCATGTACATACATACATAAGTACATATGTATGTAGTTAATATGTTTGTATGTAAGTATACACATATGCTCCATTTGGCCTTGGGTCACAAATGAAGGTGTGAAGTTTTAGCGAATTAAAGCATTAGCAGAGGTGCGAATGTATTTTAGCAGTTTGCTGTTGCGAATTATAAAAACACTAGGTCAAGCATGTGAGAAAATTGTATTTGGGTTGGTGTAGAAAAATTTTTCTAATCTATAATTTTTGTATTTTTTTTCAAAGTAAAAATGATTTTCAGATTCTAAGAAATTTTAAACTGAGATCTTTTATTTTTTTTTTACGATAAATGTTAAAAGATTGTTTAAGAGTTTTATATTGTCAAGAACAGCAAAAAAGGTTTTATTCAAACTAATTACTTAAGCTCTTGAAAAAAAAAATTTTTTTTTTTATGTTTTTCTTGGTGTCACTGATACCCGTAATTTTTCTAAGTTTCACACTACCAAATATAGTAAATACAACAGTTTGTATTAAAAAGTTCAATAATAAAAAATATTTATTAAATAAAAATTATTAGAAAAAATTAAAGCTTCTAAAATAGAAACGTTTCATGAAATTTTTAAGCATTATTTTGAAATCTATATGTCATTTAAACAAAAAAGCATTTTTTTTTCGAAAAGTAGTCTTTTAGTGAGCTGTAGCTTTAAAGAAAGAGAGAAAGAAAAACTTAGAGTAATTGAAAAATTATGGAAAAGGAAACAGCATGTACAAGAGAAATTAAAAAAAAAAAATGGTTTGCACATTTTTGTAATATGTAGAGAATATCTACATATGTATTTATGTTGTTTTTTATTGCAATGAACACTTTTAACAACCAAAAATTAAATTTATAGAAAAAAATAATATTTTTTTAGAAAAAACAGAATAATTTGATGAAAAATTTTATAGTATAGGACTTTAATTGCTCTTGAATAATCATTGAGAGTTGAAAGAAATTTTTAGCCATTAAATGTAAATATTTTCTAATGCTGCAGACTTCATTAGCGGAAATAAAGAATGTTTTCGTTATTTTAAAAATTTATAATTAAAAAAGAAATTCTTTTATATTTTGCGAAACTTTTATAAATTTCATAATTCTTCGAAAATACATGCAAAAAGAAAGCTTAGAACTTTTATTTAATTTTTTGACGTTACTTATTTTTTAAAACATATATTTTTTTAATAATTTTGATTTTTTTTATTGTATGAAGCTAGGCAGTATTTTAGCCATATATACATAGTACATATTTTAAAGTTAAAAAAATGTTGCATAATATTTTAAAAGTCCACACAAAATGAAAACATAAAATTTGCATGCAAAAAATATTGCGTTATTGTCTTTGAAACTAGTATATCGTATGTACATATGTATATCTAATTGTATTTTGCTTTTTCATTTTGAGTTATTTAATCAAAATTACCTTTTTGAAGTTGGAAAACAAAAAAAAACTTAAGCAAAAAGTTTAAAAATTAAAATATAAAGAAATATATTTTTTTCATTTTTAACATTTTTATTCTTTCGGTTTATCCATTTATTTTGTTCAACAAACAGCGCAGCCTAAGTGCTCCGGTACGTATGAGTGACTTCGCCGTTCGCCAATGATGACTGCGCAAAAGGTTACGTATACGCCCAGTGAGGCGCATAAAATTGCTTAAGTATAGCGACAGTTATAGATAACAGAATGCACTCAAGTGTGCATAACTGAATGCAATTGCATGATTTTAAGTGCTAAATTTATTGAAAATGAAAAAGGCATAAAACAGCTATTAAAATACAGCCAGAAAAAAATGTACATATGTACATAATAAAAAAATTAATATTGAACGTATAATAAAAAATAAGACAAAATAAACTTAACGCATAGCAAATTTAAAGACCATTTAAATAAAATCTTAAAAAATTAAAAAAAAATTCATATTGGAAAAATACAATTTTTAGAGATAGATAAAATTTTAAATAAAGAACGCGAATTTTAACTTAAATTTGTTAGGAACCAACTAAAACCGTCTGCTAGGCTATCTGCCACTGAAATATCTTTCACACAATAACCACATACATACATATACATATATGTACATACTTATTGACATTAACTAGCTAGCCCCTCACTAAAATGCTACTCATACGCAAAAAATTGCCAAACACCTGGTAATAGTAAATACATATTCTGCTATGTTGCAAGCCACACACAATTTTGAAAACATTAATATATAATCGCTATTTGTATTTGCGAAACAAAAATTTGCTAAATCGCATTAATATGAAAATTTTTTAATGCGCTTTGTGCAAAATTATGCTAATTATGCGGAAAATAACATAAAATATTGAATGTAAATTTTTTGTTGCTGCAGCTCCAAACAAATATTTAGACAATAATGTGGTATTAAATAATAAATGATTGCATAAAAAATGTCGCGTATATGAAAAATTACATTAAAATTCTACAAGTGTAATAATATGTACAAAGTATATTAAATCCTCGGAAAAAATTTACATATTTCAGTGTTTTTGCCTATGAAAAAAAAAAAAATGTTAGCGACTAAGTAGTATATAAATTGAACATCAAAAGTTCGTAGGCCAAATCAGAATAACATACTTTGTTGACTCAAAGCACATCGCAAATACACAATCAAGGGGAGTAAGAATATTAAAATTTTACACGAAATACAATTTTACAAAATTTTTTTAAAATAATAAAATTTTAAAACAAATTTAATATTTAATCAATATGTTAAAAAAAATTCAAAATTTGCAAAATTTGTTATAAATAAACAAGGTTTATAAGTACGCCTCTTTTAAAAACTAATAAACTAAAAAAAATCGAAATAAAAAGTTATAAATTTTAAAACTAAGTAGCGAAAAAAGTGTTTAAAAAAGTGCTGTAAAAATGTTCTTTCTGATAGATGGAAGCTTTCTTCTCATGTAATTAGACTAAATTTAAATCTGGGTTTTTAAACTAAAACATAAAATCAAAAAAATTCAACACAAATAAATGTATGCGAAAAAATAAATACAAAATCATTGTGCTTGAATAAAATATAGCAATGTGCAGAATATTAAGACCGCCAAGCAAAATCCTGATGGTTAGCTTTGAACTATCAGAATATACAATATACATATACATATATAAACAAAATGCA
Organism: Rhagoletis pomonella; assembly: GCF_013731165.1. Lineage (NCBI taxonomy): Eukaryota > Metazoa > Arthropoda > Insecta > Diptera > Tephritidae > Rhagoletis > Rhagoletis pomonella. Next base: position 9,453,107 of record NW_023458567.1, on the reverse strand, counting down.
TTATCCATTCTAACGGTTAAAAATAGAAAAATTTCAAATCCAAATTCAGTGACTATTTTTGATCGAAAAAAATGAAATCGAAATTTAACGATTATTCTTGATTGAAAAAGTAAAATTAAAAATAACGATTCTTCTTGTTTGAAAAAATAAAAAAAAAACGATTTTCCTTTTATCTAATAGTAAGAATCTTAGATTTAACGGTAATTTTAGGTTTCTGGTTTTAGTTCAACCTATCGAAAGTAAAGTTAAACTATTTATAATTAAAAACAATCTTTTTTTTATTTTATTAAGAGAAAAACTCGAAAAATATTGTGGTTATAAAATTATTATTTTAGTTTAATACGTATGCTTAAAAATTAACCATAATATTGGTTTACGTCAAAACATATGATGAAGAAATAATTAAAAAATACTAAAGAAATATTAAAAAAATTATAAAATTTCATGAGCAAAACTAAAAAAATATTTTATGAAACAGTTATGAGTAAAAAATAAAAATTTTGCTCTGAAAAATGCTTTTTTTTAAATACAACTCTTAAAATATTTTGTTATTTTTTTTCTTGAAATTTTATGAAGAGAAAAAACTGGAAAAATACTACAAACATTTTATTTTAGTCTAATCTGTAACCATGAAAACTAACTCGCATAAAAGTTGATGAAAAAATAGTTAAAATAATTAAAAAAAAAAAAAATAAAAAAAAAATGCTCCAATCATAATTTTTTTTTTGAGCAAAGTATAATTTCAAGCGATACAAACAGTAAAAAATCTCGCGAAAGTATAATTTTTATAGAAAAAAAAATTTCATTAGCATAATTTTTTTTACCGACTTCAAAAAAGGAGCGGGTTATCAATTCATCGGAATATTTTTTGATTCTATATTTGTGTTACCGCATAACTCGGACCACGTGAGCCAATTTCGATAATCCTTTTTTTATCGGAAAGGTGGTTCCCCAAGTGTGGTGCCATACTAATTTAGATCCGATTATTGAATCATGAAGAAATTAACGGGAGTAAATTTTTATATGAGAAGTGGAGCCGGTTGTATGTTTCAATTAAAAATTACTTGTTACCTTTTTAGTACTTTCATTGCTGATACTGGCAAAATAAACAAATATTCTTTTACAAAATACCGAAAAAAGAAATGTAAAAAGTTATGTACTGTCAAATTATTTAAATCTAATTTGCATAAAACCTAAAAACGCACTGAATGTAAAATATGTTTTTTTTTGTTATTAAGTATGCAAAAAAGGTCATAATTTTTCCAACTGAACAAAGTTCAAATAAAAAGTGCATGCCTATAAATTACATTTAAAGTATTTTCTTTATTATAATGTTTTAATCGAATAGAAAATAAATTTTAATAAAATGTTTTGTTTAAATATGTGAAAATTATGGTATCCAAAAAATTAAAAAATATCTCCCTTTTTTTGCAAAAATAAAAAATTGTGAACAAATCTTTGTTGTTGCTTTAATTTTTTTAAGCCATATATTTCTTTAATAAATTGAAGCGAGAAAAAAATATAAAAAAAGTATAGTATTGTTAAAAAAACTTGTATTAAAAAATTGTGTAAAAATTAATATTGTTTGTTAAATAGAAAAAATATATTTTTTTCGCACGCGATTTGAAAAATTTTTCACACAATATTTGCGTCCATTTAAGCGCACTGTGCGGCAGCAATTATGTAAAAAAAATATAAAAAAAATGAGTACGAATTCTTGCTACTATTTTCGGTGAAAAAAAACTACAAAACTACTGCAGTAAATTTCATAAAAAAAAACGTAATATATTAAATTAAATGCCCAATTCACTTAATAAATTTAAATAAACACGATTAGAGTGGCAATGAAATTAATGCAATTAAGTGTATGTAAGTAAAGTGAGAAAAAAAATTTTATTAAATAAAGGGAAAATGAAAATTGAAATTAAGAAAAAAAATTAATAAAAGCCATGCCTTGTGCCATGCACCACAACATCATAACCCGGCGGTGGCGAAGGTGATGCCTTGCCACCGGCACTGCCGCCAATCGTCAAACGGCCGCTCAATATGCCAGAGCCAGTGCCAGTGTGGCCAACACCACCAATGCCTGCGCTAGCGTTAGTTCTATGTGGATGATTGTTGTATTGTAGTGTGGTTGTAGTTGTTGTAGGTGATGATGATGCGACGAACCCTGTTCTGATTCCGGCGGTGCCATTACGATGCGAACCAAGCGTGCCGCTGCTGCCAATACCGCCAGTAATACCACTGCCGACGCTCAAGCCATGCGACGCCGACTGTTGATGATGCGGTAGGGTGCGATTCATGGTGCCCGTATGAAGGGGTGCGGTGGGTGATATGCTCGCGCTCGGTGCATTCGATGGGAAAAGCGGCGTGGTTTCGGATTTGTCAATATCCAGTGAGCTGGGTCTAAAGAGTGAGAAAAGAAATAGGAGAAGAAGAAGAACACAAAAGAAGAAGATATGAAGCAGACAACGGATAGAAGAGTGAGATAAAGAGCGAAAGAGCAAGTGAGTGAGTAAAAAGAGAGAAAGTATAAAACAGAGCAGCAGAACAGTGTTGCCGTCAGTGTAGGAACAAGAAAATGAAAGTGAAAGAGAGAGTAAAGTTAAAAAGTGGAGATATATGACAATGAAGCGTACAAGAAAATGTTAAAGAAAACAGAGCATAAAAACAAGAACAAAAAAATTACACATTAGTACAAGTACACATGCGTGCAAATTTAATATTTTATATACATTCTTCTACTTACCGTTTGCTCAAGTAGATCCAGGCATGCGAATCGGCGTACACCAATATGGTGAGCAGAAAGGAGGTTAACAAGCCGGCGACCATCATTAGGCTCAGACCGAGCAAGCCGCCACCACAAAGGCCGCGTAATGCGTCGGCATAATGACGATCGATAGCGCGTCGATCCAGCGTCGCTGAGAGTACGGTCAGATTGCGTTTCGTCTCCTCCAGATCATTTTCCATCGCCTCGAGCGTTTTGTGCACATCGATGCGTGGATATGTTTCTTGGCTCATGCTGAGTAGTAGTTGAAATGATGTGTTGTTGGTGGAAAGAAAAAGGAATGGAAAAAGAGTGACACATGAAAAAGTGGAAAGTGGAGGAAGAGAGAGAGATCGCAATGTCATGAACTACTGGTTAAATATTATTGTTTTGTAATTCGCAACTGGTTTATTCAATTTGAGCTACATATGTATGGTACATATGAATGGTTTTGGAGGCCACATATACATTTTTTACGGCGATAGTTTTCTTATTCTACTCAATTCACTTACCGTTGAATTAAGTAAATTGACTCGCGCGCACGCTCCACCAAATCACGTGACTCGTTCAAGCGCAATATGAATCGATTACGCAGCGTGCCACAATTGAGGAAATAAACATATGGGCTGCGCTGTAATGATAAGAAAAGTAAACAGGAGGGCTTTATACTAATTTTTAATTTTATTCAAGTAGTATTAGAACAGAAAAACATATTGTGCATTGATAGTATCAGAGCTAGCTTTAATACACATTTTGTTTAAGCGCTCGGCCGTGCTCCTCCCCATGGTATTGAAGTCATTACGCAAATGGAGGCACTTACAGTATTAAGGAGACTCAGGACGACAATTGGCTTTAATTAGTAGCTTTCTCATGACGACAGCTATTAGAAAAAAAAAACATCTTTATGGAAGTTTGCGCATCTAGCTACTAGACTACGGGAGATACCAATGCAGTTAAAAACGTATATAACTCAGAAGTGGGATATTTGAAAACGTGTAAAAGATTTATCAGCTGAAATCATAAAAGAAGCTTTCGGGCATCCGAGCTAAATTGCACCTAAAATATAATTTCGTGTGCTGTTTAAAGTGAAAAAAGGGTCGATGAAGGAATGAGCGAATGAAAGAATCTTGTTGCCAACTATTACTGGACAGCTTAGGTTGCGTTGTAAATCTATAGGGCCTGGCCTCCACCTACATAGATCCCAGATGACGACATACTGAAATCCCATTTGGCGCATTGTAATGGCATTTTCGTTCATTGTTGAAACCCATTAGTTAGAGTTATAAAGCGGTAAAAATCGCCAATTTTAGTCGAATTTAAACACTGCAGAAAAAGTATTGGTGTATTCACAGCAGGCTCAGACTAAATATGGCTGGATAATGGCAGAGTAAATGCTAACCAATCTCTCGGCGATTGCGGGAGTAGTCTTTACCTAGGTAGATAGCAAAAACTGCACACAAACAACCAAAATTGAAAGCGCTTCAGATGAATAAGGGCGCTGGACCATGGATCAAATTTGATGTGCCACCTCACGAGTTGGCTCTTTAGCCTTTTTGTGGCATATCGGTGAAGGCAACAAGCTACCCAAACGGCCTAGTCAAAACGACATCAGGAGTATTGGGAGACAGGATCATTTACTCAAAAAATATTTTGAGTTGCGTATACAAAAATATTTTTATACTTTTCATAAATGTCCTAATAAATGAAATAATAAGTACTAGGAGTGCCAGTTATAGCCAAAATTCGACCATATATCTAGTGTTTTTTTTGAACAATTCATTTTCATTACAGTTATATGGCTGACAATCTCTCTATAAACCACAACTGTGTGTTTCCGATAAATTACGATAATCCAAAAATTTACAAATCTCTATATATTGTTAATAGATAACTCGATAAACTTTGGATAACTCTATAAATTGCGATAACTCGATTAATTTAGATAGCTCCGTAAATTAGGACATCTGTAGACGAATTTCGATAACTCTTTACACTCTGGTAGCTCGATAAATCGATAAGTAGTGCTAACTCGATAAATTTATATAAGTCCAGAAATTTTTATAACTCGTTATACTTTCCAAAAACTTCGATTCGATAAACCGACATTTCGTTAACTAGATATCAACAAATTTCGATACATTACAAATAAATACATTACGATAGCTCGACTAATTTCGTCAACTCGATAAATATTGATAGTTTAAATAAATGTCGATAACTTGATAAATAGGTCATATAAATAACATCGAAAATTGTTATTATTAGAGCGCTTGAAGTCAAGTATTTGTGCCACAATTTTAGGCGCAGCAGTTAAATATCATTTGCTATGCGATGAGTTTTGTCATTGGCGTTCGATTAGGACAGTGCTGCTAGAAGTATTTATTCAAGTAGAAAACAGTTCGAGCAGTAATTTTTTATCCTGACTAAAGTCGAAGATTTTTACAGCAATATTCCCACTTTACTCAAATCCACTCACATCATTCTTCGCCAGCTCTCACTATGCCTTTCGCATTGATTTTTCCACAATCACAAAGTCAAACAAAAATAAAATAAGTTTTAAATTAATTTCCAGTTTTGTCGTTGCCAAGATTACCAGCACCATAATTCGAATTTGCACATTTCCGTTGTTGTGGCACATATATGCAAACGCATATTTAAAAGCCCCTCATATACATACGCTCAGCGTGCACTCAACCCGTGAATCCGCCCAACAACGACAATTTCTTCACTTTTTTGTGTTTTTTTTTTTCTTCAGCAGTCAACACTTTGTATGCCTCCTGTGTTGCAGTTTTCTTATTTCCTTTGCCATTGCATTCGCTTTTCCTATGCAGGCTGTGTAAGGATTGTGGATTTTCTAGAGCTTGTTATGTGTGCGAAATGCGGGCATAAATGCAAGGGGCAGGTAATAAACGAGCGAATAGGATGTGACTGCAGCGTCAAGTGAACCGACGACTTCTTGGTTTTATCGTGACTTTTTGTTGCTGCGGGGATGCGAAGGGCATACTCTAGAGGAAATTCTTGCTAGGAGTTGTATTTGAGGATGATTTGAGAAAAATATTTTGCTGGGGTCCAAAAAGAGTTGCAGTGTTTTGTTGGAGGGATGTATGATTTTGTTTTTGAGAAAAAATTAGTTGCTCATATGGCAAATCTGGTTTTAAAAATATAAATGGAAAATAATCAATCGTAAGACAATACCTATATAAATGTATTCAAATTGAAATGTTTTATCCGAAGCAAATATGCATATGGCAACCCTGCTAAAAAATATTTCAAGGAAAAATATAAGTTTGTTCAAAACTAACTTTTTAAATTAAATTTTGAAATTAAATTGACTTTGGAAATTAGTGTCTTTGATTGAGACGTTTCCTAAAATAATTGAAAAAACAAATAAATGAAATTTATTATTTTATGAATCATTGCAACACCCAACCAAAAAATAAAAATGTTTAGAATCTTTATTTGAAATACACACAATTTCTACGATATATTAAATTATTAAAAATAAAGAAAAAGTTATATCGTTATACAAAATAATCTTTAATGATTTAATTGGAACTTGTACCAAAAATTCGAAAATTCACTGAAGCGTATACAACTTTCGATATACAATTTTAAATATTAATTTCCTACTTCAGTGCCAACCCTGGCCATAAAAAAGTCTTCATGATAAGTATACAAAATTTACTCAATAGTATGTATGTATGTACTTGGCAACCCTAACCCCAAAAATTAAAATTCTTAAAAACAAACCATTCTTGAATTTATTATTTCATAATAGACGGTTACCTCAATCAGGCAAACGTACTATTTCAAAGTAGTTGAAAATTGATATTTTTTTTAATGAGTACATGGCAATCTTGGAGATCAAAAATGCCTAATTTCCTACAAATAGCACAACTTAATTTTTTGATTTGCAATCATAATAAAAGTGGGCTTATTTGGCAACATAAAAAAATTTCCCTTACGGCTTCCTTATCTTTAAAAAGTAAAATTTCAATATTTTGATATTTTGATATTGAATAATTCAAGCTTGAATGGTGATTTATTCATGGTTAAGCTGAAATTCTGGAGTATCTTCCTTGTCAACAAGTTAAAGTTATGGTAACCTGGGCATACAAAATTAAAAACTTACTTATTGAAACTAAAAAAAAACAAATTTCTTTCGCAAAAAATTCGAAGTAAATTTGTAGAAAAAATACATGGCAACCCTATTTGCAAATATTTCTACATAAACACTAACTACTATTTTGGTTTTGCCATTTTTAACTATCTTTGTTTTGCCAGTCTTCTAAATTTTTTTCTTCACAAATTTCCTACTTGGACCGTTTTAAACCCTTCAATGAAACTCAAAAATATGCCACGAAATCCCGTTGCTACACGCCACATTGTCGTCAACACAATCCCCAAACTTCGCCACCTTTAGCCACACCAATTTTAGCTCATACTATTCTCTACTTACTCGTAATTGTGCCCATCCCCAGCGTCAACACCAACACCAACAGCAATTGCTTGCGCCAAGTAACGCTGGGAATTCATGCTGCGTCTACTACCATATTTCAAACGCAGAGGTGCATTTAGCAGTATGGCATATGCAGCTGTGTGTGTGCGCGCGTAAATCTTCAGCAGCAAAAATGTCAATTGCATGCAGGCAAACACGTCGCACAGTTTAGAGAATTAAGGCGTAAAGCACAGAGAAAAAAAAATAGAAAACTGAGACAATTTGAAGCGTAAGCGCACTGCAGGCGGCAAAAGTGGGAGTGCGTGAAGTTACACCTCATCTCCACCACGCGCCAGCAAAACAGCGAAGTAAGCCTGAAATAGAGCAGTAAACATACCACGAGCGAAGGTAGATGCATCGAGAACGCAAGGAATTATTATTTCGTTTGCTGTCTTTCACAAAGCAGCTTCTACGTCACTCATGCTTAAATTGTTGCGGTTACTTGGCGTACACAGTCGTCTTCTTCACCTACTGCTTTCCTTTGCTTGCGCTTGATGCATTCGCTTGTTTGCTAACGTCTGCAATCAACAACAGCACGTTTTCGAGCTGATGAAGTTAATCAAAAGTGGTAAATTAAATGGTTGCATTTGTGGTGTTGCCAAATGAACGCACGCATCAGTCAGGCATAAATGGGGCGTTTATTTTTTCGTTGAGGAGGAGAACGAGGTTGATTGATGAAGAGAGTGAAGCAATAGAAAGTTATTGCGGAAAGCAACTGCCAATCAAAAATTAGTTCAACAAATTAGCACGAATTTAAAATAGTCTATTTCTGCCATTTTTTTCCGGCATTCCATTTGGCTAGCTTGCGTTAAAAAAGAGGTCATGATTACCTTGTTGCGTGGAAACTCATTTGAAAAATGGCTCTGCTTAGACTGATTTCAATGATTCCCGATGAATGGATTTAAAAATTGCCCCATTGTTTATTCGTCTCTTTACTAGTGTACTTTTCTGAAACTCTGGTCTGTAATACACCTCAAATAATTGTGTGTAGATAGCGTAACAAAAGCAGCTACGGCGACATCTACTGAATTCCGAAAAGACCTCTTAGTGCAGTTTTCGCAACACAACCTATATAAGGTACTCTGCATCAGTGCCATTTTGGTCCTACACGGACTACCATACCATTTAAAACCGATTAAATTTCTGATCAGTATACCTATTTACGGAAATTACGCACCAGATGAACTTGCAAAATACGGAGTTTCGACATAACTTCCACGGACATTACTTACATACATTCAACCGTGACATAAGTTCTATAGAAGTTGTCCTGAAATTAATACCATCGATCGATTTTTGGTCCATGGAAGTAAAGTTTGACATTACTTTCAAAGATCTGATTCATAGAAGTTTTGTCAGAAGTTATGTCACCACTTCGGCTTTAGAAAGCTTATGCTGCATTGGGAAAACGTTTTCCAATTAACGGGAATTTCTTCCGTTTTCTTTCGCTTCTAATCTCAGAAGAGGATGCTATTTCTACGCAAACTTTTGCGAGTTAAGAGTGCTGGTTATCTGCCACCGGTCAAGAAAAAAAACAAACTCTTCGACGGGATGCTGAAATCGATAAGGCCTCCAAGATATTGTTATAGGACCAAATAGATATCTAACAATTTCATCGAAGGTGGTTTTAGAAAAGGTAATCGAGAAAACTCTATTAGAAAACGATGATGAAGACGAATTGGACATTAAAATTGAGAACGAATTGGATGATGACTCGATCGAGCTTTCTAAGGAAACCCCCTCTAGCGATCTAATTATTGTGGAAGTTAAGTCAGGACATAACTTCCATGAGATTTTCGTGGAAATCTTCCGGCGGTTATGTCTAATCATCGTGAAAATTAAGTCTGAAATAACTTCCACGGGCCCATGGAAGTTATGTCCGTGGAAGTTATGTCAGGTACCCCATACGTATCTGCACTAAACGTGTCCAACGTGGTAGATATGCGCCCATCTTGCTTAAGTAAATAAAAAACAAAGTTACCCACTTTTTTCACTCGTAAGCTAAGCAGAGGTGGAGCTGTACAGGAACGTATAGGACTACCAGGCAGATGTGGAATACCTACAGCCCACTTAAATCAGGGGGCTCTGTTAGGAATGCGCAAATAAAGTAACTAGGAACTCACGCCTGTCTGCAGAGAGCACTCGCCCCTGCGTTGGTCGAAGAAAGGGGTTGAACATTTTCTCAGCGAGTTTTCGGCGCTTGCAGGAATCAGGCCAAAGACACTTGGCTGAGGGTATGCACAATTTTCGACATTTAGTACGTTAACCGATGGCTGGGCCTTAGCCAAAGCATCAACTCGTCATTGAACTTTACTTGCATATGCTTAGGTGCCAAGAAAACAGTTAACAGCCTGTGAGCGAAAAGCTCGTTTAATCTTGCCATATACGCTTGCTCACAGAGGGCACTTGCAATCACCACTGAGACCGCCTTCACTGCAAATTAACTTGCGATCAAAATAAACTGAGGGCTAGGGAAGTTATTAAATATGATGGACTAAACCATCATTGAAAAGTATGGGAAGGAAAAAGATACCCTCGGCTTGCCATTTTAATCCCAAAAGTGCCTTGGTGGGTGAGAAAACTTGAGCTCTTCCTCTGCGTTAAGTAGTGGTTGGTCTCTAATGAAGGCGTAGAGTGCGGAAGATTTTAAAAGCTGTTGATTGACTCCTGATGAATTCCATTTAAGGCCTGTCTATAATCCGCCTGGTTCTGTGAATGGATCAGCTGTCGTTGAACCAGGTCTTTGAGGCCATTATATGGCTCCTAACGTGCCTAAGAGATTTACTTTAAGCAAGGATCTGCAGGGTTGGTCACTGCGGTAGCATTTAGGTCTCGCTATTACGACAACGCGTGGCGTAATCCTCAAGACGGAGACAGACCAATTCGTTGCATAGCGTGCGGGTACGACCATTTAGATATCCAGAAAGTAATCTAAAGAAACTTTCTATAGAAAGTATCTACAATAAGGTGTTTAGAGCCTTTCCCAGTACTGATTGCATTCTGAGTTTACCCACTCAGTTATTACGAGTCTGGAGGAAGACCAACTGCCTGCACGAAACGGTGTTGGCCCCACAAAGACAGTTGGGAATATTTTTCGAGTCAGCTTGAGGCCGACTTCTTTCCTTCGACGCCGCAGTGCTCACTTATCATATTTGGGCTTATCATGAATATTTTCGTCAATGCCGAAGCATATTTTGCTTTGCCACCGACAAAATACTTCCTACAATGTGATTTGCGGAAAGTGTAGCACCTACTGTTGCTACTGTCGGAGAATAAGCCAGGATACTTCGGAGATATTTACGTCTGATAGCGGACCACACGATTGGCTGCGTCTTCTAACTATGTACTTCCGTTAATCGTCGATTATCCTTGCCTTCGATTGCTATCGTCCGCCAGGCTCTCTACTTTTTTGGTGTCAGAAAGTGCGCGATAAAATTCATTACTATCCTGAAGGTCAGAGTTGTGTTAAGTGGCGGGCGAAGGTCCGCTTTCTTCATTCTGATTAAAGCTAACGTAGGAGGGCAAGCTCGAAGCGACGAATGGGAGGAAACGTGGGTAAACGCGGGCGTGATCGACCTCCAGGAAGTTCAGTGATAGTTTGTACTCAGTTGAAAAACAAAAACTTCCGCTGTGTGCTGTGCCCAGGTATCAATAGACTAAGTAGTAGAGAGTTATCCAAAGGAATAGCTTTATATTTAAGCATTTATGAGTCGGTAGAGAAGTACAGTGCTCGGCGGGAAATAAACGATTTCTTCAAAGTTAAGCAGAAAGTATATACTTAATGCAAAGATGCTAAAGGCCGGACTCGTCGGGCCACAACTGGTTGCGTTCTAAAATTTCTTTAAAACAGAAGACCAAATATTTGAGTCTTCGAAACTTAATAAAAAGCAAAAAGCAAGCCACTTTCCAAACAAGTTTTTCTTTTTACCGAAAATATTATAACGCGTTTCTTACTCACTTCGACAGCCGCCTATTTTCCACAACTTCCGTCGCTTATTTACAACTTCTTGCGTTTGGCAGTAAACAAGACACTCCTCTGGTGTTTTAGTTACTCCAAACAAAACTTTGTTTTGCCCACGGTTTCTGCTCCCCTTCTTATATATTCAACCCCTCTCCGTTTATCACACCAACCGACCGGTGAAGCGCTAAAAAGTTACCGCTAAATTTAAAAGGTTTGCATTGCGGCGCGCCAATAAAACTCAAAAAAGGTTTCAAATTAATGTGCAAATTTGTTATTGTCTGCTGCAAAAATACGCGACTTTAGGTATTTTACGTTACTACTTTTTTCTCATATTTTACTCGCCATTACTTAGACACTTCCCGCGATTGCAATTGTCTTGGCGAAGTTGCGCGCGAATTTTCACAAGTTTGTAAAAAGCATCATTGCCGTCGCCGCCGCCAACTTCACGCCATAAAATTTAGCGGTATTGTCTGCACAAAGGCGCACAGCGCGAAGATATACAAACAACAAAACAAAGGTGTGTTTGTGTGTGCGAGTGTAGATGTGCTAGACAGCCAGCCGAACGGATATTTGCACTTTGAATAGTGAGAATTTGTGACCGCAAAAATGGAAGTCCTACATAAAATAGGCAAAACCAAAAACAGAGCAGCAAAAAGACCAAAAAACTGCGCCGAAAATGTTGTCAGAATTTCTTAAAAAAAAAAAAAAAAAAATTGTGTCCGTATGGCAAACTCCATTGGCAACGCTAGTTCAAGGTTGGCATGCAGCCAACAACTTCGGTTTGACGCTGCGGCTTGAATGCTTTGAACGCCGTTTGCTGCATGTATTGCATGCTTTTGGCCGCAAATATTGCATAAGTGCAGGATACTTGCTTGCTTTGATTGTGTGTGTGTGTGTGTGTGTATGTGGGGAAATTAAGGCATTGCATTTTCGTTTAAATGTTTGTTATTTTTCATGGTTTCAGCGCCAAAAATTTAAAGAGCTTCAAAGCCTTGAACGAGCATATAAAAAAGAATATCACAATTGTAGCCTAAAAGTATGCCAGCAAATAAAAATTTTAGGAAATCACTCGTAATGAATACATTCAGGAAATTGCCGATTATATTTCGGCAAAGTCTTTACCTTATACGCCTTACATTATTTGTTCTTATTTAAATAAAATAGCATACTTTAAAGATGTCAGAACTATACTGTAAAAGTATTAGATTTCAATGGAAATAAGTATAGTTATTTAAGGTTTTAGTTTCCTATCAAACTTTTTAAAGTGATACCGTGTCTTGGCACAAATGCGTTTGATTTTTAAGATAAGTTAAAAAACTCTATGTACATAGTTAAAGAGTTCACCCAGAGGCCGCAAAGGGTCATAGTGATGTCTTCAAGAGGACTGTACCTAAATATGTTTAAACTTATTAAATAATTGCTGGCGAATCTTAGTATAATCCCCAATATAGTTTTTCCTAAGTTGCCTAAGTTGTCAAAGAAATGGTTCTACAAATTTTGGAGACAGTTGAGGGTATGTGTATAGAAAGTGTTGGATGCATTTGATCCCTTCCTCATCTACATAGCTTCTACAGAAATCGTTATGAGCAGTTCAACATCTAGCCGACATGTGGATTATGGCCCGCACATCCTCTTATTACTTCGGTGCTGTCAAAGAGATTGTACTGATTTTTGGCAAAAGCCTCGTTTGCAGATTGGCTGTACACAACGAAGGCGAGTTTTTTGGAGCTCCATGCTACTTGCATATATCTCAGTCTAGAATATGCTGCAGTAATCTAAAAGTCTGTAAACCTCCTCGGTCAAAGTCAACTTCCGTGTCCTTCTGTTTCTACTCCATCCGCAACTAGTTGCATGCAGCCAGTTAGATACCCTACCTAACTAACGCTTTGTATACCCAATATATTATCTGAGATCGTAGTATTCAATCTTTCCGTATTGTAATCTTACAGTAGTAGGTAGTAGCTTTCCTTCTCCGCTCCTCGTTTCTTCATTTGCAGGAAAGCTAAGAGTTCAAAAAAGCCCTCAAGAACTATGCCTCAATTGTCAAATTAATATCTGCGCCATTGAGTAGTGGAGTTCGAAAATTGTCCATTTTATATCGTCTCGGGCACAGAACTAGTTTGGTTTTGGAGTGATTAACCCTCTGACCGTTTCCATATGTCCACCTTGCCTGGTCGTTAAGTACAGATTTTTGCACTCCACGGACCGTCCAGAGGAACTTCTCTAATGCCAAGATGACTGGGACATCTGTGTAGGCAACCACCTTAAAAACTTTCGATGTGGTGCGAAGCAGAAATTTGTGAAGGACGAGAATGCATAAAATAAGAGATAAAACCCCACCCTTAGGATTACCTCAACATGCCGTTTTACTTACTTTACCGATTTCTAATGAAACATTACTGCTTTTCTACGCAAAATTTTGTCTATCATGATAATAACAAACGGGTCTTATACCGCAGTGGATGGATATCAAATTAACATTGTTAAAGACAACTTCCACATTCGGGAGGCTGCCACCACAAATTCTTTATACCGGAGCACTTTTTCAATAAAAACTGGTTCTTCTTAGCGGCAAGCATGCTGAAATTCTTGGAAGTAAGGCGGCGCTCGATCAGTAGACTCAAAAGACTGGAGACATCACCTTGAGGAGAAAGACAAAGAGACTGATAGATCGAACACATTTGGCAGTGTTATGGCCGGTAATCCCTGCTTTTTGCATGCAGATCACTCCTAATATTTCCTTTCGTTGCTTTGGTATATAATCGTAGCTAAGATGACGACTTGCCCTATAAGTGGTCGTTATTCAGGAAGCTAATTTATCTATCGTTCACCTGAGCATGATTGGTTAAATCCCATCCGGACCCGAAAACTTACATATATCGTTGGAGGCATCCAATAACCCATGCTATCTGATTTCATCGAGTGAAAATGGTCTCGCTTATAAGTAAAAGGCGTTGCTGCTATAATATTGCCTATCTCCTGTATATTGCCACATGCAGGAACTCGGGCAGCCATTAGATGTTCTAATGTTTTAAGACTGATTTCAGTGTGTTCTCCCCTCGACTATTGCAAGAAATTGAACTGTGTCAGCTTTACAACGACTTTGACATATTTACTTAGTCCAACGAATCAAAATACAGCGGTTTACCCGGCTAGAACATGTTGAACGAATGAGTGCAAATGCTCCAGTTCAGCACGTGCTGCTGGTAGCATAGAAAGAGGAAGGCCTCCTCTGCGTTGGAGAAGAGGAGAGGGACTTCGCTCTCTTGCCATTTCCAATTGGCGTCAGTTAACACAGCAGAGAAATGACTGACGTGCTATGTTGAGCTCGGCCAAAATCGCTTAAGCGTATGAACGCGCCAATGAAGAAGAGAGAGGAGCTCTGAACTCTTTGAAAGGCATCTCTTCAATCAAGCGGCTTTGGGGTTGATTCGTGGTCTTTACAAAAATTTTGATCGTGATGACTTCCAAATATCTCTTATCTTCTTCCTAAACGCTTTGAAAATGTTGCATTATGCTTATCAGTCTAAGGCTTCTAGCAACAATTTCTGTGTAAGGGAAGAAAACCTGGGCCCTCCTATGATATTCTCTCGACTTGAAAAACCTAACTTTTTACAATATCAACATCTAAATTTTGTATGGGCCGCCATTTATTTTACGTACAAAATAAGGACATCTACGAAAATTTTTAATTTTCTTTTAATTTTTCAGTTTTAATTAAAAAAATTGCAAAAATTCGGCAAAATTTTGATTTGAAATCTGATAAATTTGACATATTATTGAAACTTATTTATATAGGCTGCGTTTCTTTATACATTCCGGATAATCCCATTTCACAGCCGGAATAAACAGAATGCGTTTGAAATATACGTTAACATATCATCAGGAACGTTCTAAAGAATAAGTAAACAAAAAAGTTTATTCCAAACGTTCAGAATGAATAAAGAAATACAGCCATAAATTCATAAACTCACTAGCTGGTAAAAATCAAAATTTTGTCGAATTTCAGCGATTAAATTTATTTTCTAACCCTAGTAGCGACCCCTAAAAATATGTTTTGAAACTTCCGCGGATGTCTTTATTTTGTACTTATAAATCATGGGGTGACCCTTTTTACTGAAATTTTCAGGACTACTCTAGTATACATACATTGTAAAAACTGTGACTCAAATAAATGACCACGTATTGATTTTTTTTTTAAGTATTTCTAATATTTTTCGAGCTAAATTTTTTGTTATTTTTTATAAAAAATCATCCAAGCTTTAACTAAAACCATATACAAAATTTTAGAAAATTCAGCAAATTTTCATCAAAATTTAAACTTTTTAATCTGAATATTTAGACAACTTTTGGGCGTAAAGTGTATAGCCCATACAACTTTAAAAATCCCGTTGATTTATGCAATTTGTTTTTGTGACGAATTTTCGCACTTTTTCCCATATAAGCATGAATTTCTCATGAAATAAATCGCGGGAGAACGTTTGCAACAAAATTGAACTTGTTATGTTTCTTTTTGTTTGTTTTTTTGTTTTTGAACTTTCCTAAATTTTTTTATAAAGCATAATAAAAACATAACCAGGTAAAACCATTGAGAGACAGTCTGACGTTTGCCAGCAATATAATTTAAAAATTCAAAATTCAAAACTCAAACACACACACACATTCTCATTTTCAATCTCAAACAACAAAAATTGTGAACATTTTAATTTTTTTATTTTCAATTTTATATGATTTTAAAATGCTTGCAAGCGTCAGAAAAAAATCATGGCCGACGAATTGAGAGAATGAATTTACCTTGTAATATTTTTATCATGGTATAAAGTTTGAAACTGTGATTTGTATGTTTTTGGCAGAGCTGTAAAACTGTGAAATCATTTAAAGTTTTAATCATGAAATATTTACAAGTAGGATTTCATTCACTTTCCTTTGGTCTGGTAGTGTGGCTTATATTTTTTTCAATCTACAATCATTAAAAAAAAAATTGATTTCACACAGTAAGGTAGTAAATACCTGAATGAAAAACTGAGAATGCTGAAGTAAACAGAATTCAATACTGAATTAGCTTCCAGATGAATGAACACTTTGCTATGTGTGCATTCTCTAATTCAGTTCCAATCAAATTTTATACACTATGAAAAATATGTAAGTTAAGATGATGGAATAATGAGGTGTATGAACTTTAAAACGATATTGACATAGTGTCGCGTATCAATGCACAGCGGCCACGCGGGCTAAGCCATGTCCTACGAATGAATGGTTGTGCTTGGACTCCTCCACGCATGAAACGCAGCTTGATTCACATGAACATATTGTACAGATTTATAGTTTTGGTTGTTTAAAAACCGAGTGCAAAATGTTCCAAGACAATTCTTCTTCTTCTTTTTTGGCGCTGTAACCGCCTAAGCGATTTTGGCCGAGTTCAGCAAAGCACGCCAGTCGTTTCTCCTCTGTGCCAACTGACGCCAATTGGAAACGCCAAGTGAAGCCAAGTCCTTCTCCACCTGATCTTTCCATCGCAGTGGGGGCCTCCCTCTTCCTCTGCTACCACCAGCGGGTTCCGAGTTGAATACTTTCAGAGCTGGAGCGTCGGTGTCCATTCGAACGACATGGCCAAGCCAGCGGAGCCGCTGTATTTTAATTCGCTGCACTATGTCTATGTCGTTGTAAAGCTCATACAGCTCATCGTTCCATCGTCTGCGGTACTCGCCGTCGCCAACGCGTAAAGGACCGTAAATCTTCCGCAAAATCTTTCTCTCAAACACCCCAAGAGCCGCCTCATCGGATGTTGTCATTGTCCATGCTTCTGCGCCATATACCAGCACGGGCATGATGAGTGACTTATAGAGCGTGGTTTTCGTACGTCGAGAGAGGACTTTACTCCTGAATTGCCTACTCAGTCCAAAGTAGCACTTGTTGGCAAGAGTGATTCTACGTTGGATTTCAATGCTGACATTATTATCGGTGTTAATGCTGGTTCCCAAGTAAACGAAATTCTCTACTTTCTCGAAATTGTAACTGTCAACAGTGACGTGGGTGCCAAGGCGCGAATG
The DNA here is from genome assembly GCF_013731165.1 of Rhagoletis pomonella. Classification (NCBI taxonomy): domain Eukaryota; kingdom Metazoa; phylum Arthropoda; class Insecta; order Diptera; family Tephritidae; genus Rhagoletis; species Rhagoletis pomonella. The sequence continues at coordinate 9,435,831 of NW_023458567.1, read as the reverse complement.
TGCTGACTGTTTGTTTGATGACAGGAGATACTTCGTCTTGTCCTCGTTTACCACCAGACCCATGCGCTTTGCTTCCCTATCCAACTTGGAAAAGGCAGAACAGACTTCGCGGTTTTTGTTACCGATGATGTCGATGTCATCGGCATAAGCCAGCAATTGCACGCTCTTGTAGTAAATTGTTCCTGAGTGGTTCAGTTCTGCAGCTCTTATTATCTTCTCCAACATCAGATTAAAGAAGTCACATGAAAGGGAGTCGCCCTGTCTGAAACCCCGTTTTGTGGCGAACGGCTCGGAGAGGTCTTTTCCAATTCTGACGGAGCTGGTGGTATTGCTCAACGTCATTTTACACAGCCGTATGAGTTTTGAGGGGATGCCAAATTCAGACATAGCGGCGTATAGGCAACTCCTTTTAGTGCTGTCAAAAGCGGCTTTAAAGTCGACAAATAGGTGGTGAGTGTCGATCCTTTTCTCGCGGGTCTTTTCCAAGATTTGGCGTATTGTGAATACCTGGTCTATGGTGGATTTGCCAGGTCTAAAGCCACACTGATAAGGCCCAATCAGTTCATTGACGGTGGGCTTCAGTCTTTCGCACAATACGCTCGATAAGACCTTGTAACCTATGCTTAGAAGGCTGATCCCGCGGTAGTTGGCGCGAATGGCGGGGTCACCTTTCTTGTGGATTGGGCAGAGCACACTTAAATTCCAGTCGTCGGGCATGCGTTCATCTGACCATATTCTGCACAAGAGTTGATGCATGCACCTTATCAACTCCTCGCCGCCGTACTTGAATAGCTCAGCTGGCAGGCTGTCAGCTCCAGCGGCTTTGTTGTTTTTCAGCCGCGTTATTGCTATACGTACCTCGTCATAGTCAGGCGGTGGAACGTCGACTCCGTCATCATCGACTGCGGGCTCGGGTTCTTCTTCTCCACAACTTTCTGTGCTGCTGCCATTTAGTAGGGCGGAAAAGTGTTCCCTCCATAATTTAAGTACGCTCTGGACATCAGTTACTAGGTCGCCATTATTGTTCTTACAGGAGTGCGCCCCGGTCTTTAAACCTTCCGTAAGTCGCCTAACTCTCTGGTAAAATTTTCGGGCATTCCTCCTGTCGGCCAGCATTTCAAGGTCTTCGCACTCACGTATTTCTGCCTCTCTCTTCTTGTTGCGGCAAATACGTCTCGCTTCCCTCTTCAGATCCCTATAGCGGTCCCACATAGCGCGCGTTGCGCCCGATCGCAGCGTGGCCCTGTAGGCGGCATCTTTTTTCTCTGCAGCTTCCTGACACTCCTCATCGTACCAGTTGTTCTTTCGGGCTCGCTGAAATCCGACTACTTCTTCGGCGGCGGTACTTAATGAGCGGGAAATGTGGTTCCACTGCTCGCATATGTCGGTTTGTTGAAGAGTGCTCTCTGAGAGCAGGTGTGAGAGTCGAGTAGCGAAAGCGCTGGCTGTCTGTTGTGATTGCAGCTTTTCGACGTTAAGCTTTCCTTGCATATTTGGGCGCACATTTTTTGCTGCACATAGGCGGGTGCGTATCTTGGCTGCAACAAGATAGTGGTCCGAGTCGATGTTTGGGCCTCGGAGTGTGCGTACGTCTAAAACACTGGAAGCGTGCCTTCCGTCTATCACAACATGATCGATTTGGTTTCTCGTTTTTCGATCCGGAGACAGCCAGGTAGCTTGATGGATCTTTTTATGCTTGAACCTAGTACTGCATACTACCATGTTTCGGGCCCCGGCGAAGTCGATCAGCCTCAATCCGTTGTCGGACGTTTCATCGTGGAGGCTGAATTTTCCGACGGTGGTTCCAAAGATCCCTTCTTTGCCCACCCTGGCATTGAAGTCGCCAAGCACGATTTTGATATCATGACGGGGGCAGCGCTCGTACGTGCGCTCCAAGCGCTCATAGAAGAGATCCTTGGATGCCTCATCCTTCTCTTCCGTCGGGCATGGGCGCAGATGAGCGAGATGTTGAAGAATCTCGCTTTGATGCGGATTGTGGCTAGACGCTCGTCCACCGGGGTGAACGACAGTACTCGGCGACGGAGTCTCTCTCCCACCACAAATCCAACTCCGAATTTGCGCTCCTTTACATGGCAGCTGTAGTAGACGTCGCAAGGCCCCAGACATTCTTTGCCTTGCCCCGTCCAACGCATTTCTTGGATGGCGGTGATGTCAGCTTTTGTCCTTACGAGGACATCAACCAGCCGGGCAGAGGCACCTTCCCCATTAAGGGTCCGGACATTCCAGGTGCATGCCCTCAAATCGTAGTCCTTTAAACATTTGCCGTGGTCGTCATCATAAGGGGGGGTCTCATCCGAGGCTTTGCCTTGCTTCTTCACTGGAAGTGGTTTTTACGTGGCGGGTCCCAAGCCCAGCGCACAACCCATTGCTGGGACTATAATTTTTTTCTTTTAAAGATTGGAAAATCTGCAGAACATGTAATAATCAAGCATAACAACCATCAAATGATAGCAGCTTTGATCATTCAGTTCATGGTTTATCCACATACATACATAAATATCCTTTATGATCAGTTTTTATTTGTAAAGAACGATATTCTCATTTCCCAATACCAGGCGCTCATGAATGTGAAGTAACAAGTTTTCTATTTCTACGTACAAAATTATTTGTATAAATTTTTAAGTTTCCAAAATTCTACTTTGTACAGTTTAAAGGCTTCTACAAAAAAAAAAATGTACTTAAAAGTTTTACAAACAAATTTATACATATAGAAAGCTTGCTACTTCATATGTATGAGCGCCTGGTATTGAGAAATAAAAATATCTCTTTGTAAAAATAAAAATTTAGTTCGTTAAATAAAATTGACCACAAGTTTCCTTCAAAAACATGCAGTTGGCTTTAAACAGCATTGACCGAATATCCAAAGCTGGTACGTACTTCTGGTCTTAGGTAATGCTTTACCAAATTGTAGCAGTAGAAGAAAAGCAGAAGTAAAACGACTATTTTCTCCTATAAATATTTTCTTCAAGGCATATTTTTTCAGTGTAATACTGAATGATCAAAACTGTTTGCATTCAACCAAAATTTACAATCACGATGATTGCGAATACTTTTGTTACATTCACATTCTATACTGAATGGAACTCTGCCATTCAACAACACATTACGTTTGTTTTTGTTTCAAAATAATTTAAGCCACTCCGGAATGAGGTTTTTTTTATACAGCCAAACAATCAAAATTTTGAAACGAGTGCCAAGTGAATGCAGATCCTACTGATTCAATCATTTTACAGCTCTGGTTTTTGGGTAAAGCTTGGACGGGGTTTTTATAAAAAAAATACAAAAAAATCTAGCTCGAAAAACATTACGAATATTTGAAAAAAAAAATCGACACGTGGTCATTTGTTTGCGTCACGTATGTATGTATAAGGCGAACGCTTCAAGCCACCTGCCTACGCCATACATCACTCATACGCCCAGTCGTCCATCCGATTTGCTGCACTGTACTGCCTTTCAAATCCGAAATCATAGACAATTGAATTTTTATGCGCCATTACAGCGAAAATAGTTTTGAAGCGGCAAAAAAAAAATGCTAATAAAAAATAAATGTAAACAATAAAATAAAACAAAACAAAAACAAACTATGGCACTCAGCACAAAAAAATAATGACAGACATTGAATTCACAGTCTGTGCGATTGTAAAGCGATAAAGCGCTTTATTAGTATTATTTGTTGTATAAATGTAAACAAAGTTAGCTTACCAACACACATACAGCTATGCATATGTGAGCACACAAAGGGACTGAACTATTTAAATAAATGTGAAAAATAAAGTAAATAAAATAAAATAAATATTTATAAACGCATTTTCCAATTTTTTTTTTTCCTTTTTTTGTATTTTACTCTAAGTGGCGCATTTGTGGCAAATGAAAATGTGTTGGTGTAAGCGTGGCAAACTAAGCGCTTTTTAGAATTGTATTTATATGAAATACAAAAAAAAAAAAAACAGCAACAACAACAACAACATATCTAAATATCTACTCGACTGCATGAATGCAAATAGTTGCGCTCTAAAAAGGGTTTCCCTCTACCCAAGCGCGGCGTGCAAATGCCATTTTATATGAAAAAAGTAATTTTTTTTTACCTTTTCACTTTTTCACATGCATTCATTCAATAGCAGGCAGGGCATGTATGTGTGTGTGTGTGTGTGTGACCATGTGCATTTTCTATTGCATTGTATAGCCAATTGTGCCAATTCGGATTTTGTTGTGCTCATTCATATTCGTATAAAATTCAATTTTGTGTGCAATGCGCTCTGATAAACCCAATTGGGGGCAAGCAAATATGCATAAAATTAAAAGCTATGCATGTGTGCATAGCCGATACAAAAATTTAGCTTCTTTTACCTCAGCATCTGCCAATTCAAGTGCACTTTTAGGCGCCCATTTTCGCTGCTTTCATGTTAGCTTTACCGAGGGAGGCTAATAGCCTGAAATGTTGTTGTTGATGTTATGTTTACTTTTAAATTTTAAGAAAAAAAATCAAGTTTTGTCATTATTTGAAAAATACTTCTTTTTATACCTTTTGTGAATCCTTTTCTTTCAATCAGCCTAATCGCCAACTCCATGTGAATAATGCGTTCCCATAATTAAACAATCAAAACAAAAACAAATTAGGACATATTTTTTTTTATTTACTTTATAATTTTTGGGAATATTTGTTCACATGCAATTGGCGTTAAGGGCGAATGTTTTGTCTTTCATTTTTGTGGTTAGCTTTTTATTTCTTTTTGTGCTTAGCTCAGCTTAGTACCTGAGTAAAAACCGACGGGTTAAAGTCGTACAGAGTTGTAGAATAAAGTTAGAGGATCTACGAAATATCACTACGAAAATGTTGAGTGACTCAGATTGAGTTTTCTTAACTGGATATTATCTTTTATGTACCAAGATATTGGAAATAGTACGAAAGTTAGTTTTTAAGCTTTCTCATAACACCTAGCATGTTTGGATAAAATTTTCCATTGCCGGATAAAAAGTTTGTGGCATGAAATACATTTAAAAATCAATATTATTTTGCACCACTCGGATCAATTTTTTTCCTGGATAAAATTTTTTTCGCATAAAAGTTGTGTATCGGAAAAAGCTTAGGATAAAGTATCTAATACTTTTTTTAGCTCTGCGTATGTGTACATAGGCGGATAAAATAAATGCCTTGTGAGTATTAAAATTCTTTACTAGAAAATGCTCTAAAGTATTCGGTTATAATTTTTTTTTACGGATAAAAATTTTTTGCAAACAAATTCTTGGAGACTTTAATGCGTTGAGATAAAACTTTACATAACCGGATAAGAGTTGTGATGAATGAGACGCATTTGAAAATAAAAGTCAGTCACTCAGACTAAAATTTTCTTAGTCGGATAGATATTTTTCTCAAGGAAACATAGAAATGTGCTTAAGAAATAGTGCTTAAGTCATCTACATACATATATTGCTGCTAATCGTATATTCGGATAGAAGTTTGCATAGCAAAATAAGAGATTTGAAACATTAAACGCCTCCAAAGATAAGTTTTTCTCAATAGAAAATATTTTCAAGTACTCGGATAAAAAATTTTGCTAACGGTTAAAAGTTTTTTTGAAAGGAATTCTTATAAACTGAAAAATGACATTCATATATCCTAAATCAGGTAGAAGCAATTGGGAAGCGCTTTTGTAATTATATCTCAACGCCGTATGAACTTTCAGTGTGCTCGGATAAAAGTTAACACAACCGAATAAGAGCTTTGAAGAATGAAATGCATCTAATAATTAATATTTTTCACTAAACCAATTTTTAGTCACTTAATTTAAAAATTTGTTGGGTCGGATAAAATTTTATTTCCAAAGAAATATTTGAAAAAGCGTAAAAAAATTAAATCTAAGTCTTTTTACGGATAAAAATTTTACATAGCCGGATAAGAAGTTTTAATAAAATATCTACGTACTAAAATCAAGGGTTTTGCTCTATAACAACTTCAGGATAAAAAAAACTTTAACAGGGATAAAGCTTTTACTTATAGAAATATTGGGAAATGTTTAAATAATAGCATGCAAGTCTTTATTTTTTTTTTAATTTTACATAGCCGATGAAAATATTTGTAATATTAAATGCCTGTGAATATGAACTCCTTTCACTAGGTAATTTTGTCAAGCAAACGGATAAAATACGGTCACGGTTTTATCAAAGAATTTATTTTCAGGCAATTTGTGAGTAAAGCATACTTTTTACCGGCGACCGCGGCGGCAAACGCTAAATATTTTTTAATCTAACAGATTTTTCTGCATTTATTGTTTTTCAATGAATTTGTGAGCCTCAACATATACATATTATCTGGAAATTTGTAAATATTTTACTGCGAAAATTTTTATATCAAATTTGTTTATTTATTTCGTGATTGCCTGCGCTCAATAGCACCAATTTCACTTTTTGCGCAAACACACATGCGCACACAACCAAAGGCAGCTCCCACCCATTAGCAACCCGTGCGCCATTTTTTCGCTATTAAAATGCCTCTATCTGTTGCCTACATATGGGCGCATATTGCAATGCATTGGCAAAAAGGTTGCGTGTGCATGAAATGGTGTCAAGGGAAACTCGCGATTTTCTGCTAAGAGTCATAACTTGAGCGGTGCAGTGGTAAAAAGGGAACAAATGACAGTTACACACACACACCCGTATACATACAGCTGTATGCATGTGTTATCCCTATATCACATACTCAAATAGTATAAGGGCATAGAGTGAACTATATATGAAAATAAATATATACATACATAGGTATTTACATTAGGGTGCCTCACCAAAAAAAGTTTTAAAGAGTATTTCGGAATAAAAGTAGGATTTACGTAAGCTGGACGGAGTTGAAAATACCGCCAAAATCTAATTATTTTTATTCCGTTGATACAATTTATAAAAATTTTTATGCAGACTTTTCATGCTTAAACACTTCCATCATCTGAGGAGATTTTTGAAAAAAAATTGTAAAAAGTAATTTAATTTAAAAAAAATTTAATTTTTGTAGGTACATATTTAATAACACTGGTCTACAAATTTCAACTTTTTTTCTGCGAATAAGACGGGACCTGGTGTTTCTGAGCGGATTTTTCGTGCTGAACACGAATCCGGGGTCAAAAATGTCCCATC
>NW_023458567.1:9425761-9428588 GCF_013731165.1 Rhagoletis pomonella | reverse complement strand
TTAATCTAACAGATTTTTCTGCATTTATTGTTTTTCAATGAATTTGTTACCCTCAACATATACATATTATCTGGCAATTTGTAAATATTTTACTGCGAAAATTTTTATATCAAATTTGTTTATTTATTTCGTGATTGCCTGCGCTCAATAGCACCAATTTCACTTTTTGCGCAAACACACATGCGCACACACAACGAGAGGCAGCACCCACCCATAAGCAACCCGTGCGCCATTTTTTCGCTATTAAAATGCCTCTATCTGTTGCCTACATATTGGCGCATATTGCAATGCATTGACAAAAAGGTTGCGTGTGCATGAAATGATGTCAAGGGAAACTCGCGATTTTCTGCTAAGAGTCATAACTTGAGCGGTGCAGTGGAAAAAAGGGAACAAATGACAGTTATACATACAGATGTATGCATGTGTTATCCCTATATCACACACTCAAATAGTATAAGGGCATAGAGTGAACTATATAAATATAAATATATACATAGGCATTTACATTAGGGTGCCTCACCAAAAAAAGTTTTAAAGAGTATTTCGGAATAAAAGTAGGATTTACGTAAGCTGAACGGAGTTGAAAATACCGCCAAAATCTAATTATTTTTATTCCGTTGATACAATTTATAAAAATTTGTATGCAGACTTTTCATGCTTAAACACTTCCATCATCTGAGGAGATTTTTAAAAAAAAAAATTGTAAAAAGTAATTTAATTAAAAAAAAATTTGATTTTTGTAGGTACATATTTAATAATCGGTCCAGCTCACGTAAATCCTAACAAAATATTTTGACGGAAGTTTTAAACATAATAACTTGTACCATTTCGATGGAAAAACAGAACCGATTTTTTTGTATGAGTATTGAGGCATTCAACATTACATTCGTACATTAGGGCGGGTCAATTTTGTTTTTTACAATGCACGTATACCATAGCATGAATCTACGTATAATTATAAGTAAATTTGCCAAGGAAACCATGGGTCTTAAATCAATTTCGAATAGGCTTCGAAGAAAATATGAAAATTTTTTGGAAAGTTTTAAGAAAAAGATAAATACAGCAATGGATTCCTTATACAAAAGTAGCATGTTTTATACAAAATTTAAGCACTTCTTTACGACACTATAGCAAAATGCTAAGACACCTACTTTTGCAATTTTGCAAACTTTAAATTGATTTTAGACCCATAGTTTCTTCGACAAATTTGCTTGGAATTGCACGTAGAATCCTTCTGTGGCAAACGCGCATAGTCGAACAAAGCTGCCATACAAATTGACCCGCCCTAACATACATATATTGTTTTTTGTGTTTTTTTTTTAATTTTTCCATTCGAGTGCATGTCGTTGTGCCCCATAAATGCGAGGCCTTCCGCGACGGGCGACAGATCATAGTTTCGCTTTAGTTGCGCTATTTGTCAATGCAAGTGAGTGCACCTATACACGCATGCATTTGTGCCAATTTCGTATATCGCGTGCACCCATCTCGCCGTTATCCTTTTGAGCTCATCAATAGAAAGTGTGCGCGCACACACGCACGTACCCATATTGAGCTTGCAAGTAAAAAATATGCCAAAGTGCAAGAAAAAAAATTGGAAAATATAAAATAACAGCAAACTGCCCCCTGACTGCCAGCGCCGGCATTGTTCTAATTAACGCCAACAGGCATTTGCCGTCATTTTTTACGCGCTACACGGCTTCCGTCGTGGCAACGTTCATAGCCAATGCTCTTTGTTTTTTTTTATTGCTGGCGCAGCCGTTCGCGCAACGTGCCGACATCGTGCTGAATTTGTTAGTTTTGAAAACTGGAGCAATAGAGGCACCACTGTTGGCTGGGTGCTGTAACTGGGCGAGTGTTTTCCCGGCGGCGTTGAACACCACCTAAGTAGTGACATGCGATGACTGTGCGTATTTTTTCCACATTCAGCTATAATAATACAATTTTTTATGGAGCTTTTGTATCTGTGTGCGGATGAGCCGACTGATTGCATTTGCTTGACATGAATACATACGAATCGATTTATTGTTGGTATTCATGCAATTGTTTACCAATTACACGCACTGTCAACATTTTAAAAATTGTTTTTTTTTGGAAGCAAAATATGAGCAAAATATAAAGAGATATTGGATAATTTTTTTCTTCTAAATGTTTGGTAAAAAATTTATTTCTAAGAATTTCTGCAAAAAAAACAGTTTAATCGTAGTAAGATAATAAGAAGAAAACAAAACAAAACTTCAGAAAATTCACACAATTTTCTTACAGGTACAGTTATTTAATGTCGTCCTCGGTCCTAAAAATGGTTTATTATGCGAAACACCACTTAATAATAATAATTTTAATTTGATCAATTACAGTGGCTATCAACGTCTGACAGGGCGTATGAGTATTTTTTTAATTAGTCAGAGAAATTTTCAACGGAAAAATGTGTAGATATTTATAATTATTCTATACATAAATAATAAAAGCGAAATTTCTATGGCAAGAATACTGACATACATACTTATACAGAGAAATCGAAAGCAATTACTATTTTATGCGCGAGTGTGTATGCGTGTATGGGATTGACGCGTGGAATGCTTCGCTTATGAATAGAAAATCATAAATTATGCAATTAGGGAAAATTTTTAATAGCTGACTGAAGAGAATCGCTATATGGTTTATTGCTAACAGAACGAAGGGAAAGAAGGTGCGAACAAATTGGTTTCTAATCCGAAAAAAATTAAAAATTGAATTTTCTTCTGAAGAAATTATGCAAAACTGTTTAAATTTTTGTTGAAAATTCAATTTTTTAAGTTTTAAAGTTTAACTAGAGATTACTAGTTGACGG
>NW_023458567.1:9423547-9425661 GCF_013731165.1 Rhagoletis pomonella | reverse complement strand
CACCAGGTCCCGTCTTATTCGCAAAACCCTTGTAGACCAGTGTAATCGGTCCAGCTCACGTAAATCCTAACAAAGTATTTTGACGGAAGTTTTAAACATAATAACTTGTACCATTTCGATGGAAAAACAGTACCGATTTTTTTGTATGAGTATTGAGGCATTCAACATTACATTCATACATTAGGGCGGGTCAATTTTGTTTTTTACAATGCACGTATAGCATAGCATGAATCTACGTATAATTATAAGTAAATTTGCCAAGGAAACCATGGGTCTTAAATCAATTTCGAATAGGCTTCGAAGAAAATATGAAAATTTTTTGGAAGTTTTAAGAAAAAGATAAATACAGCAATGGATTCCTTATACAAAAGTAGCATGTTTTATACAAAATTTAAGCACTTCTTTACGACACTATAGCAAAATGATAAGACACTAATTTTTGCAATTTTGCAAACTTTAAATTGATTTTAGACCCATAGTTTCTTCGACAAATTTGCTTGGAATTACACGTAGAATCCTTCTGTGGCAAACGCGCATACTCGAACAAAGCTGCCATACAAATTGACCCGCCCTAACATACATATATTGTTTTTTGTGTTTTTTTTTTAAATTTTTTTTTAAATTTTTCCATTCGAGTGCATGTCATTGTGCCCCATAAATGCGAGGCCTTCCGCGACGGGCGACAGATCATAGTTTCGCTTTAGTTGCGCTATTTGTCAATGCAAGTGAGTGCACCTATACACGCATGCATTTGTGCCAATTTCGTATATCGCGTGCACCCATCTCGCCGTTATCCTTTTGAGCTCATCAATAGAAAGTTTGCGCGCACACACGCACATACCTATATTGAGCTTGCAAGTAAAAAATATGCCAAAGTGCAAGAAAAAAAAATTGGAAAATATAAAATAACAGCAAACTGCCCCCTGACTACCAGCGCCGGCATTGTTCTAATTAACGCCAACAGGCATTTGCCGTCATTTTATACGCGCTACACGGCTTCCGTCGTGGCACCGTTCATAGCCAATGCTCTTTGTTTTTTTTTATTGCTGGCGCAGCCGTTCGCGCAACGTGCCGACATTGTGCTGAATTTGTTAGTTTTGAAAACTGGAGCAATAGAGGCACTGTTGGCTGGGTGCTGTAACTTGCCGAGCGTTTTCCCGGCGGCGTTGAAGTAGTGTCATGCGATGACTGTGCGTATTTTTTCCACATTCAGCTATAATAATAAAATTTTTTATGGAGCTTTTGTATCTGTGTGCGGCTGAGCCGACTGATTGCATTTGCTTGACATGAATACATACGAATCGATTTATTGTTGGTATTCATGCAATTATTTACCAATTACACGCACTGTCAACATTTCAAAAATTGTTTTTTTTTGGAAGCAAAATATGAGCAAAATATAAAGAGATATTGGATAATTTTTTTCTTCTAAATGTTTGGTAAAAAATTTATTTCTAAGAATTTCTGCAAAAAAAAACAGTTTAATCATAGTAAGATAATAAGAAGAAAACAAAACAAAACTTCTGAAAATTCACACAATTTTCTTACAGGTACAGTTATTTAATGTCGCCCTCGGTCCTAAAAATGGTTTATTATGCGAAACACCACTTAATAATAATAATTTTAATTTGATCAATTACAGTGGCTATCAACGTCTGACAGGCGTATGAGTATTTTTTTAATTAGTCAGAGAAATTTTCAACGGAAAAATGTGTAGATATTTATAATTATTCTATACATAAATAATAAAAGCGAAATTTCTATGGCAAAAATACTGACATACATACTTATACAGAGAAATCGAAAGCAATTACTATTTTATGCGCGAGTGTGTATGCGTGTATGAGATTGACGCGTGGAATGCTTCGCTTATGAATAGAAAATCATAAATTATGCAATTAGGGAAAATTTTTAATAGCTGACTGAAGAGAATCGCTATATGGTTTATTGCTAACAGAACGAAGGGAAAGAAGGTGCGAACAAATTGGTTTCTAATCCGAAAAAAATTAAAAATTGAATTTTCTTCTGAAGAAATTATGCAAAACTGTTTAAATTTTTGGTGAAAAGTCAATTTTTTAAGTTTTAAAGTTTAACTAGAGATTACTAGTTGACGG
>NW_023458567.1:9416514-9423447 GCF_013731165.1 Rhagoletis pomonella | reverse complement strand
GTATTTCTTTATTTGAATATCCTACATCTATGAAAATGTTCTTTTGTAACTATTACGTCGCCTAAACTTATTTTAAAAAAATTTCCTTTGAGGGACAATTTAATTTGTTCGGCTTTTATGAATCTTAAAAACTTTGATTCTTATTCCTCATACATAAACTACTAACCATTCACGATAAGCGCACAAAAGTGGAAGTTTTAAGCAGAAAATATGAAATTCTCAAAAGTAAATTCATCATTTGCTATTACCCCTATTTAGTTGTTAGTCTTTTGGCAGTATCTCATCCGCTTTGCATTTATTCTTGCTAGGCACAATATGCTTTTAGAATACGCAGTGGATTTAAAAGTTTTTTTACAAATATACATATGTACGTATATTAAATACCCACATATTTGTATACATTTCTAAGTGCACATGTACTCACATCCGTCTATTTAATAAAGAGTTTCATAGAACTTCAAAACTATTTGAACTCTCCAACGAACAGCGGCGACTCACTGCGATGCACTGCACCTCTGTGCTTAGTTATGTTCACACACTTGATCTTATATGCATGCATTTTTTCCTGCATGGGTCCTCCAAGAAATTACTTATGAAAATAGTTTGTGCCACGTTGCTGTCAACTTGCCACAACCGCTAAGTTTTCTTTCAACCAAACTTTTCCAAGTTTACTATATACATAGAAGTACAACATAGTACTACTTTCCTGCGTTGATTTTTCAAAGATTTGCTTTAGTGAATTGCTTTTCCATAACGGCTGGTGCTTCGTTAGCTTTTGTGAGTAACTATTTGCCAACCGGAAGGGTTACCAACTCGAAAAGAAAGTGTGCTGTGTAAATGTGCATACGTGTGTGTGTGTAAATTCTCAGGATGTCCAAATAACTCCGCTGTTAGCCAGATGATGGCGATGCTGATGATGATGTGGCAAATTTTCCAACTCGGCAAGTTGCATAAATATATGTATGGCAAATATGTAGCTTTTTATATTCATAGAAAATCAAAATAGAACTGAAATTTGTCAAATATTTTCGAGGGAATTCGGTATGTTGTACGTGCGAAGAAATTATTCGAAAATTATAAGCGGAATTGAAGCGAACTAAGCCAGTTCCTTTATAGGTTGGGCCTGAAGCAAAAATTCTTTTATTTACCTCTTTGCGCAAACTCAAAATGCTAAAAAGTTTCAACTGTTTGTAATCTTCATAAGAAATTTTTCTTCAAACCAAGCAGAGTCAAACTTTTGTAATTAAACGTGCTGCACAATAAAGAATTGTTTTAAGTTTTTCGCTTCCCTCAAGGGGAATTTTCAGGAAATTCACAAAAAGTATAATTTCTCCAATAATTAAGAAGATATGGTGAAATCGTAAATGTTTTTAAATTTCCTTCTTAGAAATTTTTTAACTTAGGTAAAATTTACATCTTCTTATACATACATAAGCTGCTATAAAAATTCTTTGTATTGTTTATGCGTTTTCAAGTTTTCTTTGAGGGGAAATTGTTTATTAAATTTAAGTTTTTATATCTTTATACAGAAAATTTGTTAAAACGCTAACAAAATTTTCTTATGGGATTTTTGATAAGATTCTCTCTAAAAATACTTATTTCCTTGTAACCTTTTGTGAAAAATATTACTTAATCATTATTTTAGCTAAATGTGTGTGTATATAAAATTTTATTTTCCAAATTCTTTATTGGAAAAGTTTACTTTTGAGAGAAATTTTTAAAATCTAAATTTTTATAACTAAATAAGCGTTTGGTACATTGGAAAATACTATTCTAAAAAATTTCCCTCTGAGGGAAATTTTCTAAAAAAGACAGAAACGCCTTTCGGCAAGCTTTTCTGTTTTGGCGCAAGCTTAAGAAGAGTGTTCGCCACGGAAATTTCATTACTTTGGCCATAAATGCAATAATATTTTTGTTATAGATTTTTTAATTTAAACCTCCCATCTGCATAGGATCTTAGACCACAAAACTGGTGTATTTTAAGATTTGTATAACTAAATAAGCGTTTGTTACATTGAAAAATACTATTCTAAAAAAAAGTTCCCTCGAAGGGAAATCTTCTTAAAAGACAGAAACGACTTTCGGCAAACTTGTCTGTTTTGGCACAAGCTTAAGGAGAGTTTTCGATACGGAAATTTCATTACTTTGGCCATAAATGCAATAAGATTTTTTTATAGATCTTTTAATTTGAACTTCTCATCTGCATAGGATCTTAGACCAGTAAACGACGATATTATATATATTTTTTTCAAAACAAACTGCTAATTTCGAAAGCTTCGTTCTGTTAGAAAATTACCCTCAAAGGGAAATTCAGTATTTCGTAAGTTTTAAGAAGCTTATTATAAATTGAAAGATTACTTGCAAAACCTTCAGTCCAAAGAAAATTTTCTAACAACAAATTAGAAATGGCTTTCGCAAAGCTTTCTTTTGAATTCGCCTCTTTTTAAATAATTTTAAAAATTTTCGTATATTTCATTATAGTCCAATATGCAATATTCCAATTTTTGTGAAACACTTCTATTTTGTGCAACATCAAAAAATTTCCCTTCGAGGGAAATTTTATAAAAATAAGGCAAACCCATTTCTGTAGCTATGTATTCTGTGTGATATAAAAGAGCATCTATTAAAATTTCCCTAACAGAACAGGTAATTTTTTTATTATTGAAGAAACCTTTAGTTTTGCAGTAGATCATAATCGTGGCTATATTTCAATAGATTGAGTAACAGGATGTTAATAAATTCTATCTCTAATGATATATAAAATACTGTACAGTTTACGAAATGGAGTTGCACAAAGACTACTTTCTTATTTATATCTTTTTAACAAGAAATTGAAATACATAAATATTTTTTGCTGGTGCCTAGGTTACTCATACGCACCGGCATCACTTGTATGTTAAGCAAATACATGCATACAAACATACATAGGTAATTATTAATTTTTTTAATTTCGCTTGTCTCTTTTCAGACTGAATCCATCAAACATGATCTCGAAACGAAAATGTATCAACACAAACTCGAGCAACAAATCGAAAAAGTACAATACAATCAAACAGCAGTTATGCTGCTAATCGACACGTGTCAATTGGTGAGAGAGAATACCTCACGTGCTGTCACCAGTCTCGATAATATGGTGTTGTATTTCATGAAAACGAAAGGCAGCGAAAACGATACGTCACTTATGGGATTATTATATGTAAGTTGGAGCAAATTTCTTTAAAATATTTCATTAATGAGCGAATCGGGAAATTAGAGACATAAATTTTTATTGAAAATATTTAATTTAAGTAAAAACACGAGACTCAAAAATGAGAGATCAGTTTCAAGGCTGGAAAAGTCTATATTTTCCAGTTTTTTTGGGAAATTTTCAGTTTACAAATACCGCTGCTAAGATGGTAGCTTAAACTTCCTAAAACTGCAATATAACTATTTGTACGTACAAAAAACTTTTTTCGTTCATTGCATACAAATCTTGGATGCACCTTCACTTCAACTTAAGCTTCTCTATGAATACATTTTTAGACTTCATCTCATTTTACTAAATTCAACTTTCCACCAACTCTACTTCAAAATTTAAATACTCATACATTTTTCTCCACTCTCTACCTACATTTTCTTTTCAGCTCGGCGAACTATACGAATCAATTCGTTGGCCCGTAACCCTCGGCTTCCTCACACTACTCCTGCTACTCTGCACCATACTGGTGATTGGTGTAGCGCGTCGTTCGCGTTGTGCTCTCATCTTCTTCAGCGTATCCGGTTTATTTTGTATTATCATTTGTTGGCTGCTGGCTGGCATTTACCTGGCATCCTCGGTGGCAGCGGGTGATTTCTGTATGCGTCCGCATGAGTTTATGTGCCGGCAAGTGGGCATGGTAAGTTTATAAACTAAACCAAATATATGTAAATAAAACAAAAGCAAAAAGCAAAAAGCGAAGCTAAAATTGCTAAAAATAGTATAAAATAAAATAACACTAGAAAAATAAGTATTTATTGCGCTCGTAGCAGCATGGCGCAGAAAAATAACAACAAGCTTAGCTTTGAAAAATGATTTCCGTGAAAATATTTATAGCGCTATAGTATAGCATAATGCCATTTTGTGCCTGAAAGTGTGCTGAAATTTTGATGAGCGAGGGCAAGTGGCGCCGCTCATGACTCTTCAGTTTTACGTGTGTGTGTGTGTGTGTCTGAATGGCTGGGCGACTGACGGGCTATTCATGGCAGTGAACATTTTATTTGTGGGTGCTTGTGGAGCACTGTGTTTGCTTATGGCGTGCATAGCACCGCGATTGTGTTTGTGTGCGCGCTGGAGAGTTATGCATATCAAATGACCCTAATCGCATGCTTCACTCTATTGTACACCGGTGGGCGCACAGTGCGGTTGTGCGGCTAAAATTGTGGTATAATTAAAATCCTGAAAAAAATATCTTAAATGTGGTCTTATATTCAAAATCAAAAACCTAACAACAGCCAGGAACCATTAGTCTTCTCAACCCACATATGAGCTCTTACATGCGATAAATACTGTAACTACAAGTATATCGTTTCCAGCGCCACCTTTCGATCCAAATTTTTGATATCTACAAAAAGTACGCTATATTCCGATCGGATAAATTATTTTCCACAAGCGAAAGCTCTGCTAGATTTCTTTCGTTAATTCGGGAGATTAGCGCGTCCAAAGAGATAAACGAAAAATTCATTTATTTTTCAATTACATAATTAGCGCCAAATTTACCTGCAAGAAATATATCCGACATATAAAGTAGTGTATGTTCTTCTCGGCATTATTTTATCTACAAAGAAAGCCCTTCTGAATTTATTTAAGCCATATCGGAGAGTAGCGCTGACAAACATAAAAAATTATTTTATGTCACACTTACTTTGTTACATACTATCCTCCAAATGCTTTATAAATCGAAATTTTCCATGAAAATGTCACTTTATAAAGTTCTTGTAACTAATTAAATTTTTATGAATGAGGCCATATAAGTTTAAACAAAGTTTTTACGTCTAAAAATTGCAATTGCATTGCAGTTTTTTTCATAAGTATATTTTACTAGAACGCTCTCACCCGCTTCGATGAGTGTATGTAATTTATACGTGCTACATTGAGTAAAATTTATTTTAAGAAAACTCAATTAAAAAACAGAAGGTTTAAAATTTGTTTAACGATCTTCAAAATATTTTCAAACTAAACCTTCTTAAACTTCACACTTGTCATACTTTGTCAATTAACTTATCCCCTGAACTCAATTTGAGATTTTAAACGGATGGAAACCTCTTACATGTAGTTTTGAAATGAAACCCTTTAAAAATCATTTAGATTGATACCCATATTGTATTTAATAATTCATTTAAATTATTGAATAGTTTGAATTTAAGCTTTTAAACAGTTGGCAACCATTTTAAACCTCTTTCGTCTGACACTCATATTGTGGTACATATTCAAAACCATTTCGATTCATACCAATCTTCTATAACACTACATATTTTGAAAGCCGATTTTTATGTGTTCGCAAAGCTCGAGAACGGTCGAACCGATTTTTTTGAAATTTTGGACACCTGCTTCAGACGTCCCTAGGATGGTTATAGGCTAAAAAAATATTCGATATATAAAGAAGGCGTGGCACCTCCCATTAAAACCGATTTGTTCATACTGCATGTCTCTGGAAGTGTTCATGGTAGAATATTGGAACTTGGTACGGCGATATATGAAATCAATCTTATACTCATGGAGAAAAATGGGCTATTTATGGGTGAGATCCTCCTAAATTCCCGGACCGATTTTAACGAAGTTTTTTGTGTGCTTTTGAGTGGCTCTCTGGGTAGTGTAGTTTCACGTTGTAGCTCTTACATTTCTGCAGTCTGCAAGGTTTAGGCCAGGCTATAAGGACATCCCACACAAAAAGCCAGCAAATTCATACCCGAATTTCCTTTGCTTTCCAGCGTTGATTAATCATTATCCACTTAAGAGTCCATTTCATAAAACCTGTGGACAATTGAAAAATTCACTTTTAAGTCAAGAAAACTATCATTATCCGTTAGAATTGTGGAGATCCCCTCATGGATTTTATTTAAAAAACAGGACTGGTATTCAAAATTAAGTAGGCACACTAAAAGAGAAGAAGCCTATTCAAAAGGTACAGAAATTTCACTCTCCAAAGTCTCTAAATGTAGAAAATCTCTGAATATCTAAAAGTATGCAACACCTCAAACAAATAATGATTTTATGTAGTCCTCATCTGCTTTTATGTTGCATACTTTTCGGCATATATTTTATACAGTTAGACCTATTTGGCTATTGAAGTTTAGCTTAGCGATTTGTAGTATCCCACTGCTGCCCCCATTAAACACCAACAATTTATTGCAATTAATTTGTAAATTTGTTAGTTGTGGAACTTTTGAGCATTTTATTTAAGAGCGAATTTCTTATTGAATTCGAAAATCTTTGCATCCTTTTTCTTAGCCAAGTAGATCTCAGCACTTCTTTTGCACTTTTCTACAGCCAACACCCACTGTATGCGCCTGTGAGCTAGCTAACTAGCATGCTTTACGGGTGTTAGAGTTTCCATGAAGCACACCCCGGTGTGCTATCAACAGCCTGCGCGTCTACAACTCCCTCACAATGGCCACTTGTGAGCAACGAATGAAGGAACGAACGAACCGCGACCACATTTACCGGATGTTTGTTTATTTAGTTGCTTTTTGGACGATGCTTTTTGTTGCTGTGGCATTGTGTGCCAGCTTTATTTTTATTTAGATGATATATTTTATATTTTGATTTAGTTGTTGTTGGTTTTGTTGTCGTAGCATTTTTACTACAACGCTCAACAGTTTATTTTGTGGCATATTTAATGTGGGCTGACAAGTGTTATTGTACCTAACTTTTTTGCAGTTATGGAGAGGAGGTATAAAAATAGTATACATACATAT
>NW_023458567.1:9400886-9416414 GCF_013731165.1 Rhagoletis pomonella | reverse complement strand
GCGTAAAGCCAGATTTGCAGCTGCAGCTTGTATTTGTAGTAGCAAAGTGCGGTGCTGACGGCCAGCAGGATGAGGGCCGAAAGCACAGTGAAGGCTAACACAAATGTCAAGCTCACGCCTAGATCGGGTAGACAGAAGTCGCGGTAGGTTAGTTCAACGAGCGGCGGCATCTGCGGATCGTCGCAACGCACTTCAAGCATGTCGCGGTAACGCAAGCGATTGTGCTTTACGAAGCCATGCAGCAACGCGGCGCTGCAGTCACACTTCCATGGATTATGCGAGAGATACAAGTCTTTCAGCGACGTGCTGTCGTTTAGCGTGCGGATTAGCTGCGCGGGCAAGCGCGCTATGCTATTGTATCGTACATCAAGCAAACGCAGGCGGCTTGTGGTGTGGTTGGGCGCGCTCAGCTGTGCGCATAAGGTATGTAGCGTGTTGTTCTGCAGTTGAAGCGTGTTGAGGCTGCGCAGACCCGCGAGCACATCACACGCCTCAGCGCTTGTCCAATTTAGCTGATTGTTATAGAGCATAAGTATCTCCAGCCGCTGCGCTTGCGCCAGACTGCCGGGGGCGATTGCGCGCAAGCCATTGTTATCCAAATTAAGTTCTACCAGCGCGTGTAGTGTAGGAAGTGTATGCGCGCTGAGCTGCAGCAAACGATTGTGTGACAAAGCCAAGCTCACTAGCTTTGTGGACGGGTGAAATAAGCCAGGTGGCAGCGATTCGAGCTCATTGCGACTCAGGTCCAACACCTGTAGGCGTTTTTGGGCCACGAAAAGCGCAGTAGGAAGCTCACGCACTTGGTTTGAGGTTAGGCGCAGCCGCTTTAGTGCTGGCAGTGGCTCAAAAATCCGCGCTGGCAGCTCGGAAATACTGCAGCTATGTAGCGTAAGAATCTCGAGAAGGCCAAGCCCCTCAAAATCATCTTTGCGTAAGCGATCCGTCAGCTGATGACGCATCATGGTGAGCGAGTTGAGGGACGCGAGTGGCGCTAGCGCTGCGCGTGGAAATTCCAGCAGTCCGCCATATATCATCAAGTCAATTAAATTGGCACCCAGTGGGCGAAAAATGCCCGGCGGCAAATGCGTGAAGTTCAAGTCGAGTTTCAGGCTCCAAAGTGACGTAAAAGCAGTAAACAAATCAGCGTCTAACTGCTGGGCAGCGGCCAATGTGCGCTGCTGCGGCTGCGCCAGCAACTCCAAATCACTTATCGTCTGCAAAAAGCTAAGGTTATGTCCGAAATGTCGTGCGGCTAGTAAAGGCAACATTCCAAGACCATGTACATGCAAAATGCTGCCGTGCGTCAACTGCATGTGTGCCAACAACTCGGTGAAGGGCACACAGTGGTGAACGCCAAGAAAGAGTGACTTACGCATCCCTCCAAGTAGCGGTACGCGCGCCAGCAGCTCCGCGGATACAGTCGGGTACGTATCCACGGCTGGTGTGCAAAATATCTCCACATCGGTCTTCTCGTAAATTGAAATTTGTATGTGCGTGCCACCGTCCGCACTGCTGCAGCCGATAGAGGCTGAATCATATTTGCTGCTGTAAGTGCAGTTGCAGGTGCTATTCTCAGCAATCCCGGCGCAAACGTCGCTGGTGAAATCCCGTTCGTTGTTATCAGCAGCCTGGCAAGACAGCCAGTGGCATGTGAGCAGCAATAATAAAGCCGAGAGACCAATTACAGCTTCTTGCAGAGTAGTGGCGTTTTGTGGTTGGCGCATTTTTGCGCCGCTAGTATACTCGTTCAAAGCGCGCGAGTCGCTGGCGATAGACTGAATGTGAACTTTTTGCATGCATCGTTGAATTCGTTAATTTGCGTGCACAAGCATTTTATATTATAATGAAAGCATTCAATTGATATAAAGTTTAACACGAGTAATTGGAGGTGTTGACGTCGCGAGTGGAGCGTGTCTTACTCGTGTATATGCAAATTAAATATGAAAAATTCTCTGTAATTACTAGTTGTCAGTGCAGCGTTATCGCGCATCTTATTTCGAATGACATTTTACGCCTCTCACTGTGTTGCTGTCACAGCGTGGCACAACTTAATTACGCTCGCCTCATCAACGTTTGCAAGGGAATGTTATCAACGCGCCGACTTACGCGCTTCTCGCTTTCCCACCCACAGCGTGAATGTGGCATAGCATCGTCCCATTTCAGATAGGTGTTCATCTTCAAATATGCGCGCAGCTCCTGATCCAGCAGGTCTGTGTTCGTCAATTCGCCATATATCCCCAGTATGATACGCGTGCGTCCCTCATTGAGCGCTCGCTGATGCGCCATACGGATGCGATAGAACGATGATCGTACGGCGCGATTGCTCCACAGAGTCGATAATTTTTTCAGATAGGATCGCGCCCACCACCCAGTCGCGCACGTGTATGCACACCTTGAAAGGTGGTGTGCCCTGTTCCAGCCCAGGCAAAAGCTCATGCTCGACGAAGTGCTCATCTTGGTGAGTGTAAGAGATGAAAGCGTCGTACCAGCGTGTCGTATCGGGATCCAATTCAGCCTCGCTGATGCAACGCAGACACGCGGCGTGCGCGTGCAGCCAAATTTTTAGCTGCGGTTTATACTTATAGTAGCAGAGTGCGATGGAGACCACCAGCAAGGAAGGCGCTGACACAATAACAAAACTAAAAACCAGCGTCGAATTGACGCCTAAATCAGGCAGACAGAAGTCGCGTTAAGCGAGCTCAACCAACGGCACCAGCTGGGGCTCATTGCACTTTACATATATCACTTCGGGAAAGCGTACGCGATTGCTACGCAAAAACGCGTGCAACGCCTGAGCCTCACAGTCGCACTCACTCAAGCACACCACATGATTCAGCGCGCGTCCAATCATGTTTGTTATGACTTAATACCAAATCGCGCAGGTGGCGTGCATACGCAAACGTGCCTGCTTCAATGACGCGCAACTCATTCGAATCCACATAGAGCTCCACAAGTGCATTTTGCGGTGGAAAAAGATCTGCGCTTAGGCGACGCAATCGATTATATGTCAAATAAAGCTTTTTCAACGCAGTTGTCGACACGAAGAGCCCTGCCGGCAACGCCTCCAGCTGATTGTCACTGAGGTCCAATAACTGTAGGTGTCGCTGTTGCGCCAATAGCGTAGCAGGTATCAAGCGCAGCTTGTTTCCGACTATATTGAGATGCTTTAATACGGTTAGCGGTTGGAAAATCCGCGCAGGCAATGCCGTAATGCCACAACCGCGTACCGTTAGTTCGGTAAGAGTGGAGAGGGCATCAAAATCGTCCGCGCGCAGATGCGCATTAACTTGATGGCCCGACATAAACAGTTGCGTCAAATTTCGTAATGTGCTGAGTGCAACGCGCGGAAACTCACGCAGCCGTCCTAACAAAAATAGCTCCCTTAGCGTGTACGCACACGGTGGGCAGGAAGCAAAGATAGGTTGCATAAAAATGTCGACAAAAACTGAAAGCAGGGTTGTATTTGTTGATATTTTTAGGTTAAGAATCCCTTTGAATTGAAATCCTAGCTGCTCCTGTTTTAAAGATATCAACATTTTACATAGTTATGATAGGACCGACTTTTGCGAAAGAGAAAAACATCCTTGTGCATTAAATATTCAACAATGTATGTGTGAGTAAATGTGTGTATATATATTATGTGAAAATATAAGTTTATGTAAGTTTTTAGCCGGTTTCAATCGTTTCCAAGGCGCACCACGTAGAGGCAACTTACTTTGCACCTCTTTTTTGGTTTTATTTTTTTTTAATTTTTTTCTTGCTTTATTTTTTTATATTTGTTTTTTGTTTCCTTTTATTTTTTTTGTTGGCTTACCATATAATATAGTCACACATTTTAGTAGTTAAATATTTTATTATTTAGTTAAGTTTTTATTTATGCTGGAATGAAAATGTCATTACAGTTTTCTTCAGGCGACTCACAAAAGTTGGTTTATCAATCATATTTATTTTGAATCTATCCCAGAATTTAATGAATTCCCTATGAACTGACTTCCCGGCCTGCTCGGACCATAATCCTAAACCATCATTATTCAAGAATGAAATAGACTGCTTTAAATGTTTAAGGATAAAATGGATTTTGACAGTTTGAGAAATTCCAGTACTTTTCAAAGCTGTGCGGAGTTCGTTAAGATTTTTATCAAAATTACTAAGATCCGCTTGTTTTGCGGAAAACCATGTATTCACGATTTTGCTCATGGCTTTGAACGAGGCAATATATTTGGTATTGTTTTTACTGAGAGTTTCTTCCATAGAAACTATGTTCGACATTTTTTTGTATGTGGAAGACACTGTCAGCAAAAAATAAATAATTGCAAAAAATCAACGAAATTTTCTGGTAACTTCAGACTTACACTTTACTAATTGGCTCAAAAGCTACATTTTAAACATTTTTCTAAAAGATCTGATTAGAAATTGTGATCAGATGAAAGTGTCTCCGAGCCAATAATTTTGTACGTCACGGTACTTATAAGTAATCTAGGTTTTACGAAAAAAAAAAATTAATACAAGGTAACATTAAAATATCAGTCATTTGTTTCGTTGCTGTGAGCTTGTTTCAAAACTTCTGGCTTTTGCTATAATTGTAAAACTCTGTGCATGTCATTTTAACGTATTTAGGTACATATTTATATTAATCATCAACTATTGCTTATGCAAAACGTGCTACATTTAAAAAAAAATCGCATATGAAAGAGCACCAACTCAACTCGTAATAATTTAAGTATACAAATTTTAGTATTTAGTATAGAAATATTCAATTGAGATACGCCAATATTAAAATGAAGCGCTTTGCACTTAACGGATGCTTTTTCATAATTAAGTTAAAAAAAAAATTATTTAAATTCCATGCTGTCTGTAATGGGATTTGAACCCTGACGCTCTGGAAATCAGCAAATTGTGGCAAGCATCTTCGTGCACTCAGCTACAGCCAGACATGTAAATGTGCATTCAAATGTTCAGTTTGATTCAACACCACGTGTGCGTGGTATGAAAGTATTGTTTTTAAGTACGAACATTTCAAAACGATAATCAAATAAAAAATATTCATGTTTACTATGCGTTATTTCCCCCAGTAAATTCATAAAATTTTTCTTAATATTACAACGCGTTTTTTCTCTCAGCGTAGTCATTTTTAAGCAAAATTTGTGCAATCAAATCGAAAACCGGGACACTTAAATGAAACCCGGGACATTTTAAGGTTGGACCGGGACACCGGGACAAATAGTCTAAAACCGGGACATGTCCGGGAAAACCGGGACGTCTGGCAGCCCTACACACAAAGCGCATACTTTCATGCGATTTTCTTTATGATCGCATTTGTGTTCTGGATGTACAACAGTTATTATTTCCTGACAGAAGAGTACATAAATACCAAAATAAATCTCATACAAGCTTTGAATTTATTTACTTATTATGAGGAGTACCGTTGGCCTAAGTTAGAGCATTTTTATATCTTGCACAAGCGCAGTGCGACTTGCCTGCGCTACTTGCTTATAGCAACAAACCTTTAATAAAAAATGACTACCGTATTATATAGCATACAATATTGTATACATACATACATATATTGCGATATTGAAAGTGTTTGTAATGAGAAAGTTCACGCTACAGAAAAAGGTAATTGTGGTGTTTTATCTAAGTTGTATACCGGTAGCGCCCAATAAATCTCGATCTATTATTCTTTCGGTAGGAAAAAATGAAAATGTTTCACATTGATTTGATCCGTTTTAGTGAGTTAAAAAAGGGGAACAGATTTGTATGAGATTTCTTTTCGTCTAAATATGCTCTAATTATCGAGAAGTACGCCTTCCTCTTTTGCAAATATATCCTATCAGAAGTATATAAAATGTGGATATCTTTAAAACAGGAGCAGCTAGGATTTCAATTTAAGCGGATTCTTAACCTTAAGATATCAACAAATACAACCCAGCTTTCAGATTTTGTCGACATTTTTATGCAACCTATCTTCTCTTCCTGCCCACCGTGCGCAACTGGCTGAAAAATGACAACTGGCAACTGTTTGAAATTCATAACGATTGTCAGTGAGCTCAGCTGGCTGAAGGCGCTTAAAATATCCTCCTCCAACTGCTGCTCTGCAGGCAAAGCGCTGGACGCAAGCTGTGCCACTAGCATCAAAGACTGCTCGTCATCCAAATGATGTAAACTCTGCGCTAATAACTCCAAGCTGTCTAGCCCTTGCAGTATACTCTCGTCGTTGCCGAAATGCCGCCGCTGTAGTAAGGGTATAAATTTCAAGCCGTGCACCTGCATGTTGTCGCTCCGCTGCAGCTCCAGTCGCTTCAAAATTTCGCTAAACGGCAAGCAGGGGCGCACGTTGAGAAAGTCGACCTCGTGCATGCCGCCTAAGCGCGGTAAGCGCGCGAGCAGTGCTGCAGGTATGCATGGATGTGTGACATTGCAACCTACACCAATTCGACCCTGGCAACTGATCTCGACATTCTTTTCATCGAGTACTGTTATCCGTATGTGTGCGGTTTCATCGCTGACGCTGCAGTAAATCACTATCGGTTCGTAGGCGTTGTAGGTGCAATTGCAGGTGCCGTTAGCGACGATGGCCGCGCAATCATCTTCGCTGAAACTTTTTTCCTCGCAAAACGTACTCCAGTTCAGCAGCAATAAAATGATTAGGAATATAAAACCAGCGCTGCATTGAAGTTGGGCAAGCTTTTCGCCTGACATTTTCGCACTGTCCTTATATGTACAAATAAACTGTCGCACCGTGTGCCTCACTTTGTTCAACTGCGCTCGTTTGAATTTGCTTGCACTACCTCCATTAGCCGGTATCGTGCGTTCCGTGAGGTGCGCTCACTTTAAATATTAACCAATAAACAATAACGGCATTGAATTAAAGAACAATTTGTTTGTAAATGGCAATGCTATTTAGCAATCCAATCGAAGGGTTCTCGGTACAGATGTGCTGCCAACAATGGGCGATTAGATTGAATATAACTTTTTATAGTATACCAATAGCATGAAATTCCACGAAGTCTTCCACGCATGCATGATTTTAGTCTTGGGTGAACTAATCAGTCGTCACAGCGTTGGAGTTTCCTCGCTGATTCCTGGTATTTCTTGCGCTTTGGGATTCAGTCTAAGCTTAGGAAATTGTACGCCGATAAATCAAGCGTTCATTCTGGAATCATCTTGTTGAATGAGTGGAAAATACTGTGATCTCGTAAACTGGCAGCAAACTGGGAAATACTTACGTAACTGAGCTTCGTCCTCAATTTGTACTGGCCGTCTGTTTGCTTTCTGTAAAAGTTTTTGCATGGACCGATCATCGAATCTAATTCGCTTATGTTTGCGACTCATAGATCCGAACGCCGCCCAATTGTTGCCGTTTCTAGGCATAGAAGTTAAGCGTATCTCCCCTGTCTTTTATTGTTTATATTTCTACTATTTTCGCCAACGTGCTCAAACGCATCCATACTTTCTTCCTCAGCCTGCGTATTTACTTATCATCACATTTTCTTGCTAAAATTTTAGCTGCCTCCATCTTCAAAGCTCAAAATGGCTCAGTTCATATCCCCAAAGCTGTAGCTTTACCAGCATAAAGAGCAGCTTTTACCGCCTTCGGTTCACTTTGGGAAAGAAAACCCATGAAATTGTATATGTCCTGGTCTTCACTCAACGTTAGCTGGACTGAAATGACGCTCATCTTTCCAAAAGTAACCAACAGTTGGTTCGTTACGCTCACGCCCAAGCGCCATTTCTCGTCAACTTATTACTCTACCTCACTCATTTTTAGCGCCCCATCTATGAGCCTAGGGCCCTCATTGTCAATTAACTTATTTATGTGCAAATATTTCCATGAGAGCTTCTGCTTCCCTCCGACGGCTCGGAGTTACCAGCTTTGGCATCACCTTACAAAACTCAAAGGAGTGCCATCTCGGTAGGTAGCATTATCTGTACTTGCTGGTAAAGTTCTGCGTCGAGAGGATATGGTATGGTCTGCTAAGCGTGAGGTGGTCTGGTGAGAGGTCATTTTTGCAGGTATATCTCCGCTTTTTGCCATCTTTGTCGCTTGGAACCGGCCCGATATTCTTCCACGCTGCCATAATTCTTAGAAATCCGATCGGCAACTTGACCATCGTTGTGCTCCAAAATTTGTTCGGCCATCCTGCGACCTGTATGCGTCCTCAAAGTCCCCATCAGGTAAGGCGAGAGACCTTTACCAGTACTGGAAATTTCATGCGATTTCGCGATTATGGCTGTAGCTCGCCCATTTCCAAGTGGAATACGGACTCCAACAACCTCTAAAACAAAGTTTAAAGGCTCTTCTGGCCAGTGACAGTCCTTGGTCAGAAATAAATCTGAGTAGTTCGAGTTACGTAGGCCCGACTGTCATGGAAATAAAAGCAGTCAGGCAGTCCCCAGCAGAAGTATTTATGTTTGCCTTAGCTCCTTAGTATTTTAAGTTAACCTAGTTCATTAAGTTAGAGATCCGATCCCGTAAGATCCTTAATGTCTTCTCTGTACGCCTCTTATATCTTCAGATACGGGTATGGTGTTCATAGAGGGTCTCACTAACATAATAAAGAAAGTTTGTATGGATAAGTGCAGCAATTTACTATCAATAAAACATATATTCTAAATAAGCATTTTTACACAATTCCTCTCACAAAAATAAGACAATAACCTGCTGCAAACACCTCCACACAAAGCGCGTCCATTGTTCACGCCCTCAGCATAGCTGCATGCAGTGGAGTCTCATTAAAACGCTCTTTCCCGCCGCGTTCACTACGCTCCCAGCCGACTCGCGAATGCGGCATAGCATAGCGCAGCTTTTCCCAAAACCACGGCTCGCCCCACTTCAAGTACGTATTCATCTTCAGGTATGCGCGCAGCTCCTGATCCAGCAGATCTGTGTTCGTCAATTCGCCATATATCACCAGTATGATGCGCGTGCGTCCCTCATTGAGCGCGCGCTGATGCGCCATACGGAATTCCATGAGTGCCCACTCGGATTGTATGAAATGCTGCGATAGAACGATGATCGTACGGCGCGATTGCTCCACAGAGTCGATAATTTGTTCAGATATGAACGCACCCACCACCCAGTCGCGCACGTGTATGCACACCTTGAATGGTGGTGTGCTCTGTTCCAACCCAGGCAGAAGTTCATGCTCGACGAAGTGCTCATCTTGGTGAGTGTAAGAGATGAAGGCGTCATACCGGCGATCACGATCCAATTCAGTTTCGCTGATGCAACGCAGACACGCGCCGTGCGCGTATAGCCAAATTTTCAGCTGCAGTTTATACTTATAGTAGCACATTGCGACGGAGATCATCAGTAGACTAAGCGCCGATACGCTGATTAAAGTAAAAACCAGCGTCGCATTGACACCCAAATCAGGAAGGCAGAAGTCGCGGTAAGCTAGTTCGACCAGCGGCACTTGCTTTGGCTCATTACACTTTAGATTTTTCACTTCAGGAAAGCGTACGCGATTGCTACGCACAAACGCATGCAGCGCCTGAGCCTCACAGTTGCAAGCCCAAGGATTCTGCTCCAGTTTTATGGAGCGCAGCGTTTCACTCCTATTTAGCGCGTGCAAGAGTTGCGCGCTTAGATGAGTAAATTTATTTTGCCGCACATCAAGCAAGCGTAAGGAATTCGCGAGGGTGTAATTAGACGCGCCTAGTTCTTTGCATAGGTAGCGCACCGAATTGTTTTGCAAACCAAGCATTTCTAAGCGACGTACTCCCTCGAGTACAACACATGATTCAGCGCGCGTCCAGTCAAGTTTGTTGTGACTTAGTACCAAATCACGCAGGTGGCGCGCATACGCAAATGTGCCTACTTCAATGACGCGCAACTCATTCAAATCCACATAGAGCTCCACAAGTGCATTTTGCGGTGGAAAGAGATATGCGCTTAGGCGACGCAATCGATTATATGTCAAATAAAGCTTTTTCAGCGCAGTTGTCGACGCGAAGAGCCCAGCCGGCAACGCCTCCAGCTGATTGTCACTGAGGTCCAATAACTGTAGGTGTCGCTGTTGCGCCAGTAGTGTAGCGGGTAGCATGCGCAGCTTGTTTCCGACTAAATTGAGATGCTTTAATACCGGTAGTGGATGGAAAATACGCGCAGGCAACGCTATAATGCCACAACGGCGTAACGTTAGTTCTGTAAGTGTGGACAGCGTATCAAAATCGTCCGCGCGCAAACGCGACTCAAGTTGGTGGCCCGACATAGTCAACTGCTTCAAGTTTCGTAGCGCACTGAGTGCAACGCGCGGAAACTCTCGAAGACATCCTAGCAAAAACAGCTCACTTAGGGTGCGCGCCACTGGCCGAAAGATACCAACTGGCAACTGCTTGAAATCCGTATCGATTGTCAGTGAGCGTAGCTGGACGAAAGCGCCCAAAATATCTTCCTCTAATTGCTGCTCTTTAGGCAACGCGCTCGATGGTAATTGTGCGACCAGCGTCAATGATTGCTCGTCATGCAAATGATGTAAGCTCTGCGCTAATAACTCCAAGCTGTCTATTTCTTTCAGCATCGTCTGGTCCTTGCCGAAATGCCGCCGCTGTAGTAAGGGTATAAATTCCAAGCCATGCACCTGCAAGATGTCGCTCTGCCCCAACGACAACTGCTTCAAAATTTCACTGAAGGGAAAGCAGTATCGCACGCTAAGAAAGCCGACTTCGTGCAAGCGGCCTAAGGGCGGCAAGCGCGCGAGCAGCTCTGCGGGTATGCAGGGATGCGTGACATTGCAGCCCACGCCAATGCGACCCTGGCAACTGATCTCTACATTCTTTCCATCGAGTACTGTTATCCGTATGTGTGCCGTTTCATACTTGGCGCTGCATTGAATCACAACCGACTCGTAGGCGTTGTAGGTGCAATTGCAGGTGCTATTAGCGTCGATCGCCGCGCAATCGTCTTCCGTGAAACTTTTTTCCTCACAGAACGCGCTCCAGTTCAGCAAGAATAGAGTGACTAGGAAAATAAAACCAGTCCTCGATCGAGGTTCGCCAAGCTTTTTGGGCAGCATTTTCACACTGTCCTTTTATTGGCATATAAACTCTCTCACCGCGTGCCTCAATTCACTCGTTTGAATTTGGTCGGACCAGCCGGCATCGCGTGTTGCGTGTATGCGCTCACTTTAAGTATTAACCGATAAACAATAACGGCATTGAATTTAACAACAATTTGCTTGTAAATGGCAATGCTATTTAAAAATCTAATCAAAGGGCTGTGAACAGTGGGCGTTTAGATTGAATATAACTTTTTATAGTATACCAATAGCATGAAATACCTTGAAGTTTTCCATGAAAGCTTGACTTGCAAGTGTGGCATGCTGTTAAGCCCAAGCGTCTCAAAGCCCCCATCAGGTAATCGTCATCAGATTCCAACTATCTTGAGGAAGAGATTTAGGCACAGTAGTTTCTTCCCCCAGCTATCTACTATCTTTGCTGCTTTATCTCATCAGTGATTATCCGTAGCACCATATATTTGCTCTGTATGTATTACGACCGAGTACAAAAAGCCAACATAAAGTGTAAAAAATACACCCGGCAGGTGGTGCCGCTAGGTTAGTTGCCACTGCCACCTAGCAACTACAAGAAAAAATGTAGTAGCTGACGTAGGCGTATGGAAAGCTATTTATTTGCTTGACTGTGTAGCCGTTGAGCAAAGTAGGCAGGTGGCCCTTCACATTTTTTTGCTGGATTTTCGTTTGCAGGCAAATGCATTCGAGGTCAATGGCACTTAGAATTTTTTTGTTTCAACACAAATGAGCTCCCTCTCTTCTTCCAGTTTTTGCGTTCGTTGCTATTATTCGCTTGTTTGACGCATTGCATTGCGGCAGAAATGCTGAACTACATACACACGCTTATGGAAATTTTTTTTTTCTATGAAAAATTTAAGTGAGTGAAAGGCTTGTAAGGCGTTGGTTGTATGGTAATTTTGGCTTGGATGGGACTTCAAGGTGATTACAGTGAGTTTAAGCAATATTATTTTTAAACTGAAATTTTTCAAAAAAAAATTATAATTTAGAATATCGAGAATTCATAAATCAAATTAATGAAACAAATTTAAACTTAATTCCGGTGAAAATAGTGTTTCGAACATCTTTTATTCAAAACCTGAATTTTTGTGAAAAAAAATATAAAAATAAACATACGTAATAATCAAGACTGAATTAAATTTTAGTAACAATTAATATTTCACCCAAAATTTAACCAAAAACCGAAACTTGAGCAAAACCTTGGAATTTATTAAAAGAAATTTAAAAAATGTGAAAAAAAACAAAAATACACAAATATAAAAATAATAATAAAAATATTTAAACTAAATTATATTATGTTTTAAACTAAATTATATTATGTTTTAAAAACTTATTATTTTAATTGAAATTTTATCACAAAGTTGAAATTTAATCAAAAAATATTTAAAACAAAAACAAAGAAAATAAAAAAAGGGAAATTTAAAATTATGGAAATTAAATTCCTTTCAAAAATTAGTGTTCCACACAGCATTCAAAGAAAAGCTGAAATTTTTTCTAAAAGTATCCCAACTAGTGTAGAAAAAATTAAATTACATTAAATTAAACAGGCCAAAATAAAAATAAAGAAACTATTTAAAACACCCAAGTTAACATTTCACACAAAATTTAACCACTAAACTGAAGAAAAGAAAATTTAGAAATAAAAACAAACAATTAAAAAATTAAAACTAATAATTAAAAAAAAATATATTACAATTAAAAAAGATTCCGTTACAAAACGTTAATGTTTCACCTAAAATTTTGTCAAAAAGTTTATAATAAAAAAGAAAAAAATGATTTAAATTTACTCAAATTAATATTTCTTACAACATTTATGTATGTCCAGTTTCATCTTTTTATTTTGTTTCCTTTTTTTATCAAGTTCCAGGTGGTTGCTCAAATGTTATGTAGTATTTGGCTAACTGCCGGTTTCACCAGCAATTAAAGCGAAAAATACTTTTTTTATTTGAATTTAATATGAAAACTGACAAAAGGAAAAGAGTCATGTTTCACTTAAATTGCTGATGAAATCGGCAGTTTGCCAAGCACTTCTTAAACTTTGAGCAAAAAATTGGAATTTTATACAAAAATTAATATAAAAATATTTATTAAATTCAATATCTTTGTTTTTTGGCAAAAACTGTATTGGAGCTCAAGTCAATCTGATTTTATTAATACTAAAGAAAAAACTAAAAATAAATGGCTTGGAGCTAAACATAAATTTTGACAAAGCTATTTCAATTATTCCTAAAAGTTTTATGTTTGAACACAAAAAGTTTCAAACACAGTTTAACCAAAAACTGAAATTTGATCGAACAGATTGGAATTTATTGCAGTTTTCTTTGACCAAAAATATTACAATGCTGGCAAATAATGTAGGTTTTATGTCAAAATTTACGCTTTTTTTACTGGTTTTATACTTTTTGTGCAACTTATGCAACACTAAAAGCTTTATAACAGCAAATAATTCTAAAACTATCAGCTTACACAAACTCTGAATTGTACCAAAAAACTTAACCTAAAAACTGAAATTTTATGATATTATTAAAATTTAATCATGTTTTGTTTTCTTTTTTTTTTAATTAGAAAAAAATTTAATAATTCAATAAAATTTTTTATTGAACTATTTAAATTACTCTTAAAAAACTTACGTTTTCACAAAAATTTAACAAAAGCTGAAATTTAACAAAAAGTTGGAATTTAACAGAAAAAATTATGTTTAAAAAAATATTTTTATAAAAAGCTAAGTGTACATGCGGCATTAGGCTTACTACAAAATTTACGGATTTCGCAACATTTGGATTTATTCGTGAAATTTATCTAAGCACAAATGTTTTATAAAAGAAAAAAATAAACATAACGAAATTTTATGAACAATGGTTTCTTAGTTAAATTTAAGGCTTAGTCCGAAGCCAAAAACTTAAAGTTTATATAAAAAGTTTGGAATATTTAGATTCGACTAGTTAGAAAAGTTTCAAATAACTAAAAATTTAATCTTCACAATTTAAGGATTTACGGAATTTATATTTTTTCGTAAAATTTATTGAAACACAAAAGTTTTAAAATAAAATAACGTTTAGAAAAAAGTTAGCTTACAACAAAATTTTCTTTATGCAACTTTAGAGTTTTTTAGAGAAAATTTCTGTTTTACAACACGGTTTCACCGTGAAAAATTCTGTCAGTATCCATATTGAATTAAAAAAAAAAATAATAATTTTTCAATTGGCAATGATTCTGGAAGCATTTAAGTTTTCACATAGGGCTTAGGTTTCATAAAAAATTTATTCCGTATCCTTAAAAAAGGTCTGAAAAAATTAAAGAATCGTTAATTGCAAAAAATTATTTTTGCACACAAAATAGATTAAAAATTAGAATTTTATAATTTTACAAATTTAATACATGCATATATATGTACATACATATATACATCTGTATTTAAAAAAAATTATTTAAACAATTTTTTTTTTAATTTGTTTTATATGCGGTATTAAAAACTCAACTTAGAATTAATGCTTTTTAGTTAAGTTTTGGAAATTTTAATAATCTGCATTGCAATAATATTTTCCAAAAGTTTTACTATTAAAATATTAGTCTTTAATTTCGAGTTTCATACCCTACACACCATCTATGCATTTATCATCTGCATCATCATCATCCATCCTCATCACCTTTGTTATTGTATGCATGTTTTTATGTAAAGTTCACAAATTTCACAGCGTCGCTGTTCGCTACGCTTCGATGCAATCGCAATCACAGCAACTGTGTTTAAAATATTTATGTATGTGTATTTAATTTTTCCCGGTTTTTTTTTTTTTGTTGTTGATTATTTTCATTATTTTCCGGTGACACTTGCACGTTATTTTGCTGTCATTATTTGTATGAGAGTACGTACATACATAACTATGTTCAGGTACTCAACCAACTATATATTTGGCAGTGCGGAAAAAAGTAGTAGATAAAAGGTAACCAAAAAAAAAGAGCGCTTTCAGGCAGTCAAAAAAGAAAATCAAAATCCATTTCACGCACAATGGCAGTGCCAGGAGAACTATAATGACCGCTCCCTTAGCACACACCACTCTCGCGAGACGTCATGCCGCGCTAATATAAATGCTTTCATAGAATTTGAGCGCCAAAGTACGAATCTTACCGCATTGTCGTTTTGTGGCATTGTTAGTTGAATGGAAAATAGTGAAGAAAAAAATGGGGGAAATATAGAAAAAGGAAGAGACAAAAGAAAGGGTAGGAGAGGGGAAGAAGGAAAAGGGAAAAAGGGTAGAGATATTGCATTAAAAAATAAAATAAAAAAATTGTGCGGTTTTAGAAAAATGAGAACCTAATTTCATGGGATCCAAAAATTCCCCAAATAGGCTCAAAGGCTGGTACATCCTATTTTGAAAATCAACAGCCAACACTTTAGTACTTTAATGCTATAATATTATTTTAGCATTACGGGATTGTTAAATCCCTTTTGGCCGTAAGCTCGAAAGAGCTAACAAAAATATCAACTATGTGCTTT
>NW_023458567.1:9400659-9400876 GCF_013731165.1 Rhagoletis pomonella | reverse complement strand
CATGGTATTTATAACAAAATTCAGCGTAATTTAGAAAAACGTGTTTCATTGATTGCAAAATATTCACAAATTTTTTTAAAAATTTCCCAAAAAATGTCCTCCATATTTTAACTTCCGCCAATCGTTATTTAATTTTGGTCCGTAGACAATGCGGTAAACGCTCTTTCATTATCAACTTACAAAAAAATCCTAAAGGGGGCAAAAATGTGTTTAAAAG
>NW_023458567.1:9386269-9400559 GCF_013731165.1 Rhagoletis pomonella | reverse complement strand
AATAGTGGCAAACCATTTCACTTTGAAATGACGTGCTATAGATATGACCGATATTGTATGTATGCTTCCTGATTTATTGCTAGATTCACGAAAGCAATTTAATTGAAAAATTATTATTTTTTGAATTCAATGTGGATACTGACAGAATTTTTCACTTAAACTGCTGGTGGAACCGCCAGATAAATAAACTTAAAAAACGTACCTTTTTTTATGTAAAACACAAATTTTCTCTAAAAAACTCTAAGGTTGCATAAACTAAATTTTGTTGTAAGCTAACTTTTTTCTAAACGTTATTATTTTGTAACACTTTTGTTTTTAAACAAATTTTACGAAACAACATAAATTTCGTAAATCTTTAAATTTTGAAGATTAAAATTCTTAATAAATTTTTAATTATTTAAAACTTCTCTAATTAGTCGAATCTAAAAATTCCAAACTTTTTATATAAACTTTAAGTTTTTGGCTTCGAACTAAGCCTTAAATTTAACTAAGAAATTATTGTTCATAAAATTTTGTTATGTTTATTTTTTTCTTTTATAAAACATTTGTGCTTAGATAAATTTTACGGATAAATCCAAATGTTGCGAAATCCGTAAATTTTGCAGTAAGCCTAATGCCGCATGTACACTTAGTTTTAAATAAAATTTTTTTTTTAAACATAATTTTTTCTGTTACATTCCAACTTTTTGTTAAATTTCAGCTTTTGTTAAATTTTTGTGAAAACGTAAGTTTTTTAAGTATAATTTAAGTAGTTCAATAAAAAATTTCATTGAATTATTACATTTTTTCCTGATTAAAAAAAAAAACATGATTAAATTTTAATAATTTTATAAAATTTCAGTTTTTAGGTTAAGTTTTTTGGCACAATTCAGAGTTTTTGTAAGCTGACATTTTTGGAATTATTTTCTGTTATAAAGCTTCTAGTGTTGCATAAGTTGCACAAAAAATATAACACCAGTAAAAAAGCGTAAATTTTGACATAGAACCTATATTATTTGCCAGCATTGTAATATTTTTAGTGAAAGAAAACTGCAATAAATTCCAATCTGTTCGATCAAATTTCAGTTTTTGGTTAAACTGTTTTTGAAACTTTTTGTGTTCAAACATAAAACTTTTAGGAATAATTGAAATAGCTTTGTCAAAATTTATGTTGTAGCACCAAGCCATCTATTTTTTAGTTTTTTCTTTAGTATTAATAAAATCAGATTGACTTGAGCTCCAATACAATTTTTGCCAAAAAACAATTTGAATTTAATAAATATTTTTATATTAATTTTTTTATAAAATTCCAATTTTTTGCTCAAAGTTTAAGAAGTGCTTGGCAAACTGCCGATTTCATCAGCAAATTAAGTGAAACATGCCTTTTTTCCTTTTGTCAGTTTTCATATTAAATTCAAATAAAAAAAGTATTTTTCGCTTTAATTGCTGGTGAAACCGACAGTTAGCCAAATACTACATAACATTTGAGCAACCACTTGATAAAAAAGGAAAACAAATAAAAAGATGAAACTGGACTGGAAATATTAATTTGAGTAAATTTAAATAATTTTTTACTTTTTTATTTTTTGAAATTTTAATTTAATGCAATTTATCTTAATTATTTTCTAATTACCCGGAGTACTTTGTGACCAAATTTACTTTAAATTACTTTAAATTTCTGATTTGTAGTTTTTTAGTATTTTCTTATAAACCTTTTGACAAAATTTTAGGTGAAACATTAACGTTTTGTAACGGAATCATTTTGAATTTTAATATATTTTTTTTAATTATTTGTTTTATTTTTTAATTGTTTGTTTTTATTTCTAAATTTTCTTTTCTTCAGTTTTGTGGTTAAATTTTGTGTGAAATATTAACTTGAGTGTTTTAAATAGTTTTTTTCTTTTCATTTTTGCTTGTTTAATTAAATGTAATTTTATTTTTTCTACACTAGTTGGGATACTTTTAGACAAAATTTCAAATTTCTATTTTTTTATTTTCTTTTTTTTTTGTTTTAAATATATTTTGATTAAATTTCAACTTTGTGACAAAATTTCAATTAAAATAATAACTTTTTAAAACATAATACAATTTAGTTTAAATTTTTTTATTATTATTTTTATATTGCAAGTGCTTGTTTTTTCACATTTTTTTAAATTTCTTTTAATAAATTCCAAGGTTTTGCTCAAGTTTCGATTTTTGGTTAAATTTTGGGTGAAATATTAATTGTTACTAAAATTTAATTCAGTCTTAATTATTATCAATTGTATTTTTTTCTTAAATTTCAGGTTTTGAGTAAACGTTGTTCAAAACGCCATTTTCACCGGAATTAAGTTTAATTTGTTTCATCAATTTGATTTATGAATTCTTGATATTCTATATTATACAATTTTTTGAAAAATTTCAGTTTAAAAATAATATTGCTTAAACTTACTGCAATCACCTTGAAGTCCCATCCAAGCCAAAATTACCATACGACCAACCCCTTCACAAGCCTTTCACTCACTTAAATTTTTCATGGAAAAAATAAATTTGCATAAGCGTGTGTATGTAGTTCAGCATTTCTGCCGCAATGCAATGCGCCAAACAAGCGAATAATAGCAACGAATGCAAAAACTGGAAGAAGAGAGGGAGCTCATTTGTGTTGAAACAAAAAAATTCTAAGTGCCATTGACCTCGAATGCATTTGCCTGCAAACGAAAATCCAGCAAAAAAATGTGAAGGGCCACCTGCCCACTTTGCTTAACGGCTACACAGTCAAGCAAATAAATAGCTTTCCATACGCCTACGTCAGCTACAACATTTTTTCTTGTAGTTGCTAGGTGGCAGTGGCAACTAACCTAGCGGCACCACCTGCCGGGTGTATTTTTTACACTTTATGTTGGCTTTTTGTACTCGGTCGTAATACATACAAAGCAAATATATGGTGCTACGGATAATCACTGATGAGATAAAGCAGCAAAGATAGTAGATAGCTGGGGGAAGAAACTACTGTGCCTAAATCTCTTCCTCAAGATAGTTGGAATCTGATGACGATTACCTGATGGGGGCTTTGAGACGCTTGGGCTTAACAGCATGCCACACTTGCAAGTCAAGCTTTCATGGAAAACTTCAAGGTATTTCATGCTATTGGTATACTATAAAAAGTTATATTCAATCTAAACGCCCATTGTTCACAGCCCTTTGATTAGATTTTTAAATAGCATTGCCATTTACAAGCAAATTGTTGTTAAATTCAATGCCGTTATTGTTTATCGGTTAATACTTAAAGTGAGCGCATACACGCAACACGCGATACCGGCTGGTCCGACCAAATTCAAACGAGTGAATTGAGGCACGCGGTGAGAGAGTTTGTATGCCAATAAAAGGACAGTGTGAAAATGCTGCCCACAAAGCTTGGCGAACTTCAATCGAGGACTGGTTTTATTTTCCTAGTCAGTCTATTCTTGCTGAACTGGAGCGCGTTCTGTGAGGAAAAAAGTTCCACGGAAGACGATTGCGCTGCGATCGCCGCTAATAGCACCTGCAATTGCACCTACAACGCCTACGAGTCGGTTGTGATTCACTGCAGCGCCAGGTATGAAACGGCTAACATACGGATCACAGTGCTTGATGGAAAGAATGTAGAGATCAGTTGCCAGGGTCGCATTGGCGTGGGCTGCAATGTCACGCATCCCTGCATACCCGCAGAGCTGCTCGCGCGCTTGCCGCCCTTAGGCCGCTTGCACGAAGTCGGCTTTCTCAGCGTGCGATACTGCTTTCCCTTCAGTGAAATTTTGAAGCAGTTGTCGTTGGGGCAGAGCGACATCTTGCAGGTGCATGGCTTGGAATTTATACCCTTACTACAGCGGCGGGATTTCGGCAAGGACCAGATGATGCTGAAAGAAATAGACAGCTTGGAGTTATTAGCGCAGAGCTTACATCATTTTCATGACGAGGAATCATTGACGCTGGTCGCACAATTACCATCGAGCGCGTTGCCTAAAGAGCAGCAATTAGAGGAAGATATTTTGGGCGCTTTCGTCCAGCTACGCTCACTGACAATCGATACGCATTTCAAGCAGTTGCCAGTTGGTATCTTTCGGCCAGTGGCGCGCACCCTAAGTGAGCTGTTTTTGCTAGGATGTCTTCGAGAGTTTCCGCGCGTTGCAATCAGTGCGCTACGAAACTTGAAGCAGTTGACTATGTCGGGCCACCAACTAGAGTCGCGCTTGCGCGCAGATGATTTCGACGCGCTTTCCACACTTACAGAACTAACGTTACGCCGTTGTGGCATTATAGCGTTGCCTGCGCGTATTTTCCATCCACTAGCCGCAGTGACGCATCTAACTTTAACCGGAAACAAGCTGCGCATGCTACCCGCTATACTATTGGCGCAACAGCGACACCTACAGTTATTGGACCTCAGTGACAATCAGCTGGAGGCGTTGCCGGCTGGGCTCTTCGCGTCGACAACTGCGCTGAAAAAGCTTTATTTGACATATAATCGATTGCGTCGCCTAAGCGCAGATCTCTTTCCACCGCAAAATGCCCTTGTGGAGCTCTATGTGGATTTGAATGAGTTGCGCGTCATTGAAGTAGGCACATTTGCGTATGCGCGCCACCTGCGTGATTTGGTACTAAGTCACAACAAACTTGACTGGACGAGCGCTGAATCATGTGTTGTACTCGAGGGAGTACGTCGCTTAGAAATGCTTGGTTTGCAAAACAATTCGGTGCGCTACCTATGCAATGAACTAGGCGCGTCTAATTACACCCTCGCGAATTCCTTACGCTTGCTTGATGTGCGACAAAATAAGTTTACTCATCTAAGCGCGCAACTCTTGCACGCGCTAAATAGGAGTGAAACGCTGCGCTCCATAAACCTGGAGCAGAATCCTTGGGCTTGCAACTGTGAGGCTCAGGCGCTGCATGCGTTTGTGCGTAGCAATCGCGTACGCTTTCCTGAAGTGAAAAATCTAAAGTGTAATGAGCCAAAGCAAGTGCCGCTGGTCGAACTCGCTTACCGCGACTTCTGCCTTCCTGATTTGGGTGTCAATGCGACGCTGGTTTTTACTTTAATCAGCGTGTCGGCGCTTAGCATACTGATGATCTCCGTCGCACTCTGCTACTATAAGTATAAACTGCAGCTGAAAATTTGGCTATACGCGCACGGCGCGTGTCTGCGTTGCATCAGCGAAACTGAATTGGATCGTGATCGCCGGTATGACGCTTTCATCTCTTACACTCACCAAGATGAGCACTTCGTCGAGCATGAACTTCTGCCTGGGTTGGAACGGAGCACACCACCATTCAAGGTGTGCATACACGTGCGCGACTGGGTGGTGGGTGCGTTCATATCTGAACAAATTATCGACTCTGTGGAGCAATCGTCGCGTACGATCATCGTTCTATCGCAGCATTTCATACAATCCGAGTGGGCACTCATGGAATTCCGTATGGCGCATCAGCGCGCGCTCAATGAGGGACGCACGCGCATCATACTGGTGATATATGGCGAATTGACGAACACAGATCTGCTGGATCAGGAGCTGCGCGCATACCTGAAGATGAATACGTACTTGAAGTGGGGCGAGCCGTGGTTTTGGGAAAAGCTGCGCTATGCTATGCCGCATTCGCGAGTCGGCTGGGAACGTAGTGAACGCGGCGGGAATAAGCGTTTTAATGAGATTCCACTGCATGCAGCTATGCTTAGAGCGTGAACAATTGACGCGCTTTGTGTGTAGGTGTTTGCGTCAGGTTAATGTCTTATTTTTGTGAGAGGAATTGTGTAAAAAATGCTTATTTAGAATATATGTTTTATTGATAGTAAATTGCTGCACTTATCGATACCAACTTTCTTTATTATGTTAGTGAGACCCTCTATGAAGACCATACCCGTATCTGAAGATATAAGAGGCGTACAGAGAATACATTAAGGATCTTACGGGATCGGATCTCCAACTTAATGAACTAGGTTAACTTAAAATACTAGGAGCTAAGGCAAATATACTTCTGCTGGGGACTGCCTGACTGCTTTTATTTCCACGACAGTCGGGCCTACGTAACTCGAACTACTCAGATTTATTTCTGACCAAGGACTGTCACTGACCAGAAGAGCCTTTAAACTTTGTTTTAGAGGTTGTTGGAGTCCGTATTCCACTTGGAAATGGGCGAGCTACAGCCATAATCGCGAAATCGCATGCAATTTCCAGTACCGGTAAAGGTCTCTCGCCTTACCTGATGGGGACTTTGAGGACGCATACAGGTCGCAGGACGGCCGAACAAATTTTGGAGCACAACGATGGCCAAGTTGCCGATCGGATTTCTAAGAATTATGGCAGCGTGGAAGAATATCGGGCCGGTTCCAAGCGAGAAAGATGGCAAAAAGCGGAGATATACCTGCAGAAACAGCCTCACCAGACCACCTCACGCTTAGCAGACTGTACCATATCCCCTCGACGCAGAACTTTACCAGCAAGTACAGATAATGCTACCTGCCGAGATGGCACTCCTTTGAGTTTTGTAAGGTGATGCCACAGCTGG
The DNA here is from genome assembly GCF_013731165.1 of Rhagoletis pomonella. Taxonomy (NCBI): domain Eukaryota; kingdom Metazoa; phylum Arthropoda; class Insecta; order Diptera; family Tephritidae; genus Rhagoletis; species Rhagoletis pomonella. Next base: position 9,394,058 of record NW_023458567.1, on the reverse strand, counting down.
TAACTCCGAGCCGTCGGAGGGAAGCAGAAGCCCTCATGGAAATATTTGCACATAAATAAGTTAATTGGCAATGAGGGCCCTAGGCTCATAGATGGGGCGCTAAAAATTAGTGAGGTAGTGTTTTTCAATTTAATTCATGGATTTTCTAATTAGACTTAAATGCATGACGGGGCAATGGGAAACTCCATGGCTAATGAGTTGACGAGAAATGGCGCCTGGGCGTGAGCGTAACGAACCAACTGTGGGTTACTTTTGGAAAGTTGAGCGTCATTTCAGTGCAGCTAACGTTGAGTGACGACCAGGACATATACAATTGCATGGGTTTTCTACAGCTTTGGGGGTAGGAACTGAGCCATTTTGAGCTTTGAAGATGGAGGCAGCTAAAATTATAGCAACAAAATGTGATGATAAGTAAATACGCAGGCTGAGAAAGAAAGTATGGATGCGTTTGAGCACGTTGGCGAAAATAGTAGAAATATAAACAATAAAAGACAGTGGGTAGACGCTTAACTTCTATGCCTAGAAACGGCAACAATTTGAACGGCGTTCAGATTTATGAGTCGCGAACTTAAGCGAATTAGATTCGATGATCGGTCCATGCAAAAACTTTTACAGAAAGCATAACAGACGACCAGTACAAACTGAAGAAGAAGCTCAGTTACGTAAGTGTTTCCCAGTTTGCTGCCAGTTTATGAGACCACAGTATTTTCAGCTCACTCAACAAGATTATTCCAGAATGAACGCTTGATTTATAGGCGTACAATTTCCTAAGCTTAGACTGAATCCCAAAGCGCAAGAAATACCTAGAATCAGCGAGGAAACTCCAACGCTGTGACGACTGCTTAGTTCACCTTAAATTAAGGTCATGCATGCGTGGAAGATTTCGTGGAATTTCATGCTATTAGTATACTATAAAAAGTTGTATTCAATCTAATCGCCCATTGCTGGCAGCACATCTGTACCGAGAACCCTTTGATTGGATTGCTAAATAGCATTGCCATTTACAAACAAATTGTTCTTTAATTCAATGCCGTTATTGTTTATTGGTTAATAAGTGAGCGCACCACACGGAACGCACGATACCGGCTAGTGAAGGTAGTGCAAGCAAATTCAAACGAGCGCAGTTGAACAAAGGGAGGCGCACGGTGCGACAGTTTATTTGTACATATAAGGACAGTGCGAAAATGTCAGGCGAAAAGCTTGCCCAACTTCAATCCAGCGCTGGTTTTATATTCCTAATCATTTTATTGCTGCTGAACTGGAGTGCGTTTTGCGAGGAAAAAATTCTCAGCGAAGATGTATGCGCGGCCATCGTCGCTAATGGCACCTGAAATTGCACCTACAACGCCTACGAACCGATAGTGATTCACTACAGCGTCAGCGATGAAACGGCACACATACGGATAACAGTACTCGATGAAAAGAATGTCGAGATCAGTTGCCAGGGTCGAATTGGTGTAGGCTGCAATGTCGCACATCCATGCATACCTGCAGATTTGCTCGCGCGCTTACCGCGCTTAGGCGGCATGCGCGAGGTCGACTTTCTCGACGTGCGCCACTGCTTGCCTTTTAGCGAAATTTTGAAGCGACTGGAGCTGCAGCGGAGCGACAACTTGAAGGTGCACGGCTTGGAATTTATACCCTTACTACAGCGGCGGTATTGCGGCAACGACCAGACTATGCTGAAAGACTATGCGCCTTCAGCCAGCTGAGCTCATTGACAATCGTTATGAATTTCGAGCAGTTGCCAGTTGGCATTTTTCAGCCAGTTGCGTACACGCTAAGGGAGCTATTTTTGTTAGGACGGCTGCGTGAGTCTCCGCGCGTTGCATTCAGCATATTACGAAATTTGACGCAACTGCTTATGTCGGGCCATCAAATTAATGCGCGTCTGCGCGCGGACGATTTTGACGCCCTCTCCACTCTTACCGAACTAACGGTACGCGGTTTTGGCATTACGGCATTGCCTGCACGGAATTTCCAACCGCTAGCCGTATTAAAGCATCTCAATATAGTCGGAAACAAGCTACGCCTGATACCCGCTACGCTATTGGCGCAACAGCGACACCTACAGTTATTGGACCTCAGTGACAATCAGCTGGAGGCGTTGCCGGCTAGGCTCTTCGCGTCGACAACTGCGCTGAAAAAGCTTTATTTGACATATAATCGATTGCGTCGCCTAAGCGCAGATCTCTTTCTACCGCAAAATGCACTTGTGGAGCTCTATGTGGATTTGAATGAGTTGCGCGTCATTGAAGTAGGCACATTTACGTATGCGCGCACCTGCGTGATTTGGTACTAAGTCACAACAAACTTGACTGGACGCGCGCTAAATCATGTGTTGTACTCGAGGGAGTACGTCGCTTAGAAATGCTTGGTTTGCAAAACAACAATTCGCTGCGCTACCTATGCAAAGAACTAGGCGCGTCTAATTACACCCTCGCAAATTCCTTACGCTTGCTTGATGTGCGGCAAAATAAGTTTACTCATCTAAGCGCGCAACTCTTGCACGCGCTAAATAGGAGTGAAACGCTGCGCTCCATAAAACTGGAGCAGAATCCTTGGGCTTGCGACTGTGAGGCCCAGGCGCTGCACGCGTTTGTGCGTAGCAATCGTGTGCGCTTTCCCGAAGTGATATATGTGAAGTGCAATGAGCCAAAGCAAGTGCCGCTGGTCGAACTCGCTTACCGCGACTTCTGCCTTCCTGATTTGGGTGTCAATTCGACGCTGGTTTTTACTTTAATCAGCGTGTCGGCGCTTAGCCTGCTGGTAATCTCCATCGCACTCTGCTACTATAAGTATACACTGCAGCTGAAAATTTGGCTGTACGCGCACGGCGCGTGTCTGCGTTGCATCAGCGAGGCTGAATTGGTTCCCGATCGCCGGTACGACGCTTTCATCTCTTACACTCACCAAGATGAGCACTTCGTCGAGCATGAGCTTTTGCCTGGGCTGGAACAGGTCACACCACCATTCAAGGTGTGCATACACGTGCGCAACTGGGTGGTGGGCGCGTTCATATCTGAACAAATTATCGACTCTGTGGAGCAATCGCGCCGTACGATCATCGTTCTATCGCAGCATTTCATACAATCCGAGTGGGCGCTCATGGAATTCCGTATGGCGCATCAGCGAGCGCTCAATGAGGGACGCACGCGCATCATACTGGTGATATATGGCGAATTGACGAACACAGACCTGCTGGATCAGGAGCTGCGCGCATATTTGAAGATGAACACCTATCTGAAATGGGACGGGCCGTAGTTTTGGGAGAAGCTGCGCTATGCTATGCCACATTCACGCCGTGGGTGGGAAAGCGAGAAGCGCGTAAGTCGGCGCGTTGATAACATTCCCTTGCAAACGTTGATGAAGCGCGCGTAATTAAGTTGTGCCGCGCTGTGACGGCAACTCAGCGAGAGGCGTAAAATGTCATTGGAAATAAGATGCGCGATAACGCTGCACTGACAACTAGTAATTACAGAGAATTTTTCATATTTAATTTGCATATACACGAGTAAGACACGCTCCACTCGCGACGTCAACACCTCCAATTACTCGTGTTAAACTTTATATCAATTGAATGCTTTCATTAACATATAAAATGCTTGTGCACGCAAGTTTGCGATTTCAACGATGCATGCAAAAAGTTCACATTCAGTCTATCGCCAGCGACTCGCGCGCTTTGAACGAGTATACTAGAGGCGCAAAAATGCGCCAACCACAAAACGCCACTACTTTGCAAGAAGCTGTAATTGTTCTCGCGGATTTATTATTGCTGCTCACATGCCACTGGCTGCCTTGCCAGGCTGCTGATAACAACGAACGGGATTTCACCAGCGACGTTTGCGCCGAGATTGCTGCGAATAGCACCTGCAACTGTACTTACAGCAGCAAATATGATTCAGCTTCTATAGGCTGCAGCAGCGCGGACGGTGGCACGCACATACAAATTTCAATTTACGAGAAGACCGATGTGGAGATATTTTGCACACCAGCAGTGGATATGTACCCGACTGTATCCGCAGAGCTGCTGGCGCGCGTACCGCTGCTTGGAGGGATGCGTAAGTCACTCTTTCTTGGCGTTCACCACTGTGTGCCCTTCACCGAGTTGTTGGCACACATGCAGTTGACGCACGGCAGCATTTTGCATGTACATGGTCTTGGAATGTTGCCTTTACTAGCCGCACGACATTTCGGATATAACCTTAGCTTTTTGCAGACGATAAGTGATTTGGAGTTGCTGGCGCAGCCGCAACAGCGCACATTGGCCGCAGCCCAGCAGTTAGACGATGATTTGTTTACTGCTTTTACGTCACTTTGGAGCCTGAAACTCGACTTGAACTTCACGCATTTGCCGCCGGGCATTTTTCGCCCACTGGGTGCCAATTTAATTGACTTGATGATATATGGCGGACTGCTGGAATTTCCACGCCCAGCGCTAGCGCCACTCGCGTCTCTCAACTCGCTTACCATGATGCGTCATCGGCTCACGGATCGCTTACGCAAAGATGATTTTGAGGAGCTTGGCCTTCTCGAGATTCTTACGCTACATAGCTGCAATATTTTCGAGCTGCCAGCGCGGATTTTTGAGCCACTGACAGCACTAAAGCGGCTGCGCCTAACCTCAAACCAAGTGCGTGCGCTTCCTACTGCACTTTTCGTGGCACAAAAACGCCTGCAGGTGTTGGACCTGAGTCGCAATGAGCTCGAATCGCTGCCACCTGGCTTATTTCACCCGTCCACAAAGCTAGTGAGCTTGGCTTTGTCACACAATCGTTTGCTGCAGCTCAGCGCGCATACACTTCCTACATTACACGCGCTGGTAGAACTTAATTTGGATAACAATGGCTTGCGCGCAATCGCCCCCGGCAGTCTGGCGCAAGCGCAGCGGCTGGAGATACTTATGCTATATAACAATCAGCTAAATTGGACAAGCGCTGAGGCGTGTGATGTGCTCGCGGGTCTGCGCAGCCTCAACACGCTTCAACTGCAGAACAACACGCTACATACCTTATGCGCACAGCTGAGCGCGCCCAACCACACCACCAGCCGCCTGCGTTTGCTTGATGTACGATACAATAGCATAGCGCGCTTGCCCGCGCAGTTAATCCGCACGCTGAACGACAGCACGTCGCTGAAAGACTTGTATCTCTCGCATAATCCATGGACGTGTGACTGCAGCGCCGAGTTGCTGCATGGCTTCGTAAAGCACAATCGCTTGCGTTACCGCGACATGCTTGAAGTGCGTTGCGACGATCCGCAGATGCCGCCGCTCGTTGAACTAACCTACCGCGACTTCTGCCTACCCGATCTAGGCGTGAGCTTGACATTTGTGTTAGCCTTCACTGTGCTTTCGGCCCTCATCCTGCTGGCCGTCAGCACCGCGCTTTGCTACTACAAATACAAGCTGCAGCTGCAAATCTGGCTTTACGCGCATCGGCTGTGCTTGTGTTGCATCAGCGAGACTGAACTGGATCGCGATCGTAAATATGACGCCTTCATCTCTTACGCGCATCAGGATGAGCACTTTGTCGAGCACGAGTTGCTGCCTGGCCTCGAGCATGGTACGCCGTCATTCAAGGTGTGCATACATGTGCGTGACTGGCTCGCAGGCGCCTTTATATCTGAGCAGATCATTGATTCAGTGGAACAATCGCGCCGCACAATTATTGTCTTATCACAACATTTCATACACTCCGACTGGGCGCGCATGGAATTCCGCATGGCGCATCAGTGCGCCTTGAATGAGGGACGTACGCGCATCATACTGGTGATCTATGGCGACTTGGAGAACGCGGAGTTGCTGGATCAAGAGCTGCGTGCGTATCTGAAAATGAATACGTACTTGAAGTGGGGCGAGCCGTGGTTTTGGGAGAAGCTGCGCTATGCTATGCCGCATTCGCGCGTCCGCTGGGAGGGCGACGATTGCGGCGGGAGGATGCGTTCTGATGAGATTCCATTGCATGCGGCTATGCTGAGGGCATGAACAATGGGCGTGCTTTGTGCGGAGGTGTTTGCATTCGATTATTGTTTTATTTTTGTAAGAAGAATTGCATAATAAATGTTTATTTTCATTATGAATATTAAATAGTAAGTGATTACACTTGTAGATTAGAAATCGACATTAAATATGTTTTTAATGATTTATACTTTCTTTGAATATTTTTCGAAAAGCGACTACTTATCATTTAGTGAAACCAGAGTTGCCACATGTCTGATCTTAAGCGTGGAAAAATGTGAATCCACATATAGTCTACTGGCATTTTTAAAAATATGAATTAAAAATAAAAAAAAATTAAAAACGTTTTATAATAGTTTAACAATATAGTTGCCGCTTGTATTTATTTTTATTTATTTTTTATTATAAAATAAGTGAGAAAATGCGTAAACAAAATTTTTCTTATAAGTTTCAAAATGTGGGTACTTAAGTAAAAGTAAAAAAGAATAATTAACTTAAAACAGGGTTGCCACTCAGCTTGGCGATTTGATTTTTAGGCCCGAATGTATAAAGGAATGTATAATAAGGATAGCAAACTAAAATAAACGATTAATTGAAGACAGGGTTATCACATGCATCACCAATATGATTAAAATAACAATATAATCTTTTCTTTGGTGATATTGGTTCAAAAAAACACAACAATTTTCACATAAAAAAACTGACTTAAAAAAGTTTAATCCTTAATTACTTTAGAACAGAGTTAACACATAGTTTTTTGGCAATATAATAAAAATTTAAATTTCCATACTAAGAAATTTTCAAATATATTTAAACCGATAAAAAGATAAACTTTTTTAATAAATTAAGAAAGGAATTTTAAGATTTTTTAGCACGAAAATTTAAAAGAAAAATACCACACATTGAATATTGGATTACAGTCGTCAAAAGAAGTAAATTGTTAAAACCAGGGTTACCGCATGCATAGGCAACATAATAAAAGTTGAAATGTTGGAATGGAACACTAATTAAAAGTTTTTAATTCAGGGTTACCACAGAGTTTTGGGATTTTAAAATTATCAAACACAAAAATTATAAGAAAATTTTGAAAAAAAAATTTACAAATTTAATTTTCACTTAGAAAATGACTTCAAAATATTTCGGAGTGGGTTCATTGGACAAAAAAATTCAAAAAAAAGCTTAGTTGGGTGCAGAGTTATCGCAAAGAATAAGGTAATTTTAAATTTCTATAAGAGTTATTGAATTAAAAAATCACTTTTCAGTAGCTAAGAACAGGGTTATCAATTTCTTTTTTGAGATTTTTTAATTTAGAAAAACAAAAAAATTGTCATTTACCTCATAAATACATAAACAATTGGCAATCTGATTATCAGTCTAATGGCTTTGAAAAAAGCAATTATTCTTCACTAATTATAACGACAGGGTTGCCATATATGTATAAATTTGTTTGAAATCTTTCTGTCAGCCTCCATGGATCTAGGGAGCTCACTATATAGCCTTACCCCTTAGTCTTCAGCCCGCTCCACTTACTGTGTGAGGGCTAATCAGCTGCTCTTTATATCTGTGCTTTTTTTATAATTTTTGTGATAAAAATTTTGAAACTTGTAAGCTGTCTACTTACTGACCAGAAAACCCTTAATTTGTCAAAAAATGTCAAGCGGACGCCTAAGGACACACATGCAAGACACTCTAGCGATTGGCAATCAATATGAGCTGTCATGTTAACTATCGCTGGTAAGGTGCTCGAAAGCGAATGAAAGGAGGAAGAATGGAAAGAGTGAAATAAGTAAAGGAACTTCACAGGAAAATCTACCAAAAAAAAAAAAAAAA
>NW_023458567.1:9380928-9386169 GCF_013731165.1 Rhagoletis pomonella | reverse complement strand
AAAAAAAAAAAAAAAACACACACACAAAAAGGCGCTTATAAATCAGTACGAGCATAGATGACGCAAAACTATTTTATTTGCCCCAACGAAATACCACAGTGGTTGTGGATTTTTTTTTCTCAAATACTTCGCTTAAACAATGACCATCGTCAGCCACCATGCATGCATTCAATGTACTTCGCAGAGTTTTCTGATGCCTGCAACCAGCACTTAAAAAGTTAGTATCCTTTTTCGGCTAGTTTCTTGTTAGAATTTCATCGTTAGCGGTTTTTAGCAACACCCCCTCCACTCACAAGGCTGTTGTTGGAAAGTAGGTGTTAGCTGAAAGGAATAATAGGAAGGAGAGCGAAATGAAATGCGTTTGTCGAAAAGCAAACTTTCAGCCGACAGCAACTGATTGCCTGCGGTTGATTTTGTGTGCATTGCGGTTTGGCGATTGCATTGATGGCGATATCCGCCAACAAATTCGTGGTCAATACAAACGGGTAAGAACACATGTACATACATATATATATATATACATATGTATGCACATGCTACTTCCATAGGTATGTATGTCGATCAAACCACTTTAGAAGTAGTGAAGGATTTTCATTGTTGAGGCTGCTCATGACAATTTGTTGCGAAAAAGTTTCGCAGTTTTAGAGTTTTCCTTTTTCCTATTTTTTTTTTTTTAATTTGAGTTGTGTATTTGATTGCGGTCTTTTTTCTCTTGAGTAGTAGGCGCAAAGTGGTGTAAATAAGTTTAGTTCGGTGGAAAAATATTTAGGTCAATCTTTGGGCAACGATTAATATAAATATCGATAACAAAGTCGATTATTATACAGAACCCGCCATCGTAGAAATGTACATCGATAGATTCACTAATGGAAAATTTTAACAAAATATCGACCCCTGAATATAACGATAAATAAATTAATAACGTTTTAAACAGCTATATCGAGATATAAATCGAAAGGAACATTGATTAATATATGCAAATATCTATAGAAAGTCCATAAATTGGTATATCTATTACGTTATCTTAGAAATGTACAAATTTATCGAAGAACCTATTATTGCTCAAATTTTTTGAAATATCGATCAGTAAAATTATCCATGAATGACGATTTAAACTGCCATATCGAAAAAATATATCGAAAATAATTTTGAGTATCCGAAACAATATCGGTTAGTAAAAAAATCGATTACAGAATCGATATACTAATCGAAAGCTTGACCTAAAAGAATGTATTACGAAAATGATATCGACAAATAATGCGAAAAGTAACTGAAAATATTAATAAAGACATATAGAAATCTAACAATTAATACATATCGCCAAACGAAAAGCAAAAAGCCATAACTAACGTCACTGAAATACACAAAAGTTGAGTCAAATAATTTCTTTTTTTGCATAAACGCTGTGGGTAGGGATTTTTAATTCGATAAAATGCATCATACCAATCAAAAAGTGAATTTCGATTTTTTTTTTATTAGTTATGACTTTTTGCGTTTCAGGTAACGATTTGTATGTATGACAAATAGGGATAACAAGTACAAACAAAAAACTAATTTAACGATAATATTATGGTGAAACGGCAAAAAATCAAAGCTCAATAAAACGAAAAATAAAAAAAATGGATAACAAACAACAAGTAATTTTTAAGCAAAAAATATTACCGACTTCAATGCTAATATAAAAATTTAGGGCTACCGTTAATTTCTTCTGATTCAATTATCGGAACTAAACCATATTAGTATGGGAACACCCTTGAGGTATCGATAAATAATCGAAAATGGTTCACGTGGTCCAAAGTTATCCGGAAACATACATCATACATTTCATTTCATTTTTTTTTAAGTCGGTTGAAAAGCGAGAAAAACATATATGAAAAGCATTTTCCACACATATTGTCAAAAATATTGCCAAAACAATATCGATTAAGGTATTTATGATGATTTATAGAAAACTACCGATTCCGATTAAAGTAATTTATCGATAGATAAAAGTATATCCGTATATAAAATATATAAAAAGAGCGCAAGACATAGCCGAAAGAGGGGGCTATCGGTCTTATTCCAAAAAAACGCGACTTCAAGGTAGAAAAAAAAAATTCATAAAAAATCAATAAATATGTATATTAATAAACTTATGGATTAAAAATTATCTCTACAGCTAAGTATATCGTGAAATATTAAGAAAAACCAAATCGATAAAATATATTAGTGCGCTATATAAAAACTTATCGATTCATATGTATATCTATAAGTGAAATTAATCGACAAAAATATAACGAAATAGCAGATTCAATGAAAGAAAGGCACAAAAAATCAGTAGCAAAATCGATAAATGTGTCGAAAACGCCAGGTATAAGAATGCATTAAGACAACGATATCGATAAATATTGCCAAAACCAAATCGATAAAAATATTAATGAAAACATGTAGATATTTATCGACTCGTACCTACATCGTAAATAATCGTATAATATAATGTATAATTTATTGATAAAAGTATGATGAAATTAGGGGAAAAATATGCTATGTAGGTAGATAGATAGTTAGTTATAGCACTACGATCGGTAGGTCTATTTTGCCCTTAGCTCATCACAACACCTCGACTAGCCCTAGAGACTATATAAATTTCATAATAGATTCCGGCGATAGAGAGTGTATGTGCTCCTCTCTTGACCCAATCCTCCTACGTGCAACGGCCTCACACTCCATAAGAAAGTGTAAAGGAGTGTCCTTGGCAGCGGCGCAAAAGCGACACAGGTCAATGGACCAGATTACTAATTTAGACAGGTGGCCCTCTTAGCCTGCAACGGTTCGACAAAAAAAATCTGCAATGATTCTTAGTTTCTCCTTGGGAAGATCCATGTGTAAGCTGTATTGTACGCTCCTAATTCACTCTTTGCCTGACGTAGACCCATGTTGTTGCGACAGTTCAGTTCCCTCAGTTTGTTATTTTCCTTTCTGAGTATTTCTTTTATGTTGTTGGGCCCCACTGCAAGGAAGCGTTCAGGCGCGCTCGGGAACGAAGCTGCGTCCGCTCTGGCCAAATGCTCAGCTTCCTCATTTCATATAAGTTGAATACCAACAACCGCAGCCAGAGTATTTAGCCTCTCTACACTCTCCAAAACCAAAGAGGACTTGATCTCGAACGATAAGAGAGCCTTTAGAGCCGCCTGACTATCGCTCGCAATAAGTGTCCTCTCGCTTTGATAATTTCTTCGAATGTTAATCTCAGAACACAGACTGATGGCATACACCTCCGCATGTGCAGGGTTTCGTGTTGCCAATGCGACTTAACGTAAAAGTAATATAAAAAGAAGATTATGTGGCTTCATGCTTTGCTCTGAGTAAATTTTGCAAGATTTAATTCAGACTTTTACTTTCTTGGTATTTTTCTAATCTGTATTACTTTCTTGTACTTGTTTCTAAGCAAATTTTTATCAAGTCACTTAGCTTGTAACTACATATGTAAATATTTACATACAAACATACATATAATGTGCGACTAAGAGCGAAAATAAAATATAATTTCTTTTATCCTCCCATCTATGCACACTTAATCACGTACATACATAGATATATATTTACATTTATAAGCAAAAAGCTTCAGTGAAATATTATAAAAAAAAAAATAAAAAAAATCCAACTCTTCTCTTGCTTCTTCCTTCCGTCTCAGCAACCATTCAAAAATAATAACAAAAAAATGAAATAAAATAAATATGCAGCTGCAATCGCAAATGCAACTCTGTGCGCGCATAAACTACTATTTCAAAAGCACTCCGCTCCGTTTGGTGTGGAATGTGTAGTGAAGTGGAATGAAGTGGCGTATGGAAGTATGGAAATGGAGTAGCAGGCATGGAAATAAAGCTACATATAAAATAGTACCAAACGGGTGAGGTGGGCAGCGGCGGCCGGAAAGTGCAATGGAGATGTCATTTTATAAACAAAGCCACATGCATACATACATACATGTCTACATATGCACGTATATGTATTTATGTGCAAGTAAGTATGTAGTTCGAAACGTTTGGTATGCCGACTTCGAAGTTCATTTAAATGCATTGCTGATAAGAGGCATAAAAATATGGATAAATATATGAGTACTTTGTATGTATGTACGTATGCATGCATGTATGTACAAATGTCTGTTTGTATGAATACGAGTATGTATGCGTGCAATTTGGAATGCGTTGTATATAATTGCTTTTGAATCGCTTTTATGACCGCGCATGTACATAAGTACTATGTATGTAGGTATGCATGTATGCATTTGAATACTTGATATGCACATAAAATTTTCTTTCAAATTGCAATGACCCAGAATGATGAGATCATTGGAAAATTGTGAGAAATATTTGCATAAGCATTTCGGTGAAAGAAAAAATGTACAGTTAAAACAATATTTAAGGTGATAAGTCAATTGTGGCCATTGCCTGAATTTATAGTTCATGCACAGTAGGGGTTAATATATAAAATGTTCTATTATTGTAAGTATGTGATATTCTTTTAAAGTTTTTACGTAATTTTCAAAGCACCGTAGCTTACGCCAAGATTCATGTGAACGGGTTGATTTTTTTTTATTTAAATTTTCTAATTCTAAAATTAGAATTTGTTAAAATAAATATCAGATAGTCCCTAAAAGAAAAAAATACAAAATCTTTAGTTAATTTGTAGAAGTTAACTTTTCTGAACGCTTAAAAACTTGAATGAAAAATTTCCTCAAAAAGTATTTCTTTCCACAAAATGTGTCTTGGATTTCTTCTATTAAAAAAATGCGCTTTAAATTTTTAAGATTTGTTATTGGACAGATACTTTTCTTTTGGTTATTATTACTCACACTGCATATTTTTAGGATTTGTAATATATATATAAATTTTTTATAATTTCAATGCCTAGTGAAAATTCGGCATTAGGAATTTCTTTCGGTTATTATTTCTCACACTGCATTAGGATTTGTAATTAGTTTTTTTATTGGACTGATGGAGATGGACAGACACTTTTATCTTGGAACGAATTTCCGATATCTTCAACTAACACAAACGAAAAAATACGTTTTATTTTTTTATAGCAGTTTTTGTGATCTTAAAACAAAAAAGAATAAAATAGAAAAAATTCGAAACTTTTTTATTGCGTAAGAAATATACATATTTTGTTTACCATTACTTTTCAATATTTGTTTCATACATACGTATGTATGCACAACCCCTTCAGCAATATTTTACTTATCAAATTTAATTCATAAAT
>NW_023458567.1:9370594-9380828 GCF_013731165.1 Rhagoletis pomonella | reverse complement strand
TACGTTTGCCGTGGTCGTCATCAGAAAAAGGGGGGTCTCATCCGAGGTTGTTTGTTTCTTTTCATTGGGCGGGGTTTTAACGTGGCGAGACCCAAACTCAGCGCATGCGAAGTTTTACGACTTCTCACTTTAGCTCGCTCCCAAACGGGTGTTTGGTTGCTACCCAGAGGATACGTGCATATAAATATCCGGACGTTGTGAGCTGTGATTTGAACCGTATGCACAAGAATCGCTTCTGGCCACTCCCAGGTGAATGGCAGTCAAAAGTTTTCCACTTATGCGCACGGAACCATCCTCCAGAATCGATATACTAATCGAAAACTTGATCTAAAAGAATGTATTAGGACAATGATATCGATAAATAATTCGAAAAGTGAAAATATCAATAAAGATATATGAAAATATATCAATTAAGACATATCGTCAACCGAAAAGCAAAAAGCAATAACTAAAGTCGCTGAAATACAAGAGGTAGGTGGGAATTTTTAATTCGATAAAATGCATCATACGAATCAAAAAGCGAATTTAGAATTTTTTATTTGTTACGACTTTTTGCATTTCAGTTAACGATATGCATGTAGATGAGACAAATAGGTATAACAAGTACAAAAAAAAATTAATGAATAATGTTGTGGTGAAACAGCAAAAAAGCAAAGCTCAATAAAACTAAAAATAAAAAATGGATAACAAACAACAAGCAATTTTTAAGCAAAGAATATAACCGTCTTCAATGCTCTTATAAAAATTTAGGAGTACCGTTAATTTTTTTCATGGCCAATGATCGGAACTAAACGAAATTGGTATGGAACCACCCTTGAGCTGCCGATAAATAATGGAAAACGGTTCACGTGGTCCAAAGTTATACGGAAACATACATAAAAATATATTCCGATGAATTGACAACCTTCCTAATTTTTTTGAAGTCGGTTGAAAAGCGAGAAAAACATATAGAAAAAGCATTTTCCACACATATTGTCAAAAATATTGCCAAAACAAAATCGATTAAATTATTTATGATGATTTATAGAAAATTATCGATATCGATTAAAGTAATTTATCGTATATAAAGTATATAAAGAGCGTAAGACATAACCGAACGAGACTTCAAGGTAGAAAAAAAGTCCATAAAAAATCGATAAATATGTATATTAATAGACTTATCGATTAAAAATTATCTCTACAGTTAAGTATATCGTGAAATATTAAGAAAACCAAATCAATAAAATATATTAGTGCGCTATATAAAAATTTATCGATTCATATGTATATATATAAGTGCAATTAGTCGAAAAAAATATAACGAAATAGCAGATTCAATGAAATAAAGGCATACAAAATCAGTAGCAAAATCGATAAATGTGTCGAAAACGCCAGCATAAATAATCGAGAAATGTGTAATTTGTCGATAAAAGTCTGATGTAATGAGGGAAAAATATGCTCATCACAACACCTCGACTATCCCTAGAGACTTTATAAATTTCATAATAGATCCCGGAAATAGAGAGTGCACATACACTCCTCTCTTGACCCAATCCTCCTACGTGCAACGGCCTCACACTCCATAAGAAAGTGTAAAGGAGTGTCCTTGGCAGCGGCGCAAAGGCGATACAGGATACATTGGACCAGATTCCTAATTTAGACAGGTGGCCCTCTTCGCCTGCAACGGTTGGTTAAAAAAAAAACCTGCAATGATTTTTAGTTTCTCCTTGGGAAGATCCATGTGTAAGCTGTATTGTACGCTCCTAATACACTCTTTGCCTGACGTAGACCCATGGTGTTAAGCCAGTTCAGTTCCCTCAGTTCGGTATTTTCCTTTCTGAGCATTTCTTTTATGTTGTTGGGCCACGCTGCAAGGAAGCGTTCAGGCCGGCTCGGGAACGAGGCTGCGGCCGCTCTGACCAACTGATCAGCTTCCTCATTTCATATCAGTTGAATACCAATAACCTCAGCCAGAGCATTTAGCCTCTCTACACTCTCCAAAACCAAAGAGGACTTGATCTCGAATGATGAGAGAGCCTTAAGAGCCGCCGGACTATCGTTCGTAATAAGTATCCTCGCGCTTTGATAATTTCTTCGACATAAATAGATCCTTGGCATAGACCTCCGCTTGAAAGATGCTGGGGAGGGTTCCCAGGGGCAACGAAAGCTTCAGTTTGGGGCCATACACGCCTGGCTATGTGTGTGCAGAGTTCCGTGTTGCCAATGTTGTTCAACTTTAAAGTTATATGTGACCTGGTCTACGAAAAGGGAGCTTACGTGCGAAATCTAGTTTTCTGTGAAAAAGCTGTTAAAAGTAAGCAACTCGTTTCGTTTACTCGTTTTTACTCTTCTTTCTCTACATTTTTAGTACACTTCTAAGCAAGTTAGGATTTTCTGCTTTTCACCACGTGAAAAAGCATCTCATCTTCCATCCGAATCAACCAAAAAGTGAAAATTGATTTTTTGACACCTAAGCCCCCTTTCCGTAGACCAGGTCACATATATATAAAAAGAAGATTATGTGACTTCATGCTTTGCTCTGAGTAAATTTTGCAAGATTTAATTCAGACTTTTACTTTCTTGTTATATTTCTAATCTGTATTACTTTCTTGTACTTATTTCTAAGCAAATTTTTATCAAGTCACTTAGCCTTTAACTATGTAAATATTTACATACATACATATAATGTGCGACTAAAAGCGAAAATAAAATATAATTTCTTATATCCTCTCATCTATGCACACATAACCACGTACATACATACATAGATATATATTTACATTTATAAGCAAAAAGCTTCAGTGAAATATTATTAAAAAAAAAACTAAAAAAAATCCAACTCTTCTCTTGCTCCTCTCTTCATTTCCTTCCGTCTCAGCAACCATTCAAAAATAATAACAAAAAAATGAAATAAAATAAATATGCAGCTGCAATCGCCAATGCAACTCTGTGCGCGCATAAACTACTATTTCAAAAGCACTCTGCTCCGTTTGGTGTGGAATGTGTAGTGAAGTGGAATGAAGTGCCGTATGGAAGTATGGAAATGGAGTAGCAGGCATGGAAATAAAGCTACATATAAAATAGTACCAAACGGGTGAGGTGGGCAGCGGCGGCCGGAAAGTGCAATGGAGATGTAATTTTACAAAAAAAGCCACATATGTACATACATACATGTCTACATATGTATGTATATGTATTTATGTGCAAGTAAGTATGTAGTTCGAAACGTTTGGTATGCCGACTTCGAAGTTCATTTAAATGCATTGCTGATAAGAGGCATAAAAATATGGATAAATATATGAGTACTTTGTACGTACACATGCATGTACATATGTATGTATGTATGTCTGTTTGTACCCTGCAGGGAAACCGCGGACTGGTGCATAAAATTTCTAGTTCCGTACAAGATCTTTATCGCCAAAAACGAACCAGTCCGATAGTAAGTAGATCCCCACCAGTTCAAACTCAGCGAAATGTGGGTCTCTTAAAAAAACTATTTTAATTCTCTTTTTTCATTAGAAATCTATATCTAAAGTGACGAATTTAGAACTGGTTCGGAATTATAGAAAAAGGGACGCAGAACGAACTAGATCTTATCTGTCGAATTTATAACTAGTTCGAAACTATCGAAAAAGGGATGCAGCGGGGGCTTGTTTACTTTACATAGATATGTGTTTGGCGGCTTTTTCGTTCAAATGCACTTTCATTCTGCACTTCGCAGATGCTATTTCATAGTTTGGTAATACAAAACAAAACTTTGTATTAACATACTAACATCTTGGTGCCAACTGGAATGTAACAAATAACAGCGAGCACCTCTGCAAAGTCAGCTATAGCCAAAGGTATGTAAACGTACATTTCTTACAATCATTCAAACAAATTTAATTTCAAATTGAAAAAAACGTTTCTTTGAAAATAATGTAAAATCGCACACACGGAAGAACCAAAAAGATTGAAAAATCATGATACTTTTTTCTTTCGTCTGTCGATTTTAGAACTGGTTCGGAACTATAGAATTTAGGACTAGTTCGGAACTATCGAAAAAGGGATGCAGCGGGGGGCAATTGACACTTCCTAGGACATCGCCATGTTAAATTCGCCAGTTTTTTGTATGCAAAAGAGATTTATCGCGAACCAGTGCTGGGTCTAAACGTACTACATGCGCACCAGTTTAGAACTAGAGATTTTCCCCACAGGGTATGAACATACCCGTATGTATGCGTGCAATTTGGAATGCGTTGTATATAATTGCTTTTGAATCGCTTTTGTGACCGCGCATGTAAGTATGTATGTATGTACATATGTATGCATTTGTATACTTGACATGCACATAAAATTTTCTTTCAAAATGCAATGACCCAGAATGATGAGATCATTGGAAAATTGTGAGAAATATTTGCATAAGCGTTTCGGTGAAAGAAAAAATGTACAGTTAAAACAATATTTAAGGTGATAAGTCAATTGTGGCCATTGCTTGAATTTATAGTTCATGCACAGTAGGGGTTAATATATAAAATGTTCTATTATTGTAAGTATGTGATATTCTTTTAAAGTTTTTACGTAATTTTCAAAGCACCGTAGCTTACGCCAAGATTCAGGTGAACGGGTTGATTTTTTATTTAAATTTTCTAATTCTAAAATTAGAATTTGTTAAAATAAATATAAATATCAGATAGTCCCTAAAAGAAAAAAATACAAAATCTTTAGTTAATTTGTAGAAGTTAACTTTTCTGAACGCTTAAAAACTTGAATGAAAAATTCCCTCAAAAAGTATTTCTTTCCACAAAATGTGTCTTGGATTTCTTTTATTAAAAAAATGCGCTTTAAATTTTTAAGATTTGTTATTGGACAGATACTTTTCTTTTGATTATTATTACTCACACTGCATATTTTTAGGATTTGTAATATTACATAAATTTTTTATAATTTCAATGCCTAGTGAAAATTCGGCATTAGGAATTTCTGTCGGTTATTATTTCTCACACTGCATTAGGATTTGTAATTAGTTTTTTTATTTAAACTTTCTAATCGTAAAAATTGGAAATTGTTAAAATAAATATAAATAGCAGATAGTCCAAAAAAAATATTTACAAAATTTTTAGTTAATTTGTAGAAGTAAACTTTTGTGAACGTCTAAAAACTTTAATGAAAAATTTACTTTAAAAGTATTTCTTTCTTGGATTTTTTTTATTAAAGAAAACCAATGCGCTTTAAATTTTTTAGATTTGTTATTGGACAGATGGAGATGGACAGACACTTTTATCTTGGAACGAATTTCCGATATCTTCAACTAACACAAACGAAAAAATACGTTTTATTTTTTTATAGCAGTTTTTGTGATCTTAAAACAAAAAAGAATAAAATAGAATAAATTCGAAACTTTTTTATTGCGTAAGAAATATACATATTTTGTTTACCATTACTTTTCAATATTTGTTTCATACATACGTATGTATACACAACCCCTTCAGCAATATTTTACTTATCAAATTTAATTCATAAATAATTAAAATACTTATTTATCGTTTATTTATTAAAAAAAAAACTAGATTCCTTTTTTTAAATGCCTCAACTCGAAAGTTGCGCGTAAATAGAACAACTAAGTTCGTAATTCATTCATTACGATAATTTTAATTAAATTCCAACCAATTGTACTTGATTTGCATGCTTACTTTAAACCCTGTAGGAAATGCAGCCAAAAGATTTTTTAGCGTAGGTTGAGAAGAAATTGGTGTACAGGTAGTCTAAAGATGGAAAGTTTTCGCTTAACTGACTTCTAAACCAGCGACAAGCGAAAGAGCTTTAAAAAGCTTATTCCACGCGTGATAGAGGTAGAGCTTTTACACTGCGCGTTTATGTATAGCAAGCTTATTCAAGCTCTACCCCAATGATGATCGGATAGAGTTTTTACTCTTTGCGCGTCTATTTGAATCGGTGGTGGGCACCGGCCTATCCGTGGACAAAGCTCTTGTAAGCTACCTATACATTTAGTATAGAAAGCTTGAAAGCGCTTTGCTCGCAAGCAAGCTGATGTCCACCACCGATTTAAATCGAAGTCAGAGCTTTCTACCAGCATAACCGCTCTACACGTTGCCAAAACTGCATGCATTAGCGGTTTCAACACATAAAAAGAGTGAACAATTTATAAAAGGGCGAATGGAGAGAGCTTTATCCCTTGGGGGTCTATGTAAAATTCAAAGAAAACTCCGGAAAGGTTTGTAAGCGAAAAAAATTTTAAACTGCACTGATTTTGATGAATTTGGGAATCAGTTTGAGCTTGGGAACGAGGATAGAGACTGCTTTACTAGCGTACAGAGCTTTTTTAAGCTTTCCAAGTCTTTTTTTTTGACGAGTGCAGAGTGAAAGCTTTCGTAGAGCTTTTACACCGAAAGATGTAGAAGGTTAAATTTGTCATGCAGCGAACTTAGGCTGAGTGATGATTCCTTAATATGTACATATATAGGCCTATTTAGTAAAATATTATCTAGGTCTTATCTTATCTTATTGAGTGCTTTCATCCTAAATTGACAGCAGATTAAAGCAGAGTTGGCCCCATTCATGCGTGCTCAGCTTTTTGGGCTCCAACCTTTTTTCTTGATATAAATAATTTATTTTTATTGATTTAAATAATTTTGACACCCCTAAAATTTTCCTACCAGAATAGCGCGTAATGCTGTCACTTTTATAAACATATAACTAAAAATTAACATGAGTGAGTACTTTACCAAATGCTGACAAATTAACCCACTCATAAGCGAGTGGAAAATTGCCGTCACCGCAGCTGATTATACAAACAAATATGCATGTGTGTATGTATTTACATACATATTAGGACATACATATATGTACATTAATATATACAAAACGCACGTCGCATTTCGTGCAAATTGAGGCATAGACAAACGCAGCTGCCAAACAATTCACAATCTAATTGAATCAAAACAATTTAGAACGGAATTTAATCCAATCAAAACGAATAAAATTTAAACAAAGTAATGCTGCTGCTGCTGGCTGGGCGGTTAAACGAAATATTTACATAAAACAATAGGCAAAAGCTACAAAAATACATATGCATATGTACTTATGTGCATTTACAAACAAACATATGTGCAAACATACACTGCCGGCAAAAAGTATTGGTATATGCAAAAATTTTGATTCTAATATTTTTCCGTCAATTTTTTATAAAAATTCATTCTACAACAAAAACACATAAAAATATAATTTCTAAACTTTATGCAAAGCTCGCGAAAATTCAGCAAATTTACATGCAAATTTTCAACTTTTTTACCAGATTTTTTAGAAATTTTTTTGTGTATGCAGTTTTGCAGCCCATTAAATTCTAGTAAAAAATGCAAGTTTGGAGTTAGTCAAAAATCGCATTGATTTTTGAGATTTCTTTTTGTTGAAAGTGTATTGCATTTTTTCCATATAAAGTATTTTCGAAAAAAAAAATTTTGTATGGAAGAGACTGCGTGAAAAAATTTGCCAAAAATCATCGGTAATTCTTAGCTACTTAAAACTTGCACTTTATAATAATGAAATTGAATGGGCTACAAATCTGCGTACTCAAAAAAATTCCAAAAAATCTGATTAAAAAGTGGAAAATTTGCTGAATTTTCGTGAGTTTTGCACAAAGTTTAGGAATTATATTTTTATGCGGTAAAATATTAGAATACAGATTTTTGCATATGAAAAATTTGCTGTGCCAATACTTTTTGCCGGCAGTGTAGGTATGTGTGTGTACATGATGCGGCAGAAACCGCAGAAATCTAAACGCGTTGGAAATATAACAGCCGCCACTGTCAGTGAAAAGTTCGATTTTGCGTAAATATTGACTTTTCTAAAAATGATGATGAAATGAAATTCGTGAACTTTATGACTTGAATGGTGAGATTTCAATGAGGGGAGATAACTATATATCGATAACAAGTTCAATGATTCTATTGATAAATGCACATATTGATAACTATATAAAAAATGATATGGACATGATATCAATATTTAAAAACGGTATATCGATAAATATGCCGGAAATGTTGCAATATATCGATAATTAGGAAAAATATATGTCAATAGTTTTGAATCGATAAATTAATCGATTTTTATTTTTAAGTTTATAACTTGGCGATGACGATAACGACATTTATGTAAGAAGTTCTTTCGATAAATAATTAAACCGATAACGATTCCGTTAATTTTATATAAGAGATGATAACTATTTAAGAAATTATAATGACATGATATCGATAGTTAAAACCAGGATTTCGATAAATATGTACATAAATCGGCGGCGATTTCGATAAGCATATCGGTAATAGTTCTTATGATTTTAAAATTGGTTGAAAATTACGGCCAACATTTTCGTTTAAAAATTTCCGTGTTTGCATAAAGTTGTTGTTGCAACCTCTTCAATTTGAGTTGTTTTCGCATTTTGTTTTACTTCGTATTTGAAGTTAATTTTTTTTTAATAAAGATAAATGATAATGATCAACACAAAAACGGAAGGCAAAATTGAAGATAAAGACGAAAATGAAAACAATGTGGAATAAATAAGGTTTGGAGTAACTGAAATTTTTTTATTTTTTTCGATAGGAATCGAAATAAATTCTGTCATAAAAAATTTAGTTATCGAAAGCTATCAAGTTACCGAAATTTATCGATTCATCGAAGTTTATGGTTATTGAAATTTATCGCGTTATCGTAATGCATCGAGCTCTTTGAACTTATCGAGTTATCGACAGATATTTATTGATTTACTGAAATTTGTCAATTTATCAAATCGAAGTTTTGGAATTTTCAAAATATATCGATTGATCGAAACTTCGAGGTTATAGACATAAGAATATCGAGTTATGACCTGAGTGTTACGAGTTATCAAAATTTGTCGATAGCTTCCGGAAAGTCCGAAGCTATCAAAATTAACCGAGTTATTGATATATTTAGAGTTATTCAAAGTTTATCGAGCTTGCGATTTATATATATGTATATATATAGAGATATATACATTTTTGAGTTGTCAAAATTTATCGAAAATTATTGAAATTAGTCGAGTTATCGGATTTTGTTGAGTTATCGGATTTTAGTATTTTTGAAATTCATTGAATTATCGACAAACTAGAATTTATCGGGTTAATTCCAAGTTCTGCCAAAGTACTCTATAAACACGTTCAAAGACATACAAAATTGTAGTCACGTTTTAGTTCCAGTTGTTGTAGTTGTTTTTCTTTAATTTTCGCTTTTTATTTTCCAGTAATACACTTCGAAAACAGTTTTCAAGCTCTCTACAATCGAATACCCAACACAGTGACCAAAAATATTTTATTCTCTTCCTGTCATTAACATTTTACGAGTCCCTCCACTTGTTTTTGTTTTTGCTGGTGATAACCACAAAATACTGGCAATGACAAACGTGACTGACACGCTTCCACAAACGTCACCGCAGTGCAGCAAGGGAAATAGTTTAGAATGACGCTCACTAACTTTTGGTGCTTCCTTTTGTGTGCAACATAAAATTTGTGCCATTCTAGGCCAACGCCAACGGTAGTTTCGTTAGGTTTTTCCTTTTTTCACAACCTTTCTAAGTGGCGCGCTGCCTTAAATACAAACCTACATACTTACGCTGCACTTCAAAATACATATTTTATTTTTATAATTTTTTTCGCGAACTTCAACTTCGTGCTTGCCACACGAATGCAACGCTGTGTACATACATAGATATTTATATAAACTGGCGCAGCACAGAAAAACGGAAAGCGCAGCGAAATGTTAAAAATTGCAATTTTCAATGTGCCAATTATGAACTGAGGAAATTAAAATGTAAAATAAACAAAACGGCAATTTTTTTTAGAAATAAGTTGGAGAAATGATTTGGCGGCGGGAAAACGTCAGTGGTTTGGTAGTGCATTGCCAATATAGCAGTTGAAAATTAGGTCGTGCGATTTGACATACAGAAAATGGCTAGCAAGAGAAAGGTGAGTTAATATGTATAGTAAAGACTTTTTTGCAGTTCAATTTTATTACAAAAAAGTTTCCCGTATTTTTCAGGAATTGTTAAATTGCATGCCGAAATGAGTAGACGGAGAAATTATAATAGCTGCCTTCGCTGTATTGTACATAATCGATGGAAAGCTTAAAAAAGCTCTCCCGAGGGGAATATTTTTGTAGCGAGTGCATGGCAGCAGGTTTTAAAAGCTTTCTATATATTTAATAAAAGCTACCTACGGTGCTGATACCACCTTTTGCTGTTGAAAAA
>NW_023458567.1:9355116-9365594 GCF_013731165.1 Rhagoletis pomonella | reverse complement strand
TTAAAACTTGTAGTCATTGGCTCTAACTGTGGAATACTGATAAGGCTATCACCAAAGGAATAAACCATTTTGGGTATGGACTCAGAATTCTAGCCTTCTTTTTCACTCTCAGCTCGCAGAGGTTTATTTAAGCCGCGACAACCTCAAACGAAATCGCGTTGCCTGATGGGCGCTTCGAGGATCCCTAATCGGGATAGATCTAAAGCCGGCAAGAAAGGTGCATGGCTCTTTTTTTAATATTTGAAGGATACACAAGAAGGAGAAGAGACCTCGGACTGCAGCAGGGAGGACGGCGCTATCACCAGAGCGAAGTTGAAACGAGTGACAGTAGCTAACTCTGCAGTTTTGTTGAAGTTATTCGAGGGAATATCTATTCTAGCGTCCACATGCTGTCGGTTTTTTTCTATAAGTAGGAAAGTTCTCTGGTTGGCGTGGTCTACATGGGTGCTAAAAGAGAGGAAGTGGGCAAGAACTATCCGGTCCTTCGTTCATGGGCTCGTGGCTGGAATCATGCCGCACCCTTCACTTCGGACGAGAGCGCGGAAATTCTTCTGTAAGAAAACGCAAATTTCCGACGCATGTTTGGAGGACTATTCGGCGGGAGAGGACCAAGAACCTTATCGTCAAGCGCCGATACTGTTAAATGACGAGCCCATCGGCTCTTTACGCAATAGAGTGGGAATCATAAGCTATGACTTCGGAAGGGTCTTCCAAGGAGGTGCCAAAACTGATGAAGCAAATCCTCGGTTTGCGTTGCAGAGAATTAGGCAGAAGAGGTGTCCTTGTATATGCAGTTTTACCCGGCGTTGTCGGGTGCGAAGAGCACTGGTGTCACGTGCACCCTTATTTAGAGTTTGACATCAGTTTTTCTTTTACCTAATTTCATCAGTGGAGACATTGAGAATTCTAAGTTGGAGAGGGCGGTCGGAGAGCTGCTGGTGATCGATCTCACATGAAATGACGCAAGCTGACGAGTTGACATAGTCTCCGACGTTGCTGAGGAACGCACAGGCTAGGTTACATTTTGAACTTTTTTTTAGCACGTTTTCATTTAGAGGTATATACATATATTTGATAGGGTTGCCAGAGAGCAAAAAATAAGTTTGTTAAATAAATTATGAATATAAGAAAGCACGTATCTTTATCAAAGAAAAGGTGTCTAAATACACGCAGACAAGGAAATACTTTTAATTTTAGACGTTTATTTTGAAAGTGGTATAAGTCACTTACCACCTCTTGTGCTTAAATGGCCGGTTACTTGTACCAAAAGTAAAAGGTTTTTCATTAGTTAACGACGCTAGAATTTTTTACAGATGCAATTGGTTACAAGTAACCGACAATTTAAACAAAAGAGGCATGAAGTGACTTATGCCACTTTCAAAATAAACGGTTAATTTACAGAGTTGCCATGCATAAAAAAATTAGGGTTTTAATTTATTTGATGAGTGTTGGATGTCCAACGAAAGCGGTTTAAAAGCACACAATTTTGTGTTTAACAGCTATGCCAGATTTTTAAAATAAAACTTTTTTTAATTAGATGAAACTTAATAACATGAGTGTATTTCCTATAGGAAAATATTCGTATGTACATATTTGTCCCCTGTATATATAATGAAGCTATTACAAAGAAAAATATTCTAAAGAAATTTTATCAATTCAGATAAAATATCTTTGACAATATGGATATAAAAAAAGCTACGAAAGAAAACAGCAGCATATTTTAATAGCGTTGCCACACCTTTATAGAATCAAAATTAGTTTTTAGTACGCAAAACTGTATTTTTTTACATTTCTGTACCAAACTGGATTCGCTAAAAAAAAATTGGAAATAAAATAATTTTGAACAGAGTTGCCTTCTGGTAAAAAATTTGGTTAATAAGTAGCTGTTTTGGCAAGCTTTTGTAGCATGCGCTCACAGAAGGGTGCTTAAGGACACTTTTATACAGAAATATTTTTTTTTGTAGATAGGGTTGCCGTCTTAGTTTTGTTTTAGATAAAATTTCTAGTGAAAATATTATTAGCGACTATGGCAACTCTTTTAAGCTATTTATGTATAAAACCGCGCGCTTAACAGAATGGAGCTTAAATGGGAGGGGTTTTGAAAACATAGAATGAAAATAGAAATGGAATGCAAAAAATAAAAATAAAAATAAAAATATAAATAAAAAACGAACGAACAGAATTTAAATTTTATAGATTTTTTTATTATAAAAATAGAGAATGACACAATTTGTAAGAGCGTGTACTGTTTTTTGTTTTCAAGAAAGAATTTTGCAAATAATTTTTTATTTGAATAATTAAATAGGGATGCACACCTGTGGTAAGTATACTGTTAATTTTTAAGAAAAAAGTATGAAAAATTTTAATTGTACGTGAAAAAAATTTGTCGAGGGTGGAGTCAAATTTTTTTAAGCTATACAAATATGAGATATATTTTTCGAAATCCACTTAATTTTACAGCTTTATTTTTCTTTTTATAGCACATAAAGGTAATTACATTTTTTTTAACCTAAAATGTGTATTGTCAGCGCAGTAAATCAAAATAAATTCTTTGCTGAGCATAAAAATTAAAAAAAAAATTCAATAAAGCTTAATAAAAATAGAAAAGGAAATGCTATAAAAGTTAAAAATATATTAAAAGATTCGAAAAGAAGAAAGGATAAAAAAAAAATATAAAAAAACGGGGTTTTCGTTTTATTTTTCATGCGTCCGGCCATGAAGAATTTAAATTTAAATGTATTCACTTTTCATTTATGGATTTATTTATATGCAACTAGGTGTGTACGTGTGTAAATAAGTGCCTTTATGCGCTCACCTTTGCCCCACAATTCCATAATCACAGTCCAACAATGCGTGCACGCACACAAGCACAAATGCACACGCGCACTTACATATGCTTATACATACCTACATAGGTATAAAAGTATAAATAAATGCTCATGAAATCTACACAACTTCCTTTTCTGCAACTATTTCCGTATGCAACAAATCTTTGACGTGGCCACACCTGGCACGCACGTGACCTCAAGTTGGAAAAACAAGCGAGACAAGCGCGCAAATAGCGGAAGAAAACTACGGACAAGAAGCAGGCGTACCAGACGCAGAAAAAATCAAGCGCACAACAAATTCTATGCTAAAAATATATTCACATTCACACAAGGAGTAGTGAATATAGCCGACGTAGACGTAGAAGAAGTACGGTGGAACGCAGCTGGCAAAAAGCAATCATTGCTAATGTCCGACAGTCACAAATGCTATGCGCAGAGAGTGGTAGTCAGCTATACCTTGTACTGGCATATGTACTACGTATGTATGTATGTATGTGCACAGCCAACGGGTGGTTGGCTGGCAGTCAGTATAAATGTGCGCTTGACAAGTAGAAGAGTGTTGCAGGTCGAAGCGATTTTTCCTTGCTAGCTTTTCTTTGCCACGTCCGGCTCTTGCTTCAAAGACACAAACAAATATATATTTTTTTTACACAAACATATTGAATTGCCACTATTTGTATATTGCATGTATGCATATATGTATTTCGATATAGGTTTTTTTTTTGTCAAATAAATGTATGCAAATCACGTGACAATTGCGCTTTAATACTAAATTCAAATTGAGTTTCAATTACACGTAAATTTGCTTTTCTTTCAACATCCCTTTTTCATAACAATTCTGAATAGTCAGCTACATTTCTGGGCATGTTTCCTTTTGTTGCGCCATGGGTGCTGGCTTCTGGGGTCATAAATGCATGGCCATAAGAAATTTACTGATTTTATGCATTGAAATATGCATTGAAGCGGAAGTAATTTTTCGCATTTTCTTTGGGTATTTTTCGGAGTAGTTTTTTTTTGTAAGTTTTAATTTTTCTTTTGTTTTGTGGTTCCAGCGTTTTTACCGTTCCGTTGTGCACAGCAGAGATATATGTTAGGCAGTAAATAAATATGTATGTAGTATATACCTCTGGGAAATATCCGATTTGGGGACGTATGATGGCGATACCGCTTTGTATGATCTGTTGTATAAACTTGCTTGGGCAATACCAGCCCAGTTGCAAAAGACTCTGAAGGTGAAGGTAAATTTTAGTACGACGGAACTTCCCTTCCGAATAACTCAGTGAGAGGGAAAGACCAGGCGGAATTTATTTACACAAAAAATTTATTCAAGCAGAAATGTTTTAGAAAGGCGTTGGGACCGATGATAACCGTCAGTTACCACATCTGCCTGGTTGTAAGTCATGCAGAGTTCCAACGGCTTATCGCGCTGTGGCTTCGCCGTTTAGAAAACTTCGGAGGAGTCTTTGGAGGATGTATCAAGCGAGTTGGTTGGGCATCGGTTATGTACTATTTAAGTTCAAAAATGTGGGTAGACGCTGTGACAAATAGTTTCTATCACCTCTGCCGACCGAAGTAGAGTAAAATGAGTATATTAAAAATTAAAATTTTTTAAATTTTTTTAGAATTTTTTATGCAGTCTTGTAGCCTATTAAATTTTAGTATAATAAGTGCAAAATTTAAGCGATTACAAAACTGTCGCTATTTTTTTAAATTTTCTTTGAAAACTGTTTTGCGCATTTTCTGCCATAAGAAAAAATGCAAAAAGCCGTCAGAATGCTTAAGAGCTTTTCGGATTTTTTTTGTAGATTTTCAACTTTTGTAATCCTGTTGTGCTCTTTTTAAAGTTATTCGGTAATTTTTAAGATTTGTTGAGTTTTTCTTTTAGAAATTTTCGAGATACTTTGAGAAACTTTCGTAAATTGTGTGGAATTTTTTAGGACTTTTTGTTATTCCGCGGCATTATTTTAGGATTTTTCGGGACATTTCATTTTCGTGATATTTCGGGATTTTTTTCTTTTTAATTTGGCATTTTTTATAATTAGTTTTTTTGGTTCTTTGAGAGATTTCTCTTATGATAAATTTTACAATTCAGCCTTTAGTTTAAATATTAAATTTTCCCTATATCAGTGCAAAAAAATTAAAGCCAAAAACTGTAAATTAAAAAAATATTTTCAGTTTAATTTTTTCAAAGATAGAAACCTCATTCTTTTCTTTCTTCTTTTATATTTAACTTGCGTAGAAATTTTATTTACATAGTAAAAAGGGTGACAAACTTATGCTAATAGCTATTTCATTTTAATCCTCCTTTAAAGGCAGAAAAATAAAAAAAAATGCCTTGGGTGCATATTAAATACGCTCCTTCCTCAAAATGGTTTCTCTCAATAAGTTTTTCAAACACCCTGCCTTTGATTTTCGCATTTCAATAAATTACATGCCTAAATTTTATAAAGAATAAATTGCTCTCCTTGAGTGGCAACTCTATTTCAAAACTCTTTGCTACCGATTTTTTCTTAAATACAACTGTCAGCGTTCCACTATTCTAAAATATTTACTTTACAGGCTTATTTAATTTTGAGCTTTAAAAAAGTGGGCAACTCTGCTTCAGAGTATGGTGGTTTCAAAATATTTTAAAATACCTTTCCTTCGATGACCATTTTTTGGTACTTTTTTATAATTTTTTTTTATCTGTTACACAAAAATTTTCGTATTTAAGTTTTACCAAATATTTCTAAGTTGAAGCCAATGTTTTATCATAATTTTATCTTACATATTTAGTTAATCTTAGTTTTTAAAAATAGTTGGCAACCTTGTAATAATTTCACTAGTAAAACATTCTCTAAAATACCACCCGTTTGAGGCCATATTTTATGACAGTTTGCCAAGTGATTTTTTTTTTTAATTTTCAGTTAGGTTGTAACTTTATTACATACAACTTTTTTTAAAATCTAAATTTTTTCTTTTGGCATCTATTCTGTATACGATTTAATGAAATTTTCTTACTTTGTCGAATAGCATAACTTATAGAATCTCTGTAATTTATGATTTGTCCAGTAATTTAAAACTTAATAAAAAAGCAAGACTGTATTCGTGACACTTGTATGAAGGTAGGCATTTTCTAGTAAACAAATTTTTGCACAATTTGCTTAGCCTACGCACAATTTACGACAGGAAGTGAGCGCCTTTAGTCAAATGACGTTTGAATTCGTTTCGCATTTCTATTTTTCTTCTATTTTTTATTTACTTTGTTTAAATATTTTTTTGCTCATTGATTTCATTGTTTTTTTTTTTTTGGTTTTGCTCGAAGCCAGTTTTGCGCACTCGCTTTACCAAGTAACACCATTTCGTAGAAATGAGCAAGCAGGCCGTTATATGCAAACCAGTGTTGCCCACGCGAAAAATGAAAAGATGTTGGAGCATGCATTCTACATACATAGGGCTGTATATAACGCTTTTTTCACGCGAAATTCAGCATGACAAATGCCATTTTTGGAGAGATCATTTTTGCTAATTTGGCGACGCAGACTTTTATCGATTGTTATCAAGCATTGATTTCGAGTTTCTAAATGATGCATTTAATTCAAAACTATGGCGTATTTCCTAAAATTTGAAAGATATTTGCACAGTGTGGGATTTAAAAAGTGGAACGCGGTGTATCACGTAAAAAAGAAAAAACAAATCAAAGATTTGCATCAAATTATAAAACTACGTATTGGATGATATTTAAACATAGTAGGTGTGTAAATGTACATTTAAAAAGTAACTTCAAGCTTGGTATACACAAATTTTTTACTGAATGGTTACTTGAAAAAGAATTTTCTAATTTTTTATCATCAATCATTTCGTCAATCATGATTTATTTTGTTGGTTTTCTAAAATTCACCTTCGGCAGTAAATTTTCATTTACTTGTCCTCTGTTTTAAGAATTTTCTGGTCTAGGTAATGATTGTATTGAGCAAACGGCTCATCAATCAAGAATAATAGTTCACAAGCAGCAATATATTTAACACATGTGTTCAAAAGATTTAAAATACACGACAAAACACGCCGTGGAAATGCTATTTGTACCTTCAATCTTTTTGACAATCATGGTCAATTACTAGCTTTAGACAGCAAAACCTATTTTCCACGCGAAGAATCTAGTTCTAAAAATTTTACTAACTTTTTCAATTAAGGATCAACTGCAACCAAATAAGGCCCCAGGGCACGACTTAATAACCCCAAAAATGATTATTGAGCTACCAAATTGTGCTGTACTTTGCATCTGTATGCTATTTAACGCAATCACTAAACATTGTCATTTCCCTCACCAATGGAAAAAGTCGACTATTGTGATGATACCAAAGCCCGGAAAGGACAAAACGCAGCCATCTTCATATAGGCCCATCAGCCTGCTACCGTGTATGTCGAAATTATTCGAAAAACTTCTTATGCTGCGCATCTCCCCACATCTGCAAGCCCGCAATATAATACCACTTCACCAATTTGGCTTCAGGGAAAAACATGGAACAATCGAGCAGGTAAATCGCATAACAACCGAAATCCGAACAGCGTTTGAAAAGAGGGAATATTGCGCTGCAATATTTCTTGACGTCGCCCAGGCATTTGACCGCGTCTGGCTAGATGGTGTTATGTATAAAATACAAATGCTACTCCCACAAAGCACACACAAACTGCTTAAGTCATACCTTTATAATCGAAAGTTTGCAGTTCGATGTAACACCACCATTTCTGAAGCCCATGCAATCGAAGCTGGAGTGCCACAAGGCAGTGTCCTTGGCCCGATGTTGTATGTCTTATACACCACGGATATTCCTACAAACGACCGCCTGATAATGTCCACTTTTGCCGATGACACTGCCATAATCAGTCGCTCCAAGTGTCCTCTACAAGCAACTGTGCTCCTAGGCAATCATATGGAAGCTGTTGCCAATTGGCTCGCAAACTGGCGAATAAAGGTTAACGAGCAAAAATGTAAGCAAGTTACATTTACACTGAATAAGAGTAACTGTCCGCCCTTGACTTTAAACAACGTACAAATACCACAAAGCAATCATGTCACTTACCTAGGGGTCCACCTGGACTTACTTGGCTTTTAGCGCACCCAAATCATTTAGCAAGATCTTTATTGCGTGTCAACAGGACCTCAAGACTACGTAGGAATGACTTGCCAGCCCAGTCGTAATCTTTTCTTAGGGCCAGTTAAGAAAATACTCATCCCAACAAGGGGATGTAAATTAAGTGAATAGATTAAGATTCGAAAACTTATTGTTAGGCTCTTAGGCAGGGCAGATTCAATAAATAAAAAATTAAAACAAAAAAAAAACTTGTTCACCTAAAATTACGTTACACATGAATTTGGTCATCAATCATACGGCATCGATCGATTAAATACTACGATTTTTATTTATAGATTATTTCAAAATCCATGTTTATTTCATTTTTATTTTTTTGATAAAATAATAATCGTTACTTAAATTTACTATTCTTCGATAATATTTACCCGGTGTAACGAATACTACCTTTTAAAATTCTTTGGTCAGGCCGCACACTAGATCGGAATCACTGGCACACTGCCGGAATATAAATTATTTTATCAATCGTACGAAATTGCCGTTCAATCATTCATGAATTAAATACATGTGTACCTAAAAACTATATTAGGATGTATCGATAAATACAAAAAGAACTAAAATGGTTTGCCGTAAATAAACGTAGTTTTGCCTTCAATCATGTCTATAAGTATCGATTATATTTTTGAGCCATACAATCGCATATGAAGCGCTTTCGTTTTTTCAAATTTCAACATGATTGAGGAAAAATTTTCATCAATCATGCATAATTTTTTCGCAAACAGTGGTCTGTGTTCATAGAATGCTAAAAAAAGCACCGTTGAGTGCACATAAACACAAATTTTCATCTTCAGTTATTTTATCAAGCATGCGGACTTTGAAATATTTTCGCACTAGCAAATGAAAAAAATAAAATTGTTTACTTTAAATCGTTAAAGTCACATAAAATCACCCTTAAAGTGCTTTCGTACTAAATTTTTTGTTAAGGTTTAATACGATTGAAGCAAAATTTACATCAATCAATCATTATTTTATCGGAAACAGTGCTCTGTGTCATAAAATGTAAAAGAAGCACCGCAAAACAAAACAAAATTTCCATCTTCAATCATTTTATCAAGCATGCATATTTTGAAACATTTGCGCACTAGCAATTGAAAAAATAAAAATGTTTACCTTAAATCGTTAAAATACTGCAAGGATTTACCAACAAAGCTAAGCGCCATTACAGCGCCACTAACAGCAACCAAGCACCATCTGTTTTGTGTTGCAATTATTTATGTAGTTCATATGCAAGCACATTCAAATTTTTGGCATTTCCGCCATTGCATTGGCGCATCATCTGCTCAATGTTAACCCCAGAGGCTTATAATTACGTTTTTAACTCTGGTTGTTGTCAATGTTTTTGTTATCACTGCTTATTGTATTAAGTATGTTTGCTATGTTTATTTTATTATTGCTTTATGTTTGCATTCATTGTTATTGTTCCAAATAAACGAGCGAATATGTTGCATGCCATAAGGGCCACAACAAGCCATCGTATGCCCTGGCAAATCAACCACTCTAACCCAGCGTAATGTGCAGACCACTGAGTGATAAAGTGATGGACAAGGCGAGCCAGAAGGCGGCAAGCAGCGGGAATATGGCTGAGAACGTTTATTATGTTCCACAAAGTGTATAGTTAAGTAGGTATGCGACTAAGAGACGCCAGCCAGTCAGTCATCAGCATTAAAACCAACACAGAGTGGACTTGAAGTGCAAGCACAATGAGTCATAATAGGTCAGGCCAGACAGAGAGCTGCAGCTAAATGGGGATGTATGTATGTATATACGAATATGTATGAGTGGCACAATGCGATGTGCAAATGCTTTAACAGATGTATGTACATATATAGGGGTCTTTAAAATACTAGGTAGCAGCGGTCGTCGCAGTCAAAGTCAATTATACAAACACACAGGGGCCCATACATTGGCATTGCTTGCAATTAAAATTATGTTTTCATAAACGAAAAGATACACAAATGTGGGCATATGCTCCTATGTGTATACATATGTGTGCGTACGCTTGCACTCTTTTATGCTTTGAAAATTCCATAATTGCAGCAAGCTGCATGCCACATGCCACAAAAGAATACCCCTATATATACATACATGTGCTCATGTTATTATGCACCGGCCGGCTGTATTTACCCCCGGCAGCAGCAGCTCACTCGCAGTAAATTCCCTAAATTCTCCCACAACAATAATCGTTATGTTTTCCATTTATACTTTTTGCATTATTTCTATTTTTTTTTGTTACTAGATAAATAGTGCCTTTTTTGCTGTTATGTGCTCCATTTTCTGTCTGATTTAAACGCGTAGGGGTTGCATATCGCACTGGAATCGCTTGTTAATGCTCGCCCTGTTGTAAATCCTCATCTGGCTTGAAATGCATTTTTGCTAGGAATTTTCATCATTTTCCCGCACACAATCTCTCCCTATCTCTCTCTGTGCAGTGCTCGCAGGCATAAAGGCGCTAATGAGATTTGGTGGATATTGATAGGATTTCGTGTGAATGCAACCGCAGTGCGCAAACAGAAATGCA
>NW_023458567.1:9352226-9355016 GCF_013731165.1 Rhagoletis pomonella | reverse complement strand
TGCATTTCTGTTTGCGCACTGCGGTTGCATTCACACGAAATCCTATCGATATCCACCAAATCTCATTAGCGCCTTTATGCCTGCGAGCATTGCACAGAGATAGATAGGGAGAGATTGTGTGCGGGAAAATGATGAAAATTCCTAGCAAAAATGCATTTCAAGCCAGATGAGGATTTACAACAAGGCGAGCATTAACAAGCGATTCCAGTGCGATATGCAACCCCTACGCGTTTAAATCAGACAGAAAATGCAGCACAAAACAGCAAAAAAGGGCACTATTTATCTATTTAGTAACAAAAAAATAGTAAAAATAATGCAAAAAGTATAAATGGAAAACATAACGATTATTGTTGTGGGAGAATTTAGGGAATTTACTGCGAGTGAGCTGCTGCTGCCGGGGGTAAATGCAGCCGGCCGGTGCATAATAACATGAGCACATGTATGTATATATAGGGGTATTCTTTTGTGGCATGTGGCATGCAGCTTGCTGCAATTATGGAATTTTCAAAGCATAAAAGAGTGCAAGCGTACGCACACATACACACATAGGAGCATATGCCCACATTTGTGAATCTTTTCGTTTATGAAAACATAATTTTAATTGCAAGCAATGCCAATGTATGGGCCCCTGTGTGTTTGTATGATTGACTTTGACTGCGACGACCGCTGCTACCTAGTATTTTAAAGACCCCTATATATGTACATACATCTGTTAAAGCATTTGCACATTGCATTGTGTCACTCATACATATTCGTATATACATACATCCACATTTAGCTGCAGCTCTCTGTCTGGCCTGACCTATTATGACTCATTGTGCTTGCACTTCAAGTCCACTCTGTGTTGGTTTTAATGCTGATGACTGACTGGCTGGCGTCTCATAGTCGCATACCTACTTAACTATACACTTTGTGGAACATAATAAACGTTCTCAGCCATATTCCCGGTGCTTGCCGCCTTCTGGCTCGCCTTGTCCATCACTTTATCACTCAGTGGTCTGCACATTACGCTGGGTTAGAGTGCTTGATTTGCCAGGGCGTACGATGGCTTGTTGTGGCCCTTATGGCATGCAACATATTCGCTCGTTTATTTGGAACAATAACAATGAATGCAAACGTAAAGCAATAATAAAATAAACATAGCAAACATACTTAATACAATAAGCAGTGATAACAAAAACATTGACAACAACCAGCGTTAAAAACGAAATTATAAGCCTCTGGGGTTAACATTGAGCAGATGATGCGCCAATGCAATGGCGGAAATGGCACACAGTTGAATGTGTTTGCATATGAACTACATAAATAATTGCAACACAAAACAGATGGTGCTTTGTTGGTGTTAGTGGCGCTGTAATGGCGCTTAGCTTTATTGATATTTTGGTAAATCCTTGCAGTATTTTAACGATTTAAGGTACACATTTTTATTTTTTCAATTGCTAGTGCGCAAATATTTCAAAATATGCATGCTTGATAAAATGATTGAAGATGGAAATTTTGTTTTATGCGCACTTTGCGGTGCTTCTTTTACATTTTATGACGCAAAACACTGTTTCCGATAAAATAATGTTTGATTGATGTAAATTTTGCTTCAATCATATTAAAATTTAACAAAAAATTGAGTACGAAAGCACTTTAAGGGTGATTTTATGTGACTTTAACGATTTAAAGTAAACACTTTTATTATCTTTCATTTGCTAGTGCGAAAATATTTCAAAGTCCGCATGCTTGATAAAATAACTGAAGATGAAAATTTGTGTTTATGTGTACTTAACGGTGCTTTTTTAACATTTTATGAACACAGACCACTGTTTGCGAAAAAATTATGCATGATTGATGAAAATTTTTCCTCAATCATGTTGAAATTAAAAAAAACGACAGCGCTTCATATGCGATTTTATGGTTCCAAAATATAATCGATACTTATAGACATGATTGAAGGCAAAACTACGTTTATTTACGGCAAACCTTTTTAGTTCTTTTTGTATTTATCGATACATCCTAATATAGTTTTTAGTTACACATGTATTTAATTCATTAATGATTGAACGGCAATTTCGTACGATTGATAAAATAATTTATATTCCGGCAGTGTGTGAGTGACTCCAATCTAATATGCGGCCTGACCAAAGAGTTTGAGAAGGTAGTATTCGTTATACCGGGTAAATATTATCGAAAAATAATAAATTTAAGTAACGATTATTATTTTATCAAAAAAATAAAAATTAAATAAATATTGATTTTGATACAATCTATAAATAAAAATCGTGGTATACAATGGTTATTTTCGATGCCCGTTTGATTGAGCCTCTATGTATTATTGATTGATGAACAAATTCATGTGTAACGTAATTTTAGGTGAAAAGGTTAGTAAAATTTTTAGAACTAGATTCTTCGCGTGGAAAATAGGTTTTGCTGTCTAAAGCCAGTAATTGACCATGATTGTCAAAAAGATTGAAGGTCCAAATATCGTTTCCACCGCGTGCTTTGTCGTGTATCTTAAATCTTTTGAACACATGTGTTAAATATACTGCTGCTTGTGAACTATTATTCTTGATTGATGAGCCGTTTGCTCCATGCAATCATTACCTAGAAAAGAAAATTCTTAAAACAGAGGACACGTAAATGAATGTGCCGAAAGTGAATTTTAGAAAACCAACAAAATAAATAATGTTTGACGAAATGATTGATGATAAAAAATTAGAATATTCTTGTCAATGTTATTGTGGCTTGCTAAGATTTTATTTTTAATATTTTTATTGAGCTTTGTACCACGATTGCTTATTAGGA
>NW_023458567.1:9351042-9352126 GCF_013731165.1 Rhagoletis pomonella | reverse complement strand
AGCCTTATCAGTATTCCACAGTTAGAGCCAATGACTACAAGTTTTAACGGGGTCCGAGCTGAGAAAACGGGCTTTTGTGAAGCGCTAATTACAGTTCACCGGCATATAAAGTTCTATTCTATCCAAACTAGTTAAAATACTACAGTCGTTCTTATTAAGAAAACTCTTCTCAGCTGGGGCAGTATATTTTGCTCTCATCGTGACACATAACAGTGCAATTGTGACAACGCAACGGTTTACCATATCAATTTCAATGAATTATTGAGAAAGAGTGAAGCGAAAAGATAAACAAAAACTTGCATTGCACGCTGTAACCAGGCAGCTACCGCCTCAGTCACTTGCGAAAAATATGCGCTGCAAAATAGCTAAAAAAAATATAAGTAGTGGTGCAAGCTTTTAATTCACAAATGGCCAGTATGTAGTGCACTTTTTTCCATTTAATGGTAATATAAAACGAAGTGCTTGTTAGCGTTTAGATATCAAATTAAAGAAGATTAACAAAAAAATTAAATACTTATAAAAAGAAGACTCTAAATAGTGGCAGTGAATGGCAGAGTGGTGTTGCTGGTGACAGGCATCGTCTGACTGAAGTTGCAAGCTTCAGTGAAGTGCTGCTGGTGGAAATTTTAGTTGATTTATTTAGAAATCGAGTTATTGATTGGAGCAGCAGACATCACTGGGAGGTTGGAAAGGAAAAATAAGCAAAAAAATCGATTAAGGCGGGAATGCGGGTAGTAACTGCTAGCATAGACTTGGAAAAAGGAGAAAAGGGAAAGCTATCACGCCAAGAAATCGGCCACTACCAGCAGTGTTTGTGAAAGCGAAAGACTTTGTGAAAAAAATGTGGCCAGGGAGCCTGTGACAGAAGCAGTTATTCAAATATTTATTTATGAAAGTCAAGGGGTTTTTAATAAATGAAAAAAATTATTTGACTCTTTACATATCACCCTTCATTTTTTCAGCAGCAACCGCTCAGATAAGCAGTAATGATTAGAAAAGTCATACTTAAGGAGAAAACAAAAGAAATAAAAAGAAAAAAATAATATGCGCGTTCCTTATCTCCCAGAAATAGTCAGAAAAAGTC
>NW_023458567.1:9349273-9350942 GCF_013731165.1 Rhagoletis pomonella | reverse complement strand
TGTTGATCATAAATTATTATTTTGATATGTGCTTTTATCAAATAATTCACAATATATATTTTTTTTAATTTTTCAATTATTTCCAAATACCATAAGCCACAATTTTGAAAACGCAGTAAGATTTTGTGAGAAATCAAACAAATTTGCATAAAAATTTATTTTTTCGTTAATCAAATGATTACAAATTCTAGATTATAACTTTTCGACACATTTTTATTTTCTAAGAAATTAGAAAAAAATCACAATCCAATTGAAAAAGTTCTTGTAAAAGTTGTAGTTGTTTGCCTTTGTTTTTTTATGGTTTTTGAAAGTCCATATTATAATATTTCGAAAAAGATTTTAGCTAATGACAACTTGTGTTATTTTGAATTTTTAATTATGTAGTAGCCTTAAATTCAATAATTTAAAAATTTTAGGTTTTTCGGTAGAGGTTTTCTGTATCTCAAATAATTTTAACTTTTCTAAATACACGTCTTTCAAAACTTCATTACATAAAATACAAAAAAAACGCCACAAAAATTTTAAGCTGAAAATGAAAATAAATAAAGAGTTTCTCGTTGATAATTTAAATTTTACAAATATTGCAAAAAAAATCGTTTTTAAATTTAGTTTTTTTTATATTTATAATTTTTATTTTTTGTTAATCATTTTCCTGTTCACAACTTTTTTCAAATCGCAACGTGATTTTTTTTTTTATTTAGGAAAAATTATCTACATTTAAAAAGTTGATTTTTCCAAAAAAAAGAGCTTTAATATTTAATATTTTAATACAATTTTTCGAATTCTTTCCGAAACTTAGAATTTCTGTTCTTAATTTTGCAATCAAGTTTCATACAAAATCTCCAAATATATTTTAGCTTTGAGAGAAAAAAAAATTGTTTTAAAAATAAAGTCTATCAAAAGTTTATGTGTATATTCAAATTCAAGCACAATGATTTATTCCAAAAATTTCTAAAAAGAAGAAACAATATTAATATCTAAAAAAACATAATTTTTTTTCTAAAACTCAAAATTTAAGTGTTTTAAATGTTAG
This sequence comes from Rhagoletis pomonella, assembly GCF_013731165.1. Classification (NCBI taxonomy): domain Eukaryota; kingdom Metazoa; phylum Arthropoda; class Insecta; order Diptera; family Tephritidae; genus Rhagoletis; species Rhagoletis pomonella. The sequence goes on along the minus strand of NW_023458567.1, from coordinate 9,349,909 downwards.
AAGTTATGCCAAATTTTGATAAAAACGTCTCAGGTTTCGAAATACCTTTGTTTAAAGGAAAGTAAATAAACAATTTCTGAGGTTATTTTTTCCTTAATTTTTTATAATAATTTAAGATTTCAAATTGTCACGAGAAAAAGTATTTTGTTTGAATCTCCAGTTTTTTTTCAAATTTTTAAATAGTTTTGTTTAATTTTTTTAGTTATTTCCGTATAAAACCTCCATAAATTTCAAATGCAAGTTTAATTTTTTAAATGTAAAAAAGAGAGCAATTTCATAAAATTTTTGAAGTTTTTCTGAAAGTCGAGCTTTTACGTCTATATAAATTCTTTCAATTACAATTACAATTTTAAACTAAATGACGAAACCTGTTTTAGATTTAAAAGAAAATTATCTAAGAACAAAAAATATTCTACCAATTACATTTCAAATTTCTTTCTTTTTTATAATCTCAAACTTTGGGGAAAAGTATTTTTAATTTAGAATCTCGCAAATTTTTTTCCGAAAGGAATTTACTGGAAATTTTAAAAATGTTTGTATTTTTTGTTTAGATTTTTAATTTTTCATTTTTTTCAATAATTTTCTTATAAAAAAAAACTCATATTTTTTACATGCAAATTTTGCTCGAAAGAAAGC
>NW_023458567.1:9347554-9349173 GCF_013731165.1 Rhagoletis pomonella | reverse complement strand
GCTTTCTTTCGAGCAAAATTTGCATGTAAAAAATATGAGTTTTTTTTATAAGAAAATTATTGAAAAAAATGAAAAATGAAAGAACTAAATAAAAAATACAAACATTTTTAAAAATTCCAGTAACTTCCTTTCGGAAATAAATTTTCGAGGTTCTAAATTAAAAATACTTTTCCCCAAAGTTTGAGATTATAAAAAAGAAAGAAATTTGAAATGTTATTGGTAGAATATTTTTTGTTCTTAGATAATTTTCTTTTAAATCTGAAACAGGTTTCGTCATTTAGTTTAAAATTGTAATTGTAATTGAAACAATTTTTATAGACGTAAAAGCTCGATTTTCAGAAAAACTTCAAAAATTTTATGAAAGATCTAAATAAATAATATATTTTTTTGTAATGGAAATTCTTCTCTCTTTTACTGGATATTCAAACAAAATACTTTTCTCGTGACAATTTGAAATCTTAAATTATTATAAAAAATAAAGGAAAAAATAACCTCAGAAGTTGTTTATTTACTTTCCTTTAAAAAAAGGTATTGTTCGAAACCTGTGACGTTTTTATCAAAATTTGGCATAACTTCTAACATTTAAAGCACTTAAATTTTGAGTTTTAGAAAAAAAATTATGTTTTTTTAGAAATTAATATTGTTTCTTCTTTCTAGAAATTTTTGGAATAAATCATTATATGCACATAATAAACTTTTGATAGACTTTATTTTTAAAACAATTTTTTTTTCTCTCAAAGCTAAAATATATTTGGAGATTTTGTATGCAACTTGATTGCAAAAATTTAGAAGAACAGAAATTCTAAGTTTCGTAAAGAATTCGAAAAATTGTATTAAAATATTAAGTATTAAAAACTCTATTTTTTGGAAAAATTAACTTTTTAAATGTAGATAATTTTTCCTAAATATAAAAAAATCACGTTGCGATTTGAAAAAAGTTGTGAACAGGAAAATGATTAACAAAAAATAAAAATTATAAATATAAAAAAACTAAATTTAAAAACGATTTTTTTTGCAATATTTGTAAAATTTATATGATCAACGAGAAACTCTTTATTTATTTTCATTTTCAGCTTAAATTGTTTGTGGCGTTTCTTTTTATTTCATGTAATGAAGTTTTCAAAGACGTGTATTTAGAAAAGTTAAAAATATTTCAGACACAGAAAACCTCTACCGAAAAAACCTAAAAATTTTAAATTATTTAATTTAAGGCTACTACATAATTAAAAATTCAAAATAACACAAGTTGTTATTAGCTAAAATCTTTTTCGAAATATTATAATATGGACTTTCAAAAACCATAAAAAAACAAAGGCAAACAACTACAACTTTTACAAGAACTTTTTCAATTGGATTGTGATTTTTTTCTAATTTCTCTAAAGAACAATTAGTTTTCTTAGAAAAAAAAATGTGTCGAAAAGTTATAATCTAGAATTTGTAATCATTTGATTAACGAAAAAATAAATTTTTATGCAAATTTTCACAAAATCTTACTGCGTTTTCAAAATTGTGGCTTATGGTATTTGGAAATAATTGAAAAATTCAAAAAAATTCAAAAAAATATAAATTGGAAATTATTTGATAAAAGCACATATCAAAATAATAATTTATGATCAACA
>NW_023458567.1:9308784-9347454 GCF_013731165.1 Rhagoletis pomonella | reverse complement strand
AATTATTTGATAAAAGCACATATCAAAATAATAATTTATGATCAACAAATTTGAAGCACCTAATGCAAATTTTGTTTGTATAAAAATTTAACAATCCTTTAAATTTGAAAGAATTTAAATATTTGCAAGGTTTTTAAAGTAAATTTTTTTGTTACTTTTTTATAAAAATATGGCTCATGCTATAACCAAAACCATATAAATCAAATTTTCAATTTTTATACAGAGCTTAGAAAAATTCAACAAATTTCCATCCAATAAAAACCACCATGTAAACACTCAGTTTTGCAGTACAGTTTATGTATCTTATGTTATGCAACTCCAAAGTTGGATGTTAAATAAATAAATAGAACAATTTATAAATATTTAGATTTTTTTAAATAAAGTAAAATATGTGAATTTTTATGAAACATTTTTTCGAAAAAAAAAACTTCAAAATATTCTTGAATCACGCTTTATAAAATTTCCTCGAAAAATGTATGCCCTTTTAAATCTTTGTTTAGATAAAAGTTTTTTTAATTTTGAAATATTTTATTTAATCTGTAAGTTTTACAGTTATTGTAAAATAAAGAATACTTTAAAAGCTTTATAAATTGAAAATTTGTATGAAAATATTACTTTTTAAAGCGTCTTAAATCTATTTATTTTTTGTGAATAAGGCCGTTAATTTTTATGCAGCTTTTATAAGAAAAGTACATATAATTAAAGTAAAATTTGTCAAACTATGCAAACAGAAAACATGTAAGGCATTCCAAATTTTTATAAATAAACTTTTTATTGATTTTTTTTTATACATTTTTTTCATTTGTATGACTTATAGAATAGAATAGAAATTAAAAAACTGAATCCGTTCCTAAATTTTATTTGCAATTCTTTTTTAATTTAAAGCTGGGTAAATAAAATAAATTTTAATTGACTTAAAGGATAAACTTCTTTTTTGTAATTTTCATTTAATATTCTTTTTCTTAAAAACATTTCGACACCTGATTGAAAGATCGACCTATCTCAACCAAATTCTGAATTAGGGCGTTGTTGAAAAGTTTTATGAGATAGGGTGTAGGGCGTTTTCGAACTGGCTGCCGAGATAAGTCGATCTACCACTGAGGTATCGATTTGTTGTGCTCAAATTAGAGATAACTCGAGGAATTGAAAAAAAGCAATATTAAAAAAAATATATATATATTCCGACGAATTGATCGCCTCCTCCTTTTTTTGAAGTGGGTTAAAAAATGTTAGTTTCAATAAAATTTACGTTTTATGATTTAATATTAAAATTTTTTACACACTAGCCATTTATGTCAAATATTTTTAAGCCTTTAAATCACTCAAGATAAAGATTCCTTTCCTTTAGTCGGTTAGGGGGTTTCCTACCCTCCTACAAAACTTCATACTTCATTTTCCTACCAGCCCTTCTAAACACAGCCGAATAAATAAATAGCGATTCTGTTACCTTTTTGATTAATATGCTTTTTTTTTTGTTCTTGGATATGACATTTTTACGAAAGCCTCGAGTTCACTGCACTCAAATTTGTCGAATAAATTGTGTAAGCGAAAATTACGCGCTTAAATGTTGTTGCTGACATAGCAATTAGTGTTAAATTTCTTTTACGCTTTGTCATGCTGGCGACAGTAAACTGTAAATTGCTATTTTTTTAGTATACGGTCTACTTCACTTTTTTTTTATAGCAGCAGCTACTTCGACTTTAACTGTACATATTTAAAAAAAAAAATGCGCACTTACAAGTATTCTGGTCTACTTATGGACGGTGTTGTTGTTGTGTATAAAGAAGCGAGCGCTAGTTTTTATGGTAATACGAGGTTTAACTGCAAAATATACTGTAAATTATCTTTTTGGTTTAACTGAAATTTTTTTGACTTGCATGAAAGGGCTTTTACTTCTTTGAATTTTTACTTTACACTATTCGCTTTGTTGCCATTTAAATAATATTTCAAACTAGCAAATACCCGACATGCTTCACTGCGCCTTAAAAGTAGTTTTTATTAAATAACATTTTTCAAACAGCTGGCAACCCTACCCAAAAATATTTTCGGCAGGAAAGTTTCCTAAAACTCTTCAGTTTGATACCCATATTGCAATATTTAATTTATCTTATCAATTAAATTACATTAAAATTTTCAAACATGTGGCAACCTTCACAAAGGTATTTTCGGCTCTATGCCTTCTTTTCCGCTGATCTATCAAAACAAAAATGGCTTCTAAATTTTGTTCAAACCTCTGCAAAGTATTTTGCTAGCATTTTCAATACTTCTTCGATTACTAAAATTTTAATTTAAAAGGACATTGACAGCTACGATTTTGTCACCATTAAAAATTTGGTTATCTTCTCCAAAAGAATAGTGTCCTCTCCAAATCAACAGGGGTAGATTGAAATATATTTTCTCAGCATCTGAATGAATTTCTGACGTTGGTGAGTGAGTCGGTAACTCGCTCTTATATTTTGCAAATTTGGAGCCCAAAAGTATGCAACATTTAATGTTTAATTAAATACTTGCTTGCAATTCCCAACCGATGTATGATATAATTTGGTGAAGACAAAATTTTTTAGCGTATCATAAACAACTTATTCAAATCGAGCAAAATAAAGCGTGATTCTACCTTTCAAGAAATACACTCCATGAATTCCTCAAAAACCGAACACCGCCATCGACGTCTACACTCAGTTTCAGCCTGACCTCTGTCGTCTAGGTGGTAAAGATGGTTACCGAAGATTTCGAGGCTAAGGATCCTTTCGGCGAAGATATAGGCATTTACATTTGAGCATAGGCCATCAACGCCATAACGAAAAATCGTTAGCGTATGAGATCAGAGAAACTTCCTCTAGTAGCTGGGGAGCTTCGGTGTGTCAAAATTTAACAGCAGCGACAAGAGGACACCATGCTGTGCTACCCTCTGTCCGTGCCACACCGATATGCGAATTATCAAATGTGAGCGAGAAGGACTCAATATTTTCTAGGTAGTACCGTGAAGTGTCAGATGGTGTCGAAAGTGCTCGACAAACCCAATACCACTAGGACCATTCTCCCTGAGAGGCGTTTAAGATTAAAGCCATTAGTTAACTGGTTCTTAATGCTTTTGTTAAGCATCGACTGTCCTCACTAGTGGTTGGCGGATTATTACCCGTCCCACAACTCTCTTTGTTGCCTGCTTTCCTCGTCTTCACAAGGAAACCCAAAATTCTGGAATTCCCCTTACCAAAGCTGGAGGGGACTAGTCTGAACCTTTCCTCTGTTGCGAAATACTAAGGTATTATCCTTGACTCCAAACGGACGTGGAGGCGCAACGTAGAGGAAATAGCAAAGAAGGGCCTAGCAGCTATACCTGTAAAATAGCTTTCGAGAAAGACTGGGGGCTGTCACCGCATATTATTCACGGTATGCACACCACAGCCATCCGACCAATTTTAACCTATGGAGCGCTGGTCTGGTGGAAAGCACTGGATAAAAGCAACAATCAGAGAACAATTGGAAGAGTGCAGACACTCGCAAGCCTCCGTTTATGAGGTACCGTGTGAAACGCACCGCAAGAAGGGCTGAACATGATCTTTTACCTGAAGCCACCACAAGTATTTGTAACTAGTGCAGCCGCAAAAGGGCCCTTAGACTGAGGGAATCAAAATTGTGCGAAAGTAGACCAACTACGAACTCGCAGCGGTCTTGAAGACGTAACGGAATCAAGGCCAACTTAGATGTCGATTTTATTATTAAGATTCCCACACAATTTCCAAACCGGGAAGATTGGTAAGGTGGCCTCCTCCCGATGGCTTGAAGATGGAGAAAGCAGTAGGCTCGGGTCTGGACTTGCAAATAAGGAAATCATACCGCCTGCCTGATGTTTTTAGGCGGTGATATTTGCCACAGAGAAGGCGGCTTGCCTCATACCGGATAGTAAGTATCTGTCAGGGAACGTCACTATATATTCTGCTGGGCTCATAGACATAGCAATATAGCAGGGAACGAAATAGCTGCTTAAATGGCTAGAAACGGCTTGGAAATGCAAATTAGCGAAGCGGATAACTCCCTACTTCCACCGATTTCTTTTCTGTTGAGGGGGATTGAAGAATACACCACAGCAGTAACCAAGAGCCTTTGGATCAATCGGGACGATTGTGAGGTCTCAAGGTCCTTGTGGCCAAGACTCAATAAGTGTCGTACTGAGTAAATATTGACACTAAACAAATCTGCAGTTAGTGCTGTTACAGGTGTCATTACTGGGCACTGCGCAATCGATTAGGATTAAGAGCAATCGATTCACCACTTCTTATTTCAATTCCCAGATCTCCAGACAAGGTGTCTCAAGTATTTGGGATCACGATTTTTCAATAGCTTGGGGGAGATAGCAAAGGTGAAAATAGCGTACATCCGCGGCATCATCCGGGACAGTAAATGGTTTTACAAACTTTATACTGACTGACATTATGCATTAACCCCCGTTAGAAGGATATGCCTCTTCCTGGCACTCACAGAGAGCCTCCGAGTCGAAGTACGAGTCATTCGTACGCGCCTTCCTAACCTAGCCTAACCTTCCATGGCTTTAGTAGTGGCAGCATTCTCCAAAATCGCTTAGGCCCTTAGGCTTACAGCGCCAATAAAGCAAGAAGCACTCTCCCTGATTTCGACAAATCAGGAATGACGGAAGTGGTCATCGGCAGGTTAGTAATCATAATGAGATAGTACACTCTCTTGCTTGACAAAATTTGTTCAGCATCAGGATGCATATTCCAGTGGGCCATTGGCATGGAGGCTTATGTCTTACCGTTGGGCACCCGATCTTGGCAATTAAGAGGTACGATCACCAAATGAAGTTTCCAAACTGTCATTGCACTTCGCCGGGTTGGACAGTGACCCTACGTTTGATCAAAGTTTACTCACACCAGCTATGAAGTCGCAGGGTGTCAAGTGCTTTACCAACTTTTTTTTTTGCTTGTTTTCCACTTTAACAATTTTCTCTATGAAGATGCTAGTTTCCTCAGAACTTGCTTTCATTTTCCAATATTTTGCCTTGGAATTTCTGTTACTACATACTTGCTTTGAAATTTCTTAGCGCTTGACAGCTGTCAACACTGAAATGTCATTGCCACAAGTGTGACCTTTGACGTGCACATAGAAAAAAAAAATCAGAGACCATATGCCAAGTGTTTACAATTTACTTGTTAATGTATAGAGAAGGAGACAAAGAGGAGGAGATTGAAAAATATAAGTGTAACAAGTGTTACAAAACACTTACAAACAAATGTACAACATGACTTTTTTTTTACAAATTTTCAAGTACTTTAAGCGGAATATAACCAAGGTTAAGTACATCAAAGGCAAGAAAAAAAATTAAAAAATACTTTTTTTTGTCATATTAGAAAATTTTCGATGACAACTTGAAACCATTCAGCTGTAGTCGCACTCAACCTTTTTTAATATATCTTTTTTTGCTGCTTAAGAATTCTTGAAAATGCCAAGCAAAGCCAAGCACGCTATCAAATGTAGGAGAATACGACACTGCTAATACACCGTTGCATTTGCTAGCCACAGACCACAAACACCAATGTGCACGCTTGATTCACTGATTATGAAAAAAGAGAAAAAGAAACCCGCATGCCACAGCTTCAGTAAACGCGCCACAAGCCAGCAACAGCATCAATTTCTAGCAACTAAAAAAAAAAAAAAACTAAACTGTTGTTGGCGTTGGCTTGAACTTTCTTGCCACAAGTGGTGTGTCGTTTCGTGGCTTTGACAGCGATGCTACCAGTTACTTATAAAATTTAATACTCTTCATTTTTTTTTGTTGTATCAGCAGACGCGTGGATACATATTTGCAGCGCGTCGTGGCGCTTAAGACATTAGAATCATATTTCTAATTGACCTACTTTCGCGCGCGCCCAACGCTCACTAAAAAAGTCAGCGAGTGAGTATGTAGTTGAATGTGTGAGCGTATGAGCGGCGCTACCGCCTACACAATCGTTGCTGCTAAGGGCCATACACTGTTGCCAATTTTCAGCGCGCTTGCTTGCCACAGCTACTTAAAGTGTGTTGCAGTCGCGTTAAAAATGCGAAAATTTTATAAACTTGCAGTGAGTCGCAGCAAGCAGACAGCAGGCAGTTGGGACAATTGTGCTGCTGTAACTTTAAAAAACGGATTGAGGTGAAGTACGCAAGAGAGAGAGAGAGAGAGAGAGTGCGCGAGACGTGCGACAGCAATCACAGCTGCTGACAGCGCGCAACTCCGCACTCTGCTTGGCTGGTCTTCACTACAAATGCAGCAGACCACCAGCGAGGCAGCCGTTGCTGACGCGGCGCTACCTATGTACCCTACCACAGTCACCTACTGCCCTATGCCATGCCACAGTGCAACAACAGCGACTCTGGCGACTAAATATGTGCGACTGTCTAGCTGTTTAACTGCCTTACAGCCATACAGCCGCCTGTGTTGTCTGTCGCTGGCTCAAAAGAATCTACGTTTATTTATCTATCTGTTTTTTTGTTTGTTGTTTGCTTGACTGTCTGTATATTTATACCTTCTAACCTGTCTCATGTCGGCGCTGCTGCAGTTGTTTTCTTCCTGCATTTTATTTGTCTGCCCTTTACTGCATTCAGTTTGTCTACCATTTGACTTGTGCCCTGCTGTTCCCCCTGCTGCTGCTGTTGTTGGCGGCGGCACTCACGCGCCGTCTTCAAAGGCCAATGTGTGTACATGTCATACCTTTAGGACGGAGGAGCGACTGCAGCGGGGCGGCTCGAAGTTGTGCAAAACAAACTGGGAAGCGTAGCGGTGTATTGAAAAGAATTTCTGTTTATTTTTTTTCCTTCTCAAGATTTATATTTTTTTTTCGATTTAAAAAAAAAAATACCACCAGCAGTTCGTCGGCGAGTTGATTCACTCAGCTTGTTTGCACAACTTGATGAGCTTTGCAATGAAGTTTGTTGTTGGCGTTCTGCTCCTTGCGAGCTAAAAGTTGTCAAAGATTTGAATGCCTTTGTTTTTTTGTCTTCTTTTTATAGATTTCCTTCAACAAAAAAAAACGAACGAGTTGTTGAAAGTCTCAGAACTTTGAAGTTGTGCGTGAAAAAATGAATGAGAAGCGCAAGAGATAAATGAAGTTGGGAATTTGTTTTACGATTCTTCTTGTTTTTCATTTGAAAATCTTTTGACAAACAAAATGTAGAAAAATAGCTAGCAATGATTGCATTTCTTCGTGTATTAAACCGCTTAAGTTTTGCTTGTTTGAAAATTGTATGTTTTGATTAGTTGTTCAGCGATTTAATGAAACTTGGCAACACGGCGTTAATTATAGGAAAGCAGGTCGGAGAAAAATAAGAAATTACAAAAAGTTGAAAAAATTATACTTCTTCAAGACGCATCTGACGTACTTCTACAAAAAAACATGCTTCGACTATATTTTGGCAACCCTAAGTAGTTAACGGAAAATCGGGTTGAAAGAAAACACTAAACTACAAGAAGTAAATATTTTGATAATATTAGAAAATATTTTTCTTTTTGAAACAGCCTCAGTTCTACTTCCACAAAACGAAGCGAATCTTGGCGGCAAGGCATTTTAAACTGAAGTCAATTACAGGAAGATAGCTCGAAAGATCATAAAATCACAATGATTTAAAAAATATTTTACTTTTTTCTACAGTATTAGTTTTACATATACAAAAATTGCGTGTTTTGACTGTTTTTTTATCAAACTAGCGAAACTTGGCAACAAAGCATGTTGAAGCACGAAAAAATACAGGAAATCAGGTCGATGAAAAAAGGGGTAAGTAAAAAGTTAGTAAACATTCTAGTTCCTCAAGGAGCAGCAGTTTAACTTCTACAAAAATTGTGTGCTTTGATGGTTTTTGGAAAACGTACGAAATTTGGCAACAAGGGAATAAAAAAAAGAAAACATTAACAGTGGCGAAACTTGACAACAATTTAAAGTACAGTCAAAAGAAAGAAGCTAAAAAATACAAAAATGCTAGTTTCGAAAGCTAGAGAATACTCTACTTTTTAAAGTGCTTCGTGATTGCTTCTACTTACTTAGAGAAACTTGGCAACATCGCTGAAAATTACAGTGAAGACTATTGCCAAAAAAATCTAACTGTGTCTTGCTTTCTTAAGCTTTGAATTCGCACTTTAAAGAATTGGAAAGAGTACCTGACTTGTAGAACCGTGCAAAACTATTAAACTTATACAAAAGTCATTACCCCTAGTAGCACCAATATCTGTAAGGATGCCTCACTGAAGCCAAGAGGGACTTTCGCATTTTTATTCATGATTTACCTAGCCAGCCATGCGTCAGCGTCAGAATATTTTTTCAAGTTGTAGATACAACAAAAGGTGTAGTTCATTTGAAGTTCCTATTGACACCGAAGTGATTATTCCAGTAAACAGCCCTGGAAACGGAAGAGGTCGGAAAATAAATACGCATGCCAGTTCTTGGATATACTTGGACTACTGATAAACCTCAAAGTGCGCTGGGAGTCTGCTTGTACCTACTCAACTCTCGAGCCTGAATCCCATTTTAAAAGGCCAATTGTTAGCATTTGCTGAAAACGAATAAAAGCTGTCTCTTGAGAGCCCACAAACACGCTGAACTTAAGTTGTAAATATTTTAGCGGTTTAACTCGACTTTTGTCTAATGGACGTACTGACTACCTTACATGCTATTAAAGTTGTCATGGACTTTCCACCAGCCAGCGAAAACCAACGTCAATCTGGGAAATAGAGGTCATCTGGAAAACTTTGAGGTCAAGAAGAGTTTTGAATGGATACGAGAATCAGATTGTCTAATCTTAAGAATTTCGAAATCTTTGAACAGTAATTTTGACTACTGGGAAGAAAAAACTGGCTGCGACCTCAGGGAATGAGAAAACTATTCTTCGGCCAAAAGAAAATATCGGCTAAAGCACCTGGGAATAAGAAGGCAATTCTTGTCGGCCATCGGGAATAAAATGGGGAAACTGGGACATTAGCATACTGCATGAGCTGTGGAGCTGAGGAAGAAAAATATTCAGATCCTAATTAAACGAATACCATACACTTTGGAGCTGTACTTGACAATTTAAAAATTAAGAATTCAGAAATCTCTTTATGAGCAAAATCGATAACAAGATTCCAGAAATTTCTACGATAAAATTTGACCATCAAATATCACGGAGTATATAAAACTAGCTGCCTAAAAATAGCCAACGTCGTCAGAGGAACGTAATCTATTCTTCATACACTCCACTTCCAACTCTTAACTTTTCATGTGGCATACTTTTAGGCACCTCTTTTATACATTTATAGAATTTTGGTGGTAGAACTTGGGCGTTGCGATTACTAGAAGCGCTTCCAACTCTCCTGATTATTGTTGGAAATAATTGATTAGCACTACGACTTTGTTAGGGTTGCATTGTCGGACAAAATTTATTGAAAATTTTTAGAACTCTCAAACAAGTTTACTAAAAATAGTAGATTTGTGTGATGTACAGTCACGCGCTTCCCAACTTTGAGGCTTATTACATACTTATGTATATATGTAAAGATATGTAAATTTGAGTGCTATTTAAAACGCCATAAATTCAAGGCTTATTACAGCAAAACTGGTTTTTATTTATTAATTAGCCATCAAGCGGAGACAAAGATAAATTGATTAAAATTATTTTTGTTGCCAAGTGTCAACAATTTTCCATTTAAATACAACAAGTTCATCGTATGAGTATTTGTTTCATACATATGCAAATATCTTTAAGTTAGCATTAGAAATCCATGGTTTCGAAAATTTATGAAAATTAATGCAGTTTTATCACTGTTAAATGCATTTTAAATGCGCCTAATTGAATGCAGACAGCGGGTGTGTTAACTAAATATCGCCAGATATTATCCCTGTAGGGAAACGAACTAGTGCGGAACTGGTTCGGTTCTAGTGCGTTTGGAACCAGGACTAGTACGCGTTAATTCTCTTTTGCATGCTAGCGACTGCCGAATTTAACATTGCGATGTCCTAGGAAGTGTCAATTGTCCCCCGTTGAATCCCTTTGGCTCTAGTTCCGAACCAGTTCTAAATTCGACAGATAAGATCTAGTCCGGTTTGCATCCCTTTTTCTATAGTTCCGAACCAGTTCCAAATTCGACAGATGAGATCCAGTTCGTTCTGCATCCCCTTTTCTTTAGTTCCAAACCAGTTCCTAATTCGACAGATGAGATCTAGTTCGATCTGCATCCATTTTTTATATGTAGTTATTGCAGGAAGGACAATACAATCACAAATGTTTAAACGCATTTATTAAAAATTTTTTTTGGGGATTTTGTTGTAGAATTGACCATATTTTTATAAAAAATTACCGAAAACTAAAATATTTAAAAAATAGTTGCCCGTACTGTAAAAAAGTCGTTGTACCTAAACTTTATTGACTGACTGTATTAAGGTAGCTGTGCTGGATTGCACAAAAAAAAATTAATTTGTCTTTTCTTAAAAAAAAGGTGGCTCTGGTGGATTGCATTTTTAAATAAATTTAGTGAGAAAGTGATAATTATTTTGACAATTTTTTTTTAAATGCCTCTTTTTCTGCAACTGCGTTGCCTTTCTCATTTGTCCTTCAGGATCTGGCCTTTGTTTATGGAATCACTAAGTATAATTATTATTAAGCAACTCAAAAACTATACCAGCGTGATTACCGACGTATCCTTTTGAGAGGTAGCCGCATCCTTATAAGAGGAATAAGACCCAAACTTTTCAGGTCAAAATTTCAGTATGTTGCGTCTTTATGGCCTTTTCAATTTTATAAATTATCATTAGTTTTAAGTGGAAAAACAAAACTCAAAATTAATGAGAATCTCTGCGCGATAAAATAAAAATCATAAAATAATCATTATTTGTAATCCCAAAAATAAAAATCAAATAATAATTATTTCCGTTTGAGGGAAAAAGTAAAACTCAATAATAATTCATAAAATAATGATTAAATGCTGATTTAAATTATTTTTCTCATAATGATTACCTTCCCTGCGTTTAAAATTTGAAATAAAATAGTTTAGTGAAAGTACCAGATTTCACTGCTTTTGGACTAGTGCGGGACTAGTTACTATCGGACTGGTTCGTTTTTGGCGAAAAATAACTAGTACTGAACTAGAAATTTGGTTCACTAGTTCGTGTTTTCCCTACAGGGATAGGTTGGAAGCGCTAATCATGAATTTAAAATGAATTGAAGTTAAATAGTATCCAGCCGAGGGTAGCTATTAGCTTTAGTTGCATAGAAACAATGAGCGCTAAATACATGCAATTAAGCGCAGAGTGTATACGATGTTGCCACATTTCAAAAGGCAACTGAAACCCGCATTAAATAGCTAACGAATGGCTTATTACTTGTATAATACTTATATACTAGCGTTGTATACCAATTCGATCCTAAAATGTGAGCTATTATCTCATTAGAATGGGAAGTTATTAAAATGCTACCAGCGTGCTATGTTGCCACATTTCAGCTGCTGCTGCATTTTCCTACTGCTTGCCTGAGCAGAGTTACTTTATCTAACATTTTTTCAGAGGTAAGCCATGCCTATAGAAGATCTCTTCATATGTATATACATCCGTTAACAAGACTTGATTCACGGCTGTCAACTTCTGAGCCCGACTAGTAACCCCAATAATATTCTATATGTGAAGTGGTTGCACCACAGTCACTTTGGCTAAGAGTGCTTAATCCATAGATGCCTGAAAGTTAATCGATATCTTTAAATGCGTATAAGTATATGTATGTAAGTACAGAAATCCTGATACCTTATGCCTAGAATCGACATTTAATCAAGCCGTAATAGTAAATCAGTTGGGTGTGTAGCAGCTACTTTCTTTTCACTTCATACGCGGAGATAATTTTATTTTATTTTTAATAATATTCTCTACCAGTAGAGAAATAATCGGTAGAGAAGTTACAGAAACGAGCTACTGGTCGTCCCAATATTTAGGTTCACTTAACTGGAGGTACTTCTCCTAGTGCTTGGCTTAAATTAAATGCGCTCTTTTTGAGTTAAGTCGAAGAGTTATCTCCGTCGGGATTTCATAACGAATCCCAGTCTTGTTGGTCTGGTTTGGTCATTAAAAGGGGTTCGATTCTATGAAGATGTTTTAACGGCCTGCCGGGTAGAGATGATTCCATCATCGATTTCCATCCGGCTATTAAAGTACGCGACTGAGGTGATGCTACCTTACCGCATGGATCTTAAATATACAATGGTCAGTGGAGACTCCACACTAGTATCGATAGACTGGCCTTGTTTAGATTTAAGAGCTTCTTAGTTCACCTCCGATTCACCTCGAAGACAGAAACAGAAGGAGCTCGCCGGCTTACATTCCAAGGTATTCGACCAGCTCTCGCTGAGGTGGTTAGACGCCTGCCTTGTCAGCAGCAGACCAAATGCGGCAAATGGAGTTCCAAACCTCTTTTTGATGCAGATATGCCTATATCAGGCATTCCTTGTTAATTTTCTCGGGAACAATCAAATGCTCAAAGGCTTAAATCGCTGTCTGGCTATCGAAATATATGTATGTGTATCCACATCTTCCACTAGTACTACAGTCTCAAGCATACAATCGACTACTTCTTTTATGGCAGGAATGAAAAAATCAGCAATTATTTGATAGCCCTAATTTGACGTTGACGGAGATATGCCTATATCAGGCATTCCTTGTTAATTTTCTCGGGAACAATCAAATGCTCAAAGGCTTAAATCGCTGTCTGGCTATCGAAATATATGTATGTGTATCCACATCTTCCACTGGTACTACAGTCTCAAGCATACAATCGACTACTTCTTTTATGGCAGGAATGAAAAAATCAGCAATTATTTGATAGCCCTAATTTGACGTTGACGGAGAGTTCCTCGGAGAAGACACATCCACCTAACCGTCCAACCAAATATGACGCGAAGGAAGTTATAGAAAACCCTTCGATATCAAGGAAGGCACAGATCGTATAGTTCAACTGAGACAGGTACTACTTAATATTTCCCTCATCCGAGGACAGAGGCGATACCACCGAACTACCCTTTAAGTAGGCATGCTGATACAAAAGCATTTGCTCCTTAGGAATTTTGTTTCTGAGCTGCAGCTCAATCACTTTATCTTCTTCTTCTTATTTGGCGCTTCTGGGCCAACTGACGCCAATTGGAAATTCCAAGTGAAGCCAAGTCCTTATCCACTGGGTCTTTCCTACGCAGTGGGGGCCTACCTCTTCCTCTGCTATCACCAGCGGGTTCCGATTTGAATATTTTCAGATATGAAGCATCGGAGTCCATTCGAACGACATGGCCAAGCCGCGAAGCCGCTTTATTTTAATTCGCTGCATTATGTCTATGTCGTTGTAAAACTCATCAAATCACTCTCAGAGATCTTTAAAATAAGCGACGAGTGGCTGATTGGTCTAAACTCCCCTGGGGATGCATGGCAGGCCCTCCTTGCCTTGTCTATAAAAGTAACCTAAGTAGCTCGCGTACATAAACGGATGCGAGCCAGCGACATGAAAACTCCGCAAAATTTTGTAGCTGAATGAGTTGACAGTTCATAGCTCAGACTTAAGGCTCACTATCACTGACACTGGATTACTCGGAAAGTGAGTGCCGAAGGATCATTCGGATGACTCCTTACTTCTCAGCGCTCAGTTAGAGGCCTTCTTACTAGGAGAAAATTTGAGGGCAAACTCAAGAAGAGCTTGCAAATAAATTGGGCGAACAGATTACGGATGGACCGAAACATCGGTGACCGAACCTAGCAACATACCGGTCTGAGGAGTACATTAAGCCTTTTCGGATGTAGAATTGTATAATTTGGGCCTTACGTTACCACAGAAATTACTGCAACGCCTACAATGATATGAAAGAGTTACTCCTGTGCTCGATATTATATGATGCCTAGGCCATAAAAAATATAGAAGTAGGATACTGCAACGCACTCGACGTTTTATGATGGCATTACCTCTACTAATTTTACAGTTCATCTGCCCACTTGTTTCGGAAACTTGGCTCGAGAAAGCGATATTTCTGCCAGATGAAATTAGAAAATTGGGTCAGAGTTGGGAAAAAGTAGTAATAGCTGATGGGCAATACTTTGATGATGCTATTTGTGTATTTTGGGTTGATATTTTTTGATTGAAATATATATATGTATTCTACGTCAAAAGAGGGTAGAAACAAATTTCTTCATTGGTCATCAAGGTCTCGCATTCCAATTAAAAAATAAATGCCTATGAATTTTCGCTCAGCCGCAGAGCGCTACCCACGCAAATTCCTGCGACATCCGGAAAATCTATGGGTGTACTTAATTAGACTTTACAGCTCTACATTTTTATTTATACATATAGGCCCAGATAAATTTAGACGAATCCAAAAAAAAAAAAAAATTAAGATAACAAATATCAAACACACAACACAAAGTATACAAGCCAAGCACGAAAAGGAGAAGACGTAAGCAGAAAATAATGCTGTAGCTGTAAATTTACGCGCGTTAAAGTTCAAGTTCAGCAGCAATTAGTGTATGGTTGCTGTCGCAGCCGCTGTTGCTGCTGTCGCCATCTACATCACAGACGCGCTTTCATATTTATTTATGCTAATTATTTATTTGTTCTTTTTGTTGTGTTTTAGCGCTTTTGGATTTTCTTGTACTTACGCGTTTGGCGTTTTTAAAAAGCTGGTGTTTTTTTTTTTGTTTTGTGGTTTTAGTGCGCGTTCATGCTACATTAGTCGTCGCCACGCCACACCACGTCACTAAAAATACCACATGCAGTATAAAAATAAAAACTTAAAAAAAAATATTAGTTTTTCAAAACAAATCTCTTTGGTGTGTTGGTGGCTTTACGCTGTCACTGTTGTCGTTGCTTACACTTCGTCGCGCGTTTCCTCACTTCTGTTTCGTCTGTCTATCCATTCAACGCTGTGTGTTTTCTTTTAGCTTACTATGCATTCATTAGTCCAACATATTGTTTTTCAATATTTGTTTTTGTCATCATTTGTCTCGTTTTGTGGGCGTCATTCGCTGCGGTTGCCCGCCATCTCTGGTGTTTTCGTTGTTTACAAATATCGTTTAACGAGTTGTGGTATCACGGGTTGGCTGGCTGGTGGGATAGCTGGCTCGCTAGCTTAGTGGATATCTGAATTTCTGACAAACTGACTAAATGGCTGACTACTCGCCTGTAAGACGCACTGTCTGCTTGTAAGTCCATTCATAAACACACTTTTTTCATCCGATAGCCCACTTATCGGCCTCATCTTTTGTCTGCTTATCCTTCTACAGCTTTTAGTCCGCCGTTATCAAACTGTTTTGACGCGCTTCAGTTGAGATTCTTCTTTCCAAATTTTTTCTTTTTATTTCATTTATTCTTTTCTCACAAAATTGGTGTTTCCATTTCACAAAGTAACCCATATTGTACTTACTTGTCAACCCTTTTTGGTACGTCCACCTACGTCAATACGCCCACGGCTTCCGCACCATAGTCTACTCACAATGCTGTTTGCATTTTTTGTCCCCCGCTCGCTCTTCCTGGTACTTCTGTTCTCTCGTTCTTCCCGATACTTTACACTGCTATACTTCCGCCTCCTCGGCGTTTATCACATTTCACTCACTGCAGCAGTGTTGGCTTAATTAATTTTATGTGTTTTTGCGCCAAAACCATTAAGAATTTAGAGCTGTTGTGCCTCTTTGTCTCTCTCTCCTCTGTTAGCGCACTTTCGTCACCGTAGCTGGAAAAATGCGTCAAATCACTCGCGTCAACATCGAGATTTCAACACTTTTTCGCTCAATGATTTGTTGTTGGTTTTGGCAGCTTACCTTTCATTCATATTTAAAGTTTTTTTCGTTTATTTTTTTTTCATCGCCATTAGTTGAAATTTTGTGGCTACTTTGTCACATCTCGCACGCTGTTCGCAATTTATATTTCTATTTTGTGGTAATTAATTGATTTGTACGAGTCTGATTTTTATCTGCGCTGTGTTTTTGCTACTTTGTTTTTTGCACAGCTTCATTATGATGTCCAAAATCTAATGCTGTAGCAGTCACGCCTATTTCATGCTTCAGATTTTATACGGTATAGGATGGAATTTTAAAATGGGCCGAATGGTCTTCAAAAATAGTGCCGAAAAGAAGATGAAAGTTCCATAAACAAAGTGAAACACTGCGATCAGAGTGAAAACAGCAACAGTTTATTGGGCACATCTGCGTTCACTCTGCTCAGGTACGATTTTAGCCTGCTGCAGTAGACAGAGCGAAGTTGGGCTATTGTTGTGCCAGTCTCCCGAGGCAGACAAAGCTCTGTCTTGTCCACGTCGGGTGGTTGTGTGCCAAAAACGGCATTCATAGGTCGGGAGTCTATATAACTCAAGACCGACTCCCTGTAAATGCCGTTTAAGGCCTGTCGGTATGCAGTTGGGTGCAGAGGTTGTTTAATGAACCTCTGTACTTCGTCCGTCGGTTTGTCGAGATGCCTCCTGACGTGCCTTGGTGAGGGCTCTTCTGCAAGCAGGTGTCTGTTCGGGTTCCCACTACTAGAAACCGCTTGCAGAGCATTGTATTATGGTCCCTAATGGGGAGAATCTGGGCCTCGTCGAGAAAGTGGTGTTGAGGCGACATCAGGAGGCATCCTGTCGCGGACAGGAGTGCCGTATTCTGGCATGTCTACAGCTTCGTCCACTGCGAACTGCGTCACACGGGCGCTGCATAGTTTAGTACCGGCCGGCCAATTGGCTTGTATGTTGCCAACAAGGTTTCTTTTCTTTGCCCCAGGTGCTGCCGGCTAGAGACTTGAGAACCTTGTTGCGGCTCTGTACTCGCTTGAAAATTGCGGCTGTATGCGCAGGAGAGCAGACTGTCCATGGTAACTCGAGGATTTTGGGTTATTCACCTCCGGTATTAGTTCGCCATCTACGTGAATTCCCAGCTGCAGTCTGACCTACTTCGTCCAGGTGGTAAAAAGTGTTGCCGAAGATTTCGCAGGGAACATGGTGAGGTACCTTGCAGTGAAACAGCGAGAAAGTTCGGAGGGGTAACCGTTTACTTTCGAACACAAGCCATCAAGTTCATTCCGCCAGTGCTCGAGTCCCAGCGGAAGAGAGGAAGCCTCAATCTCTTCTAGTAGCGTGTAGTGGCTGATTGTAACAAACGCTTCACTGGTCTCTCTCGTTGGCTAATGGACTGCATATTTAAGGGGAAGTTGCTCTACTAGATCACATCGTTGAAAAATAAACCCAATTAGATAACAAAGATATTTCACATGAAAGCTTTGCATCACTGTTGGTGCTAACCTTAGGACCAAAGATCTGCTACGAATCGGCGAACTAGCTGTTTCATTCCCCCGCAGATTCATTAAGGAGCAAATCAAATATAGCCGCAGGCTTTTCTCATTTCCTTAGTTTTGCATTCCAATGCCCCAAACGAAGTGTTGGCCCATCTTTCAACTCTTGCAAGTCCTTTCCGCAACATATTTGTATTAGTAAGGCTATTACTTTGTTTCTTTAAATCCATCGCTCTAGACTTTCTCAAACTAATCCGCTTCGAATGCGTGCTGGTGCTGCAAACAAACTCATTTTAAAAGGACCAAGAATAAACAGTCAATGTATGTAATTTCAGGATATTTTCAGATGATTTCCTAAGTAGTTGATCTTGGCAGAGATTTGCAGCTTTATGTACCCACAAAGAACTTTATAGGGACCGTAAGTAAGTAGAGTCCTAAAACTTGAAGTCATCACACCACAAAATATATGAATCACAGTTTATAATTTTTAATTGATTTAATTGATAATTGATTTAATGAAATTACCAAATTAAAAAAAAAAAATCTCAACACTTTTACAATAAACTAAATCATACACTTGCGGTTGTATGCGCGATAATTGACATGTCAAAGCTGTCAAAATGCATTTCAAATGCAATTAAAAGCATAAAAGGCCTACTAATTAAGCCATAATAGACAGAGCAGCGGAGTAAATTTAAAAGTGAAAACAATTGCGAATTAATAAAAAGCTAAATTTTGCATGCGTGCGAAAAACGAGCAACGGATAGAGATATACACACCATCATACAGTTAAAGCGTATGGCATAACCGCAATAAACTAAAGAGCACAGATATTATGCATTCAAAAAATTTTTCAAAAGGGTTGAGCATAAAACTGTGCGCGCATTTGCTTATTGACCACCCGATTAGCTGACTCAAACTAGGCACAAAAAATTGTATTTATTTATTTTTTGTACACACGCTCCGCTATCACACCAGCTTCTACTGGAAAATGTCAAATATGTCCGTTTAAGTGCCAATTTCCAGCAACAGTCAGCTCATCGTTGCGCATTTAATGCATAATTTATGCGTGCAATGTTGCCAATTTTCATGCAGTGCGCCCGCACCTACCTTTCTCTCACTCTCTTGCAGGCGGCTTAGGCGGTGTCTCTGCTACCATAAACATACTCTTCGCTTGTACTCGTAATTACATGCATTAAATGTGCTGCATTTAAAATTTAACACTTCACCGCTGAGTGCATTTAAGCTGCTTACAACAAATGCACATAGATACATGCTTACAACAACAACAACGTCGAATATTATTTAGAAAATGTACTGCCTCGCTTTCACTGCCAAATGAAATGTCAAAGGGCGTCGGTGTTAAGTTTCAGTCGCATGCATTTCTATGGCTTCCTCTCTTCTATGACGTCTGCGTGTTTGGCTTTTTCTTTCAAATTCTTGTGTATATACATATGTATTTTTTAGGGGCTTTTGTTGCGCTTCGGCGTCAATTTAGTTTTGACAGCTAAGCCGGCATTTGCTTACAATCGCAATTACGTGGCAAACTTCCGGCCAAAAGACATGCAAGAGACAGGCAGAGAGGGCAGTGAAGTGAAAGGGAGTGTTAAAAATTCAAGTGCGAGGGTAGATAAGTTGAATTGGATTCAGTGGAAATATGTATGTTTGTATGTATGTACACATACATACATAAGTACATAAATTGTGTTGATTACCGTGGGTGGAGTGTAGACTGATGACTAAGGAAATTTTTAATAATTTTTTTTATAAAATTTTTCAGAATTACATACGAAGGTATGCCAATGGGCACCGAGAGGAAACCGCTATTAGAAAAGGACGCCACACCAATAATCAAACCGGTATCCAAGTGTTAGTAAGCACCTAAAATCACTCGTAGATGGCGGTTAGAGTTTGGCTAAAAATATTTAGCGAATCGTCGTGAGTGGCGAATACCGAGCACAGAGACTTTTTAGGTACTAAGAGACCCAGAAGAGAATGGAACTTTCGTTGGTAAGTTTGTACCTGGACGACAACGACTGGAATCCCAACAAAGTCATTTGGTTATCGAAAATTTTTTGCCATATTCTCAGAGTACTTAGTATGGGTATAAACAAAGATTAGGTTTGGAAAATAGTTACCGGCTATCCGTCTGTACAAAATGATTTCTTAACGAAGTAGCACGCCTGCCCTAGTCGAATATCTCTTTGGACTACTTTTCGAATGAAAATGTTCCAAACTTTTAAAAAAGAATCCAAGTACAATGAAATCTTAAAGAGCTGGGATATGCTAGGCTTTTGTGAGTATTAGAAGTTGGTGTGGTACTATTGTATGTATTATGAAACGGCATAGGTACTCCTAGGTAAGAATCGTTATCAATAATAATAGGCATTTAAATTATCGATTAACGCGAAAAGACCGAAGATTCTGGGCTAGTCAGAGATCTGATAGGCAAACGAGAAGTGTATTAAATACAGCGACGGCGATTGAATCCTTTTAGTCGAAATGAGACACTCCATAATCTGACGACGACGGACGGGCTACCTCATAGACCCCACTGGCAAGCAAAGGATATAAGTTATAAGGGATGGTGGAACACAGAAACATTCGAATTCTCAGCTGCGCGGTGAAATGAGGAATATCGCAGCAAGGCGTTAAAGTTCTTACAACTTTTCGTAACGTGGAATTCGAGACGCATCAGTGGGTCTCTCCAAGTTCCAAACTGCGTAAAGGGTGCCCCCTTAAGTTGTAAAACCATCCAAACTACTTTAGAAAATTGAGTTTCCTAAGTTATTTCGATAAAGCAAAATACGTACCATTATAGAGTTACTGAAATATGTAATTTGTCACCATGAGTATATACATATGTAAATATGCAGTTCCAAAACATACCTGAAAAGACAGTAAAGAAAACGTACATATATTAGGGGTTATTTCTTTTATTTGGGTCATTTAAATAGTAAAATTCTTCTAACATAAAAAATGAATAAGCGCTAGTGCAAAATGTTTACAATACATAAAATAAAATAAAATCAAAAGTGCATAAAATCTTAAAAATCGATTTAAAAGCTTAAAAAACAAAATACAACGTAAACTTAAAAAAAAATAAATAAACAAAATCAGTGCTTTGTGTAAACACACACTTAGGTCTGCACTCACAGCTGTGATTTGACTAGGCGCTTTTGACGAATCGATACCGATGCGTGGAAATCGGCAATACAATAGCAATTAACAAGCAACAAATGCAACAAAAAAATTTAGAAAATAAAAAAATAAAAAGAAAAAATCTGAGAAAACACATGTACTAAAGAAATTTACATTAGATGATTAACTAGAAAGAAGCTACATTTGCCACTGACGCCCAAAGGCCATAATACAACTTTGTTTACGGCAATAAAATGCCCAAAAAAAAAGCATTTCTTAAATGGAAAGCAGCTGAAAGATGTTGCGCGATGACCTCAATCAGCAATCACAAGTGAAAGCTAATCATGGAAAATATCGAGAAATTAGAAATTGGATTTCGATTCTTGATGAGCAATGAAAGCAACACTTAACGTAAGGCGTTGAGAAAAGGTGGGTGTTTGGAATGATTAGGCAGAGGCGGTGGTTAATTGAAAAGTCGATAAAAATAAAAATAAATGTTGGAGGAAAAGGTTAAGAAGAAAAGCAAAAGCAAAGCTAAAGAATGAAAACAAATGCCACGATTGCTTCTTTAGCATTTTTTATTATATGAAGCGCCGAGATTGGAGCTGTTACTTCTCTAACCAAAGGGCGGTAAAATGAACCTTAAAACAATCCAGCATATGTGTAAATGCTCTGTGTGGTGGCTGCCAGCATATTGTTGTACATAAGGGTGGTCCAAAAATGCATGGGAAAAAGTAAAGTCGGAATTTTTATGCCCTAACCCCCTAGGATCGTTCTATACCGAAAAGATATAGCCTAATTTTTTTATTTTGTAATCAAAAATTATATAGAGTGCGATCCACGCGCTCAAAGTTTTCCATGTATTTTATATGAGGAGAAAACAACATTTTTGGCAGAAATGGTATAGAATTCTTGAAAATCAATATTTTTCGATCGGAAAACTGCGGTTCTCTTCCAATAATAACATAGGATTCTATACCATTTCTACAAAAGTTGATTTTTTCCATATAAAATGCAAGGAAAACTTCGAACGCTTTGAGCGACCTCTAACAGCCAGTTTCACCAAACTATTTAAGTGGAAATTAACTTTAATTTTCGAATTTTCGGTTTCACCAATCAATTTTAATTTTGATTTAAGTGACCTATGCTCTGCACTTAAATAAAAGTTAAATCAGAATAACCACACTCAAAGGTGTTACACGTTTAATCACCTGATCATTGTGTAACTGCTGCTTACTTGTATACCAGCCCTGCTTTTACAACACAGCGTGCCAAAGCTTTCAAAAGCTCTCAGTACAAATGAAAGCGAAAGCTAGTCCTAGTGTGTTTTACAACCACTTTTTACTCACTTAAATAAATAGTTTATTGAAACTGAAAATTATTTAAATGAGAATTAAATACAAAATTAAATTAAAGTTAATTTCCACTTAAATAGTTTGGTGAAACTGGCTGTAAATGTTTTTTGATTTCAAAATACAAAAAATCGGGGTATATTTTTTCGGTAGAAAACAATGCTAGGGGGAGAGAGCATTAAAATTCCGACTTAACTTTTTTTTTTGATCACCCTAATGTGTATATATTGTTGGGCTAAAACAGAAGAGTAAAACTCCAAGACTAGCTTACTTTTACATTTATAACCAGCTTTTATCCCCAGAAGCTAATAACTGCTCAATACACAGCATAAGCAACTCTTTCACCACGCCCATTCAATTCTAAAATTGATTAATAAAAACAACTTTCTCGCTGCTGACAATTTATAGGCAACCCACGTTGACTACACCAATTAAGATGCAGCGGAAAAAGGCGGAACAATCGACACTAATTTATTTGTTATACTGAGAGATACTTCATTTTTCGTAGTTTTTTTTTGTTATACTCCAGCATGTCCAACATTAAAATAACAGGCGGATCACCCCGATGGTATTTATATAAATAGTTCACTTACTTCACGGATGAAAAGTACTTATGAAACAACTCTGATTTTAGGGTATATACGCTAGACTGACCCAATGTCATTATTTTTTTTTTAGGCTGATAGCTAACAACTTTCGAATACTGCCGTAAGCTGCAAAGCTTTATAAGTACTCAAGCCAATAGTAGAAAATGGTTGAATACATCGATGGAAATGGAGTTAACGATAAATACGAGACGCCACTGTAAATATCGATTAATAAAAAAAAAAAAATGATGCCAATTGTGGGCGAGGAAGTAAACCATTCTTTATCATATTTCACAGTTTGGCTTTCTTTGATAACATAAGGCTATCCACCAAATTTCATAACAATTGGAGCACATTAAGTATTTCCGCCCACTAGGGTGGAGGGCGTGGCAGATATTTAGCTACCTCCATATTGGAAATCTCTTATTTCCTCAATGAAAGAAGGGCTTATAACAAATTTCATTGAAATCGGAGCACAATTACTATAATTTGACCGCAGCCTGTATGGAGCCGGGACACTGTGCGCCACCTCGAAAAAATGCGAACTTCATTTGTAATCTCTGAACCACCTGGACGTGGGTTTAATTGGCTTTCTTGCGACTTGGGACCCGTGGAGTGCTTATGAGCGGTTGCCGTTTGCCATCTTCACCAAGAACCGCTTAAGACCTACCCTCAAGCGATTTGCTCGCGGCTACCCTAGATATTGACGGCTAACACGACAAATCTGTCGGCCGTAGAAACTTAGCTAGCGCAGCGTACGTCAATTGTTTTGGCAGTGTATGCTTTTTTTCGAGACTGCTCCAGTGGCTACTGAAGATGCTACATCCAGACTAGTTTTAGCGCCGTGGTGATCGGCGAAATTTTTGACATGGACATGGATACGTATGACACCTTGAATTAAGGGGGAAGAGGGTAGCTTCAAAATCGACTACTTACTCAAGGCAAACGAAAGATGATCGGAAGAACCCACGTATGGGACGACTCGACAAATCTGGCCCAGCCTTGCCAAGAAAAGATCCGACGCACTCATTCGGCTAGAATGCCCTCTGCTAATGCTGGGGACTGTTATCATTACGGGCCACTGCTTAATTGGAAGACAGGCTAGCAGAATGTGTTTGCCGGCCAATGACTTCTACCATAGTTGCCGCGACGTGGAAGAAATCGAGAGTGTGGAGCACTACCTCTGTCACTGCCCTGCCCTCATGTGGGCGAGAGGACGCTCATTTCACCACCACCTTTTTTTCTGTCGCGCTACCTAAACTTAACCAACTGGTTCTACTTCTAGGTGAACAGTCGAGTTCGAATTCGAGCTCTCAATAGATATCACAACGCACCCACTGGGTCTAAGTATGCCTCTCTTCTACGTTGGATGAAGGCAGCCGCTTCAACCTAACCTAACCTAAGGGGTATGAGGGTAGATTCGACACTCCCGGGTCTTGATCCACAGTTTCTGGTCACTTCGCGAAGCATGCGATTCTTCAGCGCTCACTGTAGTCTTATGTATTTAGAAGTGCTACATACATTTGTTAGTCCATAAGGGCTTATGCTAGCTCCCGCACTGAGTTGCACTTCATCCACACTTTGCATAATCACTCCACCCGGGAAAGTGTTTTAGTGGTTGGTCTTATGACCACTATACAATAAATAAATATTTAGCGGATAATTTTTGGGTAAGTATTTGGCGGAGCTTCTATTTCAATTGATATTATAATACAAATAAAGGGACCAAACGACAAATGGTTTAATGCGCAGCTTTTTTTATTGCAGCAATACAACCGGAGGTTTTCACACTTTTTCAGTGCTTAGATCTTGCTCATACCAGAAATCGAACTTAGGGCCTACTGGAATACAGAGAACAAAAAAGCGGATCAAAGTGGCAATTAGACAACGAGTTAGGGACAGTTTTGACATCACCAGCTCGTTGCAGACTAATGGTCCAAGGGTGGACAATGGTTCCTATGCTAGGGTTAGGGCTTTATGTTATGTTACGCTATGTTATGTGATCTTATTATATTATTTTATGTTATGCGATCTTGCTGTTATGTGCTCTTATTATGTTATGCTATGTGATCTTATGTTATTTTATGCTATGTTATCCTATGCTATGTTTTTCATGTTATGTTGTTTTATAATTATATTATATTTGATGAAAGCTGCTAAATTATTTTTTTGTTTTATTTATTTTTTAATTTTCTTAAGATTTCTGCAAGTTTTGTTGGATTTTTGTTTTGTATTTTATCTGAAATTATTTGCTTGTAAAGTGCGTAGTGATTCACTACAACTCAATTTCATTTGTCTGCACTATCATGCTTATCAGCCCATTCTTATCGCCACAATCATTCCCCCTTCACAACCACAACACTACACAGCAACAACAACGACGACTCCCCTAAATGACCCTTGTAATTGCCGTAACTACGCATAAAGCATTCTTTTACTTTAATTTTTCCACATTTCACGGTTCAACACATGAAAATTTGTGCCGCCTATCTACATACATTTGTTGATGGCTTATCTTATCGCAAACAAAACAAAAAAAAAAGAAGATTTATACATACTTTTTTCTGTTATTGCAGCACTGGTGTAATGCGCTTTGCTTTGTTGCATGCAATTGTTGTTGCTTTGCATAATTCGCAGTACTAGCGCAACTAATTGAATGAATTGAAAAGTGAAGCGACGCAAATGAAGAACTGAAAGGGCAGCAACGAAGATGCCAACAGTGGAGATTTATGAAAATTTTATAGATTTTAATTTTTCGATGGCGCGCGCAGACGCAAACGTAGACATAAGCAGCGGGTAGTCAGAGATTCTTGTGTAGGCAGCCAGCAGTCGACAGTAAGCCCTCAGAGTCAACTCAGCTTCAATGGCTGTGCGTATGCGACACATTGCGTCTGTCTGACTGTCTGGCCGGCAGTCTACGTACGTGCCCGCATGTTGCTGCTGCGTCGCAGCCCAGTGCCTTTATTTTCCCGCTCTATAACATTGTCTCCGGTATGGCCGCCGTTTCTGGTGCGGCACTGCAGTTGCTTTCCTTTGCTTTTGTGCGACGACCAGCACCACCAAGTGGCACTTTGGCGCGCAGTCGTCGTCGACGTCGTCATGACACTCGAGTGTGGTAGCATGAATGCGTACATTGTGGATTTTTGTTTTTATTTCATTTAATTTCTTCCGCTTTTGTTCTACTCAACATTGTATGATATGGGGTCCTTCCTTTTGCTGAGTCAATTGGTTGCTTGGTTGGCTGGTTGTGGCCATACTGCTGCTACAATCATACTTACATACTCGTACATATTTGCATGCAAGTAATTTCGTTCGTTGTTCGTCCATTCATCAGCATTTGCCAGGCGCTCGCTGCAATATGCGGCACATTTACCAAAGCCTTGTCTTATTAAATATTTGTATTGTTGATAATGTTGTGAGAGGAAACGGCAAATAAACTGAAATTTATTGATTTTTTTCTGTTTCGTTGGAGAGTTTATCCTTGTTCGCTTGTTCGCCAATACAGGCATGGCATTTCGACCTACTCGCTGCTGCGTTGTTTGCTTTTCGCATCATGTTTACAGACAATTTCGTTGGTATCCGTCATATTTACATATATATTTTTTATGTTCATGTGTTCTCGCAACCAAATATTTCCCAACAAGCAAAATAAACTTAAAGAAAGTTTTTTTTAAGTTTTCAATTATAAACATTAAGCTTACAAAACGTTGCTTTTTTGTTTATAAAACGCTTGAAAGTAAGCGTAATATAATCGAAAAGGAACATTGGTTATAAGCGTAGAAATATAAACTTGTAATAAATGTTCAAAAGAAAGCTTTTTATAAGCGTAAAAGAGTAAACTTATAATAAAGTTTCAAAAAAAGTTTTTTATAAGCGTATGAATATAAACTTACTAAACATTTTCAAAAGAAAGCTTTTCATAAACATTTTTATAACCCTTTATTTAAAGATATTTCATTAAAAACTCATACATAGATTGCTTAACATCTAGAAACTAAACGAAATGCGAATTTTCGGCGGACTCATCTACAGTCGCGAAAATATAAATAGGGAATAGACATTTTAGCATACAAATTCACAATAACACATACAAATTAAGCATAAAAAAGTTAATTATTACATCTTGTTGCGTGCTTTCAATTACTTGCGGTTATTGGCAAATTGGAAAAGAGACATCGATGCAGCTATATATCCGCTTCATCGCCGCCATTCTCACTGATGAACTTTTCTGAAAAAAATTTAATACATTTTTAATTGAATGTTAAACTAAGAAAGGATAAGGGGAACTCATCATTTGAAGACTCGAATGCTCCACCGATTAGCGCGGGTCCTGGATTGGACTTTTTTTTACCACATCGGTTTTATTTAATTTTTTCTTTTCATAATATATTTTAAAAAACGTAAACACGTCTCTTACGATTGAAAAAATTTTATATTTACTACTTCATGTCGTTGGCATTTACATTTCATTTATAAGTTTAAGTTATTTATAAACATTCGCTCTCAAAACTTATTAAAGGTTTATTTGAAAACACTTTTAATAAGCTTAATATTAAAAATGCTTATTTAACGCTTATTATAGCAAACTTAATTTAAGTTATTTTTAAAAACGTTTACTGAAATGCTTGTTGGGTTGTTTTATTTTTGTGCTGCTCAGCTTTTAATTTTTTCGTCGCTTTTTTTCTTTCATCCTACTTGACGTTAATGTCAGTGTCCCATCTTTGACATGAATTCATAAGACCGCGAGCGATTCATAGGAAGCGGCGAATTCCAGTAGTAAAGGTTTGTTGCAAAATTTTCTCTAAAAATATTTCTTATCAAGTTACGATACACTCAAACACCAACTGCTAAGAAGGGGAGTATTTTAGGATGCCTGTTCTGCGGCTATATTAAGAAATTATAACACCGTGCGACAAAAACAAACAATTTCAAAACACACGAAAGAATCAATATATTCACGAAACTATGGGCCAAATATAGTAAAACAACGTTTTTAGTTTTTCACTCTGACGATAGGATTTTTTCCAAAGGACTTTGAAATTTTAGAGATATGATTAATTAAAAAAGTTATTTAAAAAAAGCAGTGCAATGTGGAATAACAATATGGGTACTAAATGAGAGAGAGAAGATTCTGTGGAATTCAAAAACAATTAAGTTTTTTAGTTTAAAAGGACGAATAGGTACTGAAAATACTCTTTTAACACATTTTGTCTTTTTAAACTAATAAAGTTTGCAGGACGAAATTCGATGATGAGGTCGTGCGTATATTAGACCTCAAACAATGATTAAAAAAAAAATAATAAAAATATTGCAAATTTTCAATGATATTTAAAGACAAAATTTGTAAAGGAGATTTTGCATGCCCACTCGCCCTAATGCACCAAAAAATTTATCCTGTTATAATTCTAAAGAATTTTTTTTTTTATGATACCTTATTTTTTTGAAAATAATATTTTTTTTATTTCAGTCTCTTTAAGAAAATCCTGCCGTCAGAGAGAAAAACTAAGTACGCAGTTTTAGTAAAATTTATCCATAGTTTCGCAAAATTATTAATTTTTTTTGTGTGTAAAATTTACTGTCGCACCTTGTTATAATCGGTCACATGCAAATTTTCGTTAGCTACAATGTAATGGTAATTTTTACTTATTCTTGTGTTGGTATTGTCTAAGATGTATTTATCGATAACAGAATCGATTTATTCCTACATTGTGTTGGCATCTTTATAGATTTATTTATCGATATGGGCATCGATTTTTTATCGATATCAGAGTCGATATTTTACCGAAATATTTTTTTATTTATCGATGTTATTTCAATGTGATAAAAAGGAATATTATTTATCATGGTATTTGTCAATATCCTTTTTGATATCCACTTTTATCGATATCACTATCGATATTATCTTCGGTATATTTAGCGATATAAATTTATTTTGAATAATAAATTATGACTATTTATTTTAAATAACTTTAAAGTACATATTTTTTTATCGATATCGATAGTTAAGTTGTAAGTCTACTTATTTATCAATGTACATAGTTCAATGTAACAATCGATTTCGTTGTCGTTTAATATATCGACATATTTATTGATATTCACATTACGCGATATCATTATCGATATGTTTTAGTATATTTATCGATATTAAAAAAAATTACAGCCGAAATAGCTGACGTAGATTCACTAAAGACCTAATCAACGTACGGTTGTTTGGCCTTAAAGAAGTTTATAAGGACAAGTAGCGAGCTCAGTCCCAAGAATCACTCTAAGTTAAGGGGTTTATTGTTTTACGGTTGTAAATTTTGTTTCACCCAAACTAGTTTTCGGGTAGAAAGAATATATGAATACATAGATTGAATTAAAATCATACACACACTATATAACGGGAATCCATCTAGACCTTTTTTTATTTTTAAGTACGACACTTGAAACAGAACTGGTACCTGATAGTACAGTCTCTGACATTTACTTTTTAAAAATGATTTCATTCAAATCTTGGCCGCGACTATGCTGTACGTGGTCCATTCGGAAGGTTCAGTTTTAAATTACTCTTCACTGCATTGCTACCGGTATATCACGAATTACAAGAGTAATGTTGGCTTCCAATACTTTTGACTTCAGATAATCCTAAAGAAAATAACCCAGAGGTGTGATATCACAAGATCACACGGTATTGATAATAAGTAGTGGTCTCGGAAGCTCTGATGCACACCATAACGACTGCTGAGTGGAAGATCGACCTATCTCGGCAGCCAATTCGAAAATGTCCTATCTCAAAAAACTTTTCAAAAACGCCATATTTATTTGAGAATTTGGTTGAAGATCGTCCTATTTCAGAATTTGTTTCAAAAATGCCCTGCCGATTCAAAAACGCCCTATTCCAGCACACTTTCAATACATTTTGAAGTTAGATAGGACGTTTTTGAACCGAGTTCTGAGATAAGGCGTTCTTCAACCAAATTCTGAGATAGGATGTTTTCCAATAAAATTCTTAAATAAGCCGTTCTTGAAAAGTTTTTTGAGATAGAACGTTTTCGAATTGGCTGCCGAGAGAGGTCGATCTTCCACTCAGCAGTAGATGTGTTGATTTTCGTAATACAGCTGAATAAATTGGAATCGTTTTTAGGTTGTTACCCTTCGAATTATGAACCGTCAGACAATACTGAATAAAAATATGACAATAGTCACGCGTTATCCTTGGAAAAAATAGCGAATGAAAAAAAGTTCTAAATGGATCACTGGTGGAGAAAGGAGAAAGGAATTTGTCACAGATTTTGGCTAAAAGAAGTCCCAACTTGTACCTTCTAAGAGAAGCTAGGCCCTTTCAGGCTGAGTTGCAGACCATAGAGCTATGCATATCTCAGACAGCATGCAAGACCAACAAAGTTTCTTTGAGGAAAGTAAAGGATAGTCTGGCCACGGAAGATTGGTACATATATGGTAAACTACGTGGCGGATCTCGTTACATGGAATGGAATAACAAGAGGCTTAAATGCTCAATATTCTCCCTCAGAAAGTAACAGAGCTCCAGTAAGCTAACCTCTTTTACCTAGATAATGAAGGAGATAAAATTGAGGCTGAAGTTGGTGTTGGTCAACGCCTTCGACGAGGTCGGAAGATAATGGATTCGTCAAGTTTGACATGGGATGATGGGAAATTCCCTTAGAAATATGTATGTATGTACAGGGTGGGCCAAATAAGACCTACCAATTTCACGCAGCAGATCCACAGATTGCCAGCAGTGAAACCACAAATTAGGATGCTGCTCTGCCATTGGCCGCAAAATGTTGTCAATAATTGTTCTGTAAGAAGCCCCAGAAATCGTTTCTAGCGTTTCATCCTCATTCTCGAAGAAATACGGGCCCTTAACTTCTTCGGCCATAACACCACACCAAACAGTGCTTCTGGATGGGTGTAAGTAACTAGTGCTTGATATGCGCTTCATCCGACATCAAAACGTTACCTAAAAAAATCAATTTGTGTGGCTAATTGCGTAAAACGAATAGCGTATTGTAGTCGTTGTTGGTGGTCCTGCTGTAAGTATCCATTATGATTTTCCAAGAGAGTTTTTATTTCGGAAATATCAGACAGCAGACTTGAAAGTCAAAGCTCTGGGTCAATGTAAAATTAAGCACTTCTATAGTGTTATGATTGTGAGGCCAGAAAAGAGAGAGTAGCCCATTATGTGTCGCTGTGGACCTCTTAGCCCGCTCAGATTTCGCTTTTTAGTATTACTACACTGCACTTGAACTAGAGGAATTCAACACCGCAAAGGGGCCTTTCAAGGTTAGAAAATTTTCTGTATACTAGTAAAACTCTACAGCCGAATAGAGGTTTGGATCTCAGCTCAGCTCAAGTACTAGGTCTACTAAGACAAATCTGGTCTACCACACTTTCTGAAAAACAAAAATCAGTAAGCTTTCAAATCATCCTTTTTAAGAAAATAAAATTTTCTATCTACGCTCCAGTCTTGAAAGAGGTCAACCCGATACCCGGTAGTGGTAGGAATAGGAAAGTCCCTCTGCGATGGAAAGACGAGCTGAAGAAGAACTTCATCTTACCTGGCATTTCCAATTGGCGTCAATTGGCAGAGGAAGGAAACGACTGGCGTATTTTATTCCATTGGGCAAAAATCAATACCAAACAAGAAGAAGAACTCCTTACTTAATCATAATCTTTAATTTAGAACGTAATTTTCTAGCATATATTTTATAGACACAAAAGGGTTCAAAACTTATAATTATTACTCAATCTTCACTGATAAAATATGTAACCTCATTCATCATCTTACAGAACTGCGTGTAAAAAAAAATTATAAAAATTTTTAAAAGGGGAAAGAATAAGTAAATATCAGATATTTTCCAGCGCGAAAGTGATTAAGCACATGGCTACTTAAGTACTTAACTAACCAATGCGTAGCAAGGCCTGCATTATTACTAATATAATGCTCGCCTTCACACATACAGTCACTCACAGATGTATTCGTAATTTAGTTTTTTCCCATTGTTCCAAATGTTTTTCATTACAAATCTTTTTCGGTTATTTTCATTTGAAGTATAGCTCATTCTTTAACAAAAACCATATAAATGATTCCTGCAAACGTTATACAAAATTCATAAAAACGAATCAAACTTAAAAAAATGTTCATCAATATTTCAAAATTTTTTTTTAGAATTTTTAGAAAATTTTCTGTATACAGTTTTGTAGCTCGTTATATTTTTTAGTTTTTAGTAATTTTAGTATAATAAAGTGCAAGCTTTAAGTAGCTAAAAATTACCGTTGATTTTTTAGAATTTTTTTTATCGATTTGTTTCCACATAAGCCATGAACAAAACCTATTTTTATATAGAATGAGCTATATTTTAAATGAAAATTAGCGAAAAATATTTATGATGGAAAACATTTTGAATATTGTGAAAAAACTAATTTACGAATACTTCTGTGAGTGACTGTACACATTTTTCAAACGTACACATTTCTCAAACGTATCTTATGTGAAAATCAAGCGCATGAACACGCGCTTCCAAGCAGCAACATTAAGTGAAGGTTAAGTGTGACTTAGCGATTGATAAGTATATAAGAGGAAAATAAGCTGAAGTGGGAAAAATATTGAAAAGCAAATCTGCTATATGGGCAGAAATGGAAGCGAAAAAACTCAGACAAATTTATAAGGTTCAAAAAAAGAAAATTAAAAAAATGGAAAAATTGGTAGAAAAAATAAAATAAATCTAAAGAAAAGAAACAATAGAAAAGGGGGAACAACATGATAGCTCCTCTTTACAAATATTTCCGCTGCTTAGTTAGGCTTTTCTTTTGCAGATTTGATTTTCTATTTTCTTTGTTAGATGCAAAAAAAAGTTAATAAATAAAAAGTAATTTTTTCACTTTTCGCTTTTGTTTTCTACTACTTGATTGCAATAAAAAATTTTGTTTAGCAACGAAAATATATCAACGACATGCAGCGTTGCGTCAGCGCTTTTGCCAGACAAGCATTTACTTTGTATGCCTGATGCGCATCAGTAGTATTTCTTTAAATTTTTTTCTTAGGTTTTATTTTTTTCCTGCCATCACTTTATTTGAGCTGCTGTGCGCACGTTTGCAAAATTTTCAACTTACATACATATGTACTTACATTATCAGCGAAAGCGTCTTCTAGCGTGTCACAGAAAGATTCGCAAGCAAATGCATTCACATTGCAAGCACACGTTTCGCGTGTCAGTATCATCATTTTTCCACTATTCGCATTATCTTTCAAACATCAGCACATTTTTCATATAAACTGACAGTCGAAAATATTTTTTGAGTGCCTCTTTTTCTTCTGCCCTTCGACTCCTACTGCTGCTCTTAAATAAATACTCTTTCCATTGACCTTACTTTGCATATTGAAGCGCTATAATTTATTAACTTATTATTCAACACATTTTTCGATTTGCTTCCTTGGTATTCATTTCCATCACTCCTCACAGCACTCAGCGTTCAATAGCCTTAGAGTCCTTTAAATTGTTTCCCATTTGCTTACCTTCAGCAAATGTCACTCATTCATCGCTGTCAACGTATTTTTGTTTTCTTCTTCTCTTTCTTTGTTCTATGCCCTATGGTCGTATGCTATTTTTATCACACATCACTCATCCAAATGAAAAGAAAACCTTGATGGAAACCCTAGCTGCTCAAATTCACAGAAGTCAATATCCTTTCATGCGTACAAAATTTGCTTTTCATATACATATGAATACATATGTACATACGTATGTAAATGTGGATATATCCTGTTAGTTGAATGAACTTGTAAAATACACGCATATGTATGTACATACATATGTATTTCAGACTGACAGCCTAGCCAGCTGGGATATTGTACACGATATTAATAGCTACTAGCTTTTTCGTTTTGTAAGTAGCTTAAAATGTTTAAGTGAGCTTACATAGATAGGACTTTTTCTTCATCTTGTTTGGCACCGTAGATGACTAAATGATTTTGGTCTTCTGTATCTGGCCTTTCCAACGCACAGTAGGTCTTCCCGTTCCTCTGCTGCTACTAGCGGGCATCGCGTGGGACACAAGCCGCTAAACAGCTTATCGCCTCATCCTCTGCGGTACTCGCCGTCGCCAATACGCACAGGCCGCTAAATCTTCCTCATTATCTTTACCTCAAATACTGCCAGTCCAAGATTTCCAAGGGCCGTCTCATTCTGCGCCAAATACCAGCACCGGCACTATAAGTAACCCAGAGAGTGTAGTTTTCGTACCTAAAGAGAGAACTTTACTTCTCAATTGCCTGCTCAGTACAAAGAAGTAGTTGATGGCCAGAATAACCCGCCGTTGTGTTTCAAGGCTAGTACCCAACTTAACGAGGTCCTCTAATATTTCGAGTCTGCTTACTTAATTTGGCGTATGCCGAACACCTGGTCTATCTACGATGGATTTACTAGGTCTAATGCACACTGATATTGCCCAATCAGTTCCTTGACAGTGGTCTTCAACCCTTCACACAATTCGCTCGATAAGACCTTATACCAAATGCTAAGGGGGCTGATCCCGCAGTAGAAGGAGCATTAACAGCGTCGTCCTTCTTGTGAATTAGACAGAGCACATTAACATTCCAATCGGCAGGTATAGGTTCAGCCGATCATATTTGGGATGCTACTTATCAACTTCTAGTCACTCGCCATACTTGAATAGCTGAGCAGGCGAGGCGTGGACTTCAGCAGCTTTGTTGTGTACTAATCGTACTTTGTCATAGTCAGACCAGACGCTGGGAAATCGTTTCCGTGGTCCGCCACATAGGCTCGGGTTCATATTTACCACTGGTTTCAACGATGTTAATTTAGGAATGCTCTGTACGTCGGTCGCTAGGTGGCCGTGGTTGTTTTTACAAGAATTTTTGCGGGATGTGAAACCCTAAGAGCCATTTCCTGAAGTAGATTTTAAAATTTATCTGCCTTTTAAACACAAATTTTTTTCTGAAACACAAATTTTAATAACTAACTCGAGAAATCGGACGTTAATCGCATACTTTTTGTTGAAAGAAACACAAAACAACGCGTGCAGAAACAGCACTCAGACTTTATGTCTGTAAGTCGCCCAAATTTCTGATCCAATTTTCGCGCGTTCTTCCTATCACCCAGCATTTCGAGCTCTTCGCGCCCGCCTTTCGGCCTCTCTCTTTTTTTACTTAAGGAGAATACGTCTCGATTCTCTTTTCAACTCCCTATATTGAACCTACATAGCGCGCGTTGCATCCGATCGCAGCAGGGCTCTTTAGGCGGTGTCTTTTTTCTCAGAGAACTGACGTTTCGCGTTGTTGTAGCAGCACTTATAAGGCCTGCCTAAAACAGTTACTTAATCAGTCGTAGCGTCAATAAAGGTGCTTTTTCGACGGAGTCAGTTCCGACACTAAAAACTGGTTAAGTGGGTATAAAGAGGCAAATTAAGAGATGGTTATTGTCCGGGTGGGTGCCTTAACAAGCTCTATTAAAGTAAATGTCAAGCATGCTACAGTATCCCGACCTCAGTAGAGCCAGTGTTAGTAAGAACTTTTCAGGCAGCTGAAGCTTTTCGTCTCCGATGGCGTCATTAATGGGCCGAGAGTTGTAAATGCTTTTATGGTCTCTCGCTGAATGTCGTTTATGGCTGTCCAGTGGTAGTGCCATGTAGGTCTGTGTCATTCCTCATCGTACTAGCTGTTCTTTAGGACTCGCAGCAATCAAACTGCTTCGTCGACGGTGGTAAGTAATGAGCGGAATATGTGGACGAATAGCTTGCATATGCCGCCTTGTTGAAGAATCTGCGAATAGGTGTGGGAGTCGAGTGTCGAATATGTCCGCTGCCTATTTCGACCGCAACTTTTCGACATTCAGCTGCCGTTGTATTGCTGGGCGCACATTGGTGTTTGTGTAGATTAGGTTAGGTTTTTCGTGGCTGCGCTCATAAAGCGGTTGATTCAGGCACACGACCTTACATGGCCTTGTTGTGATACCGTAAAAAAGGTTCTTAGAAATTGTGTTTTGAGTCGACGTTAGGTATTTGCATCGTAAGTATGTATGTACGTCTAGGACACTGCAAATGTGTCTTCTGTCTATCAAAACATGATCGATTTGGGTATAAAATATTTCGGATACCGTCGAGGTCGGTCTGCCTCAGCCCCATATCGGACGTTTCGTGGTGGAGTCCACAAAAAAAAACCTTTCTTATCTACCTTGACATCTCATAAATAAGATCTTTGGACGGCTCGTCGTGCACTTCCGTTGGAGGGAGATGCAAATTAGTCTCGTCTCATCACAAATACAATACGGAGTTTGCGCTCATTTACATGGTAGCTGCAATAGATGGTCTAAGGTTCTATGCTTTCCACAGTTGACACGTCCATCGCATTTTTCGGATGTCGATAGAGTCAGCCTTAGTCCGAGGACCGCAACCAGCCGTAAATAGCCACCCATCCCATTAAGGGTGCGCACAGTCTAGGTAAATACACGCATATCATAGTCCTTTAAACGTTCGCCGTGGTCGTTATCAAAGTAAGGCGGTCACATGGGGCGCTTGTTGGAGATGTTTGCGTTAAATATTTAACGCAACGATAAGGCGGTATATGGCGAATTCGTGTTCAGAAAGCAAACGGCTGTGTTGAACGCCACTGGGGCGGGAATTTGAAGATGGCTGTTAAGGTAAGAGATGAAGATGACGATGACAACGAAATGAAGGTGAAGATGACGAAGATGAAGATGATGATGAAAGGGAAGATGAGATGAAGGGTAAGACGAGATGAAGATGAAGAGAAAAGTGGAGATGAAGTTGAAGTTGAAGTTGATGATGAAGATGAGGATGAAGGTAATGATTTCCCAGAAACTCTTTGGAAATTTGTGACAACAACAACATGGAGATGAAGGTGACGATGAGGATGCAGATAAAGATTAAGATGGAGATTAAGGGGATGCATATAAATATGAATACGTAGCGAAGACGAAGATGGAAATAACAATGAAGATGTAGATGAAGACGAAGGTAAAGATTAAGATGAAGAAGAAGTTGAAGGTGTGAAGTTTCACTCAAACGCGTAGGTACTCTACGCGCTCAGTTTTATTTCAGAAGCCCTCTCCGCTGCAGCGACTCTCGCTGGTTGTACTCGCTCATTTCACTTTGGCTACGTCATGCAGCCTAAATGCTTATTTAATAAAATCCATGCAAGTACATACAGGCATCAAAGCACATTTAATTCATTGCTGACGCCGCGTCCCAATTTTTCCTGCCTTCCCCACCCATAGGCTATCTATACCCACTTTGCCTACCACTACCAGTCACAGTAAATACTGCGATTGGAAAAATTTTCCATCAGCCAATTCCACTTAACTAACAGCACAAGTATGTATGTATATCTACAACAAATATAATGGCTAGTTAATTTTCATGTTGTTGCCGAAAACTGGGGCAATGGCAAGGATGTTGCTGACGTTTTTGCTGCACAAACAGACACATACACGCACACATGCATACTGTAGTTATTACTCGTTGTTGCCGCTGTGCTCTTCGCCACATACGAACGAGCATGTATTTGTTAGTGCAATTTGCCTACGTTTTGTTGTTGGGCAATTGTAAATTTTTGCGGTTATTGTACTCAATATACCAACTTCGTTCCATTAAGGTACTTGCATATGTGTAAGTATATTTGTATATGTGTACGCCTGACAGTTGGGTCACTTCTTAGGTACCTTATTGTCGCTCTGTTATTGCACCAGTTGTTATTGTCGTGATTGTATGTATGTATGTACGAGCACTTTCAACGTCATGCCGCGATTGTACATAAATTTGCAATTTACGAACTTTGCTTGCGTTCGGCTTTAACCGTTATAGATGCGAGTGCATGGAGCATGTCGACAGGCAATCAACCTAGCAGTCAATCATAGCGTGCTTCTGCTCCCTCCCCTTCTCCACACATTTTACACAACGAAAATGCATTAAATTCTCCTTTACTCTCTTCTACTCCACACTCAGCCAGTTGACACTATGCCACCGACTCCTACCCAGCCTGCAAGGACTACTTTCGTAGTAAATACGCGCAATTTAACGCGTCCCCTGTTACTCGTACAGCAGCCGCCATTCGGTGCCTCGTGTACCTGTTACCAATTACCTGTTCAAATTGTTGGTCAACCAGCTGACCGAGCGACCGACTTAACGGTGCATTTACTCGACTACTCCCTTTCGGTTATTGCGTCATTAATGCAATGCCAGCCAGCCAGCCATCCATCCATCCAACGAGTATGGATGGCAAGAAGTGTTTCATTTAGTTCTTTGTTCAGATGTATTGTAGGTGTGTAAGCGTTTGTAAAAGTGCAAGAGTTTGCCTCTAGTTGAATGTGTGTGTGTGTGCGTGTGAATTCTCATTATTTCTTTTATTTTGCTTTTCTCACAAGTGGCTTTCACGCTTGAAGCATCGCAAAAGTGTGGGGCGTGGCTATGTATGCACTCTAAGTTACGGTTCAGCGAACAGCTGTCGAAATTAAGGACAACTTCTTTGAGAACTCAAAGTTAATGCGGAAAAAGTTAAGTAAAAATAGTGTTGGAGGGAAATACAAACATTTGAGATGAATGGAAGGCAGCGGTAATGGGTGTAGAGAACTTAGAAATATAGGGCACTTATTGAAAGGAAGTCAAACTCTGGTTTCAGTGGTAAAAGCAAGCTGGATGGACTCTTATTTATCGCCTTAAAACATTCCTTAAAGCAGCCAAGCCTAACTAGCAGCGCGGAATGAATTCAAGATCTGCGCTCACAAACTTGAAGAGATTGGCGTAAAAGCAACTAGCCTGAAAGCAAAATCGCAAGCGCCGGGAAATTTCCTTCCAATAAAACTATAGATCAAAAAAGAGAGACACAAGTGAGCAATATCGAAAACACGAACTAAAAACCACAACCATCCAAGATGTGCTGAGACAAAAATGAGAACAAATAGAGAATACTTACTAGCTCTGAAGAGTTTCCTCGCGTGGATTTGTAAAATACCTAGATCCTTAGATCCCAGCTCGCAAAAACGAAAAAATTAACGATGGAGCGAATGGCTTGGGATATCGCTATGGTCCAGAAACTTCCTTGTATAAGTGAGGAACGTCGGTGTAACAATAACTCGAGATAACATTATGCGTATATAAGTACGTATATTTGTTGTCGAAGGCATAGGAAAGATAATTGCTTTAGTAGAAGAAAAATATCTAGCTCCTCTACAACCCAGGTCACAAAAGCGAAAAAGTGAACGAGAAAGAAAACAGCTTGGGAGCAACATCGTCACTAGAGTCTAGAAACTTCTTTTCAATAACAACACCTACTATGAGAGATGTGCTCCGGCAAAAAAAAA
>NW_023458567.1:9224867-9308774 GCF_013731165.1 Rhagoletis pomonella | reverse complement strand
TGACAGGGCACTGCAAGATAAGGTAGCTATGTATGCACTTAGGAGTACTTTGTTAAGGAGTAGCCTACAGGTTTTGTGGGATGGTGGAGGAGACCCCAGAGCATACATATCGCACACTAAATGGTGTGAATGTGTTTGAATTGTTACTACCAATTTACTGTCCCCATCCAGAATCTGGAATATGACAACCTCCAAAATGTTAAATTTATAGATAACCTAAGCGTCTTAAGGGCTAGCATAATACATCTAGCTAGGCCGCTGTGTGTTATGTTTGACCAATTTCATTTTTTATTTTCGACAATTGCGGTCATCGGTAATTCTCTGGCAAGAATTTGCATAAAGAAAAGCAAACACCTTCGCTTTTCGCAAAATGAACTTTTGATTTCTGAAATGAAAACAAGGATATAAAAAATCCTTTCAAAAGCACCAGCAAAGCAAAGTAATATTCAGTTCAAGCAAAGCTCAGAAAGAAAATCAAAGATAAACACAAAGTTAAAGCAAACATTGGCGCAACGATGCTGAAGAAGATGACAAATATGCAAATGCAAAAGAGTCAAAAAGAGTGTTACAAAAAAAAGAAAAGGAAGAGGTTAGCAAATACTGGCGAGATGGCAAAAATAAGCAAAGGGAACTTTTTGAAGCAAAAGTGAAGGCAAATAAAGGCGCGGATGTGCAAACATAAGCGACAAAGAAGTAAAAAGGTGTGAGAAGTTGCGCGGGTAGATTAAAAAAATTGTAAGCAACTAGCTACACGGCGAAACCGAATTATAAAAGGTAAGAAAGTAAATTTATTCATATGTAATGAGTTGAATACTAGGAAAGCAATGTGTAAGAAGTAAAACGGCTGGCAGAAAAAGGATATGTCAGGGTAGTAGTTGCAGAAGGTGTCAAGGAATGAAGAGGTGATAAAAAAAAGATAAACCAAAAGCAGAGACGGAGTGCAAAGTTATACTCGTTTACGTTGGAGTATGTATTATGTTGAAGGATGACGAAAATAAATTTAATGCAACAAATTTTAAAGAATTTATAACATTAAATTACATAAGTTAATACGAATTCAATCAAATACAAATTAAATTAAATACCAACTAATGAAATAAAAAAATTTTAAAATATGTGAAATTAAACTCAATAGGATTGATATAAATTATACAGAAATAAAAACTAGGAAAGAAAATTTAATTAAAGTCATAGAAATTTTTCGGAAAAAGTTCCAAATTAATTAAATTAATTCAACTAATTTAAATTTAATTAAACAAAAATATATTCAATTAAAACTCGTGAAGCAAAACTAGCCTCAAATTAAAAAAAAAAAATAACGTTATTAAAAAAAAAATAAAAAAAAATAAAATTAATTAATGAAATATTAAATTAAATTAAAAAAATTAATAACAAAACCAAATAAATAAAATAAAACAAAATAAGCTAAAAAGTAAATAAATTTAAATATAGTACCTATGTATGTGTGAAGGTTTTGAGTCCAAACCCGAATACTTAGAAATATACACTGTAGAGATTTTTGTAAAAATTAGTTTTCGAAAAAGGAATCTTTCAAGCATTAAGAATAGCACAAAATAAAATATAATAGACCAAAAAATTAATTTAATCAATTTGGAAAATATATAGATATATTTAGTACATATACTGGTATTCATACTTAATAAAAAATTAAATTTTTAGAAAAGTTTAATTTTGAAAAATTTATAACTTTTGGAAAACGGAATTTTTAGTGGCAATAAAAATGAAATAAAAAACAATAACATAGAAAAGTTAAATAAAAAATTAAATGAATTAAAGTATCATTAAATAAAATATTCAAAAATTTTTTAAAAACGATTTAAGTGAAATGAAACAGAATGAAATTAAATAAAATTAAACTAAAAAACAAAAACTGATATCTATACCAAATCAATAAATATTATTCTTTTTTTAATTTCGATTCCGGAAGTATTCACAAAAATTACTTAAATAATATAAAGCTGAAAAAATTAAAAATAAATAATAAAAATAAGAAAAATTTGTGTTTTTAATTTTGTGATAGCCATTAAAATTTCCCCAAAACGTACTTTTAAAAGGTAATGAAAGCAATAGGAATTAAAAAGGATAAAATTTAAATAAAAAAAAAAAAAAATAAAATAAAAAAAACAATGAAATTAAATTAAAAAAGGGAAAAAATAATAATTGAATAGCATTAAAATACTTCTTAAATTAAATGAATTGGAATATAGCTAAATAACATACAAAATATAAATTCTATTTACATATGAATACTAAATTCTAAAATTTTAAACTCTTTAAAATTTCAATTGTAATAAAATTTAAATTAAATTTAATTTAAAAATTATAAAGTTTAATAAAATATTAAGTAAGACAGATAATTCATAGTAAAAAAAAAAATTAACTAAAACAAACCACATATGGTGACTTCGTTTCTACCAAAAAATGTCGCATTTCGATTGCCCCCTTTCTGTTTTCGTGTTCGATTCTAAAATAAGGGCAAAAGGGAGAAAATTATTGGTTCGTTTCTTAAAATTTCACACTCTTGTAAGTCAAAAAGGCATATTTTTTGGCGTTTCAAGCTTTGTCAGGGGAGATGGTTGCCCTGAAAATCAAATGGTTGCGTAAAACGATAATATTATGAATTGTGTGAGCTGGACAAGGGGCCCTTTAACAGGGTTGAATGTAACATCAAAAATATTTTGCACCGTGCAAGGGCCACATTTTTTGGTAGAAACCATTAATTAAACTGTAAACACAACTATAATTTTTAGAAAAAAGATTTTTAAGGCATTAAAATTAATATAAAATAGATTAAATTAAAAAAGAAACAATAAAATAAAAAAGAATAATAAAAAAAATTTAATAAACCAAAACATTTAATTAAAGTAAACAACAAAAGATAATTTAAAATTTAAAGATAGAAAAAAATTGTATAATGATAAAAACGAAAATTTTTCGAAAATAGAATTTATAAAGCCAAAAAAATAAAGTCTAACTTAAAAAATTAAATAAAATAGAGTAAAACAAGATTAAGCAACCATAAAATTTAGCTAAACGTCAGTAACAAAAACGCATAAAATGTAAAATAAAACAAAATAAAAAAACTAATTATATATAAAAAAAATAAAAAATCAATATTTGTGCAAAACCAAAAATAAAAATCTATAAAAATTTTAAGAAGCATGAATGTACGAATTTTTTTTAAATATACTGTCGACAATTTGACAAAATATTGTAATTTTTCTAGAAAAAATATTAAAAAAACGAAGTGAAATTATGTACATTAAATTAAAAAAATAAACTATACTTTGAAGCCTTAATTTTCACCACTCACCTCAAGATAAACATCGCTGTCCGGATTGAAGGTGTCATTCACCCGCTGAAACGTGTAATTCACATGTGGTATTGAGTGCAAAATGCGCACCAATATGCTGGGTTGCTCCATTTTGTCGAATGAAATTCTATGTGCGGGTGTGTATGTATGTATATGTGTGCGTTGATGCTGCAGTTATTTCTATTGTAATTTGTTTTACACAGAAATTTCACTAGCTATTCAACATTTACTTGATTACAATTTCAATAAATTTTGCACATTCAAATAGCAGAAACTTGCACGTTTCATAAATAATGCTTGTCTACTTTTAGGCGCATTATGAGAAAAAAAACGAAAATGGAGCGAAACAAGCTAAGAAATTAC
This sequence comes from Rhagoletis pomonella, assembly GCF_013731165.1. Lineage (NCBI taxonomy): Eukaryota > Metazoa > Arthropoda > Insecta > Diptera > Tephritidae > Rhagoletis > Rhagoletis pomonella. The sequence continues at coordinate 9,305,077 of NW_023458567.1, read as the reverse complement.
ACTTTTTCGCTTAACTTTTGACGTCACAATAATATACGAACGCACGTACGCACTGACGCACTCACTCACTCACTTACTCACGAAATTAGAGTGACAAGAGAGCGCGCAGGCGAAGTATGGACAGTTGGAACGCATGTGGTGTATACGATATGGGTTTTTTTCTTCGTATTTGAGTGTGTGTACGTGTGTGTTGAAAAACGTGCTACGTGCTATTGCGTTATTTATGACTTTTTTAACACAATTTATATTTTGGCTAGCATTTTTACACGCTCTCTTGCTTTATTCTTACTTGCTGCTGCTGCTGCTTAAATCGTAGCAGACTATTGGGCGCTAAAGCGTGTGGGTATGTGTATACACTTTTTTTTAGCTTCTTTTGTTACAAGCAATTCGTTATGTTGCAAGTTTAAGTGAATTTTTGCACATTTTTGGGCACAAATTTTGCCTTATGGTGCACAATTTTTCACACTACTGCGCTGAGTGCTGCACCTTTTTAGGCGATGTTGATTCAATTTCAATACATCGCTGCTTAAATTTTTTTTTTAGTTTAGCATATTTTCAACAGCTATTGCTAATATATTTAATCGCGCTCTTCACAGTTGTTTTTGCTTATTTTGCGCTTTCCACAGATTCTAAGAAATCTAGCATACTTTTAGGGGCATTACAGTATCAGCTGCTCAACTTCAGACAAAACTTTTACTGCACTAAAATATTCTCTTCTATGTGTTGCGCAAACTTTCATACCTATCTATAGCGTAGCATACTTTAACGCGCTAGAAAATTTTCCAAATTTCTATGTTTAATGAAAATATTCTTTTTTTAATATTTTCGCACTCGAATTTTTAAAAAGTCACAGCCTTCGCGTCGTCTGCTTGCCTTGCCCAAAATTTCTTCACTTTCCGTTTTACATAATACATTGCATACTTTTGGCCGCTTGCACGCATATACATATACACACACACAGTCAGCGTCTGCCCTTAGTTTAGCACACTTTTAGGCGTTAACCTGCCGTCGTTGGCTCAGCCACTCAGCTGTTTTTCATTCGCTTTGGCTTTGCTTTCACACCAAATTGCCAAATGTAGCATATTTACAGGCGCTAAACGGCGTTCGCCCCTACATACGTGCTTTTGGGAGTTTTTTTTTGGACTTTGGGTGCACGTAAACTATTTATAGCATAAATTTAGGCGCTGCAAAGCTATTCACGTGACACACAAAATCTCGGCGCACACGAACGCACGCACCTGCGTACGTACAGCACGAATGTAAATATGTGAGGAATTTGAAGTATGTTGTCGTCAAGACTTTTTGTCGGTTTGATTTTCGTGAAAGTGTTTATGTGATGTATATATGTATGTATATTTTTTGAGCCAAGTTCCTCTGCACATACATACATGCAAATCTAACACGGTTGTTGGGGCTCAGTGAGTGTCGCAGTCAGCGTCAACGTCAACGCTGCGCACATTTTCCTAGTTTTCTCTGTTGTTGTTGTTGTTGTTCAGGTCTTCTTAGCTGCCGTTTGCGCTGCACAGCATCCTTGCTGCTAGCTAAACAACGCTTGCGATACGTTCCATACGTTCCACGCCGCGCTGTTAGCGTCACTGTGCGCTCCTTGCTGCAATCGCCTGCCGTCGTCACAGGGGAGGACTCACCGCCAACCGCACTGCCGCTTTCGCCGTCTCCACCTCGTACGCGCGCACTCGTTTCTTGTTTCTGTGCTAAATTTTCACTTTCGTTTTCACACCCAAAAATTTTTTTTCGTTGCGACTTCGCCAACAACGCTTAGCGCAGCCAGTTATTTGAGTTCTGCATAGATTTTTTCATCGCGTTCAACTTTTTCGTTCACAAATTTCCTATTCACTTTAAATTTTGATAATTTCTTTCTTTTTGCAAACACTTTATAAAGTAATGATTTTTTTTCGCGTCACATCGTTCGAAATTTTCATCCGCTTTTATATTCGTTGGACAGCTACCTACGCTGTGCTGCTCACTTCTGTCTATGACTGGTAGTTTGCCAGGCTTGTCAGGCAGCAAAAGTCAGCAGTAGCGAGCCTTGCTGCAGTTGCGCTCACTCTATCCTCTCTTGAAAAATACTGGCACTCTCTCACTTATTTTTCTACCACTTGCTGTCAAATTAGTGCGCTCTAATTCACCACACAGCCACACAGGTCCTCTGCTGTCGTGGCTTAGCATTTGACTTGCAATCACTCAGCCCGTTCAGTGTCCTGCGGTCTGCTGATAACCATTTTCACAATCTTGCAAAGTTTTCGTTTTTCCTTTTGTTTACCTTTAGTAATTCAATTTGACATCTGCTATGTTGAAATGTTGCCTAATTGGCAGCTTACGAACTGCTGAGCATGGTGAGTATAGTACAAAGGGTGTTGCCAGTGGAGTTTGAAGTTATTTTTCATGAATTGGAGGCACTGTAAAAGAAAGAAATTTAATTTATAAGATATCATGACAAAATTCATACTAAATCGATGATTTGGTTTGGACGAAGCGGAGGCCATAACGATTATAAGAAATAAATTTAAATATTGCTGTATAATTATTACTGAACAATGGAAAAATTTGTTTTCGTCTCCTGAGACGATAATCGTTAGACTAAAAACTTTTTCATCTTCCCCTAATAATTATATGCGACTTTTATTTTTTCGTCTCGCGGGACGTTTATTTTAAGACGGAAATGATTTACGTATTTTCATAATAATTATATGGGACTTTTATTGCTCGATTTTCGAGTGTCAAACTGAAGGGCTTTGCCTTAACGTAGTTTTAGTTTTCTGACAAGTGTTAGAAACTTAAATTCAATATAATCGAGCTCTGAGTCATTTGCCTTAATTTCGTGAAATCGGCTGTACATGTACCAATACTATTAAGAGAAAATGTCGGACGTAAATCATTTTCGTCTTGACGAGAAAAATTAAAGTCCCATATAATTATTATGAAGAGACGCAAATCATTTAAGTCTTGAAATAAACGTCCCGAGAGACGAGAAAATTAAAAGTCCCATATAATTATTATAAGAAGACGAAAATAATTTCCAACTGAAAACAATCGTCTCGCGTGACGAAAAAAGATATTTCTCGTAAATAATTATTATACAAAGACGAAAAATAATTCTCTTAAATAATATTATTTTGGGTCTCTGGGACGAAGCAATTCATGCATTAAAAAAATAAAAACCACACAAACAATTAAAGTTTTGAATGTACATACATAGGTATACTCACAAAGTAAATATTAATGTATCTTTTGTCCTAGTAAGTACTGATAGAAGAACAGGTAGCGGTCATTGCAGCATACATACTTGACCAAATATTTATTTATTTATTTTTTTTGATTAGGACACTCTTGCAGCAAATATGCGGTATGTATTTATTATGTGCGTATGTATGTACACATTTTTATTTTAATTCTTCAATAGTTATTGAAAGCAAAATTCTAACGAGATTTTGAAAATTTTGTTCATGGATTCTTATCATTTAAATAGTCATACTTATGTATGCATGTATATACCGTAGACTGGTTCAATAAAATGGACTATCCTTTTCTTTCAAACTCCTGTGTGACATAATTTCGGGACAGTGAAATAAGACAACTGTCAATAGCGCAGCGCTTAATATTAAGATCTAGATGTGGTGCGTCGCGAATTTCTATTTTCCATATAAATTTCATTACTCGATAAGAATGATAAATTTTTGCAGGAAATTAAAGGCTTTAAAAAACTCTCTTATGATTTTTCCATAAGCCCACTCATCCAAAAGTTACTCAAGATTAAAGTAAGTATTTCCCAGAGGATTTCGAAGAAAAGATACGTCGATTTTTTGAACCAGTCTAATTTACATACAAATTTATTTTTCCAAGCGTATATCTAGAAAAAGCATACATCCATACATATGTATGACTACATTTCTATGTTAGTCATTTATGTATTTACAATGCGATATGAGCTCATGGCTTCGTCATTTGTTTATTTACATATTTCTAATATGATTACTTGTAAGTGATATTACGTTCATAGAAATATTGAATCCAGTATATAAGCTAAAGAAATATGAACGATGTTTGTAGTCAAATATTTAAGTATGCGTTTTTTGTAAAAATTCGCGTTTCTTGTAAATAAGGAAAAAAAACAACGTGAAATATGAGCTTTAACAGTTAATTTGATTATTTTCAAGAAAGAAAACGATTTTTTTTTTAGATTTCATTATTTGCAATTAGATACACACCTATGTACATGAATATACAGTGACTCAGACAAATGACCACGTGTTAATTTTCTTCAAATGTTCGTATGTTTTTCGAGATAATTTTTTATTTTTTTGTTATTTTTATATAAAGATATCGTCTAAGCCGTGTAAACCACAGTTTCAAACTTTATACTAAATTTAGGAAAATTCAACTAATTTTCATAAAAACTTCAACTTTTTATTTTGAATTTTTCGAAAATTTTTGGGTATGCAGTTTTTTGGCCCACACAATTTTAGACCAATGAGTGGCAAGTTTTAAACGGTTAAAAAGTCGCGTTGATTTTTGACAACTTTTTTTGTTGACGGATTTTCGCACTTTTTTCATATAAGTATGAATTTCTTATGAACTAAAACGCGGGATACCGTCAGCACCAAAATTTCAAAATACCAACGCAAGTTTTTGTAAATTGCGCTTGTTATATTAAAAAACCCGAAATAGTAGCCTCCAAAAAAAAATTCTCTAAAATCAACGCGAAGCTTGCACTTCATTAGACTAAAATTGTATGGGCCCTAAAATTGCATACCCAAAAATTTTCTAAAAATTCAGAATAAAAAAATGAAATTTTGATGAAAATTTGTTGAATTTTCCTAAATTTTGTATAAAGTTTGAAATTGTGATATACTCGGTTTTGGTTAAAGCTTAGACGATATTTTTATGTAAAAAATAGCAAAAAAAATTTATCCTGAAAAACATTACGAATATTTGAAGAAAATCAACACGTGGTCATTTGTTTGAGTCACTGTAAGTACATACAGTGGCATGTATGAAAGTATATGCAATATTTCAATACTTATGATGTGCTAATAAGCTTATTTAGAATAGTTAAGAAAGAAAAATTCGACAGAAAAAGTTGAAGGTGAATAACAAAAGCATAAAAACACCTCACTCATATATGAATGTACATTTGACCCGCAGCAATTTGCAAGCAAAAAAAAGTTCGCCGTACACCTTCGAGTGTAAAGTATTTTTGCAGGCAATTTCGAAATTTTTTTTTGACGTATTCTATATATATTTTTCGGTGACACCTACATAAGTATATTCGGCAATGCAATTTTTTTTAAATATTTTTATTGGTATAATCGAAATATTTCCTTAGCAAAATTTTAATAAATTTCGGCGAGCATTAATTTAGTGACATTAGGGCGGTACGCTGGGGTGATAAAAATTGAGATCAGGTACTTGAGATGAATGAACTTTGGAACACAAAAACAAAAAATTCTCCTCGAGACAAAAACATTCAAAAATATGCATGTATATGTATACTACTGTAAAAGACGACTATATATGCTGAAGATATGACGAAAACTGTAAAAAGGTCAACTTTTTTTTGAAATTGCCTTGTAAAAATACTTTGGATACGATAGTGTACGGTGAATTTTTTTCTGTTACGTTCCAATGTACAATATTCATCGTCGTAAAAATATGTACATAAATATGTTTATATTACAAACAATTTTTAGTGATAAACAATTAAAAATCGAAAGCGAGGACATTACTGACTGCAAAAGCCACAGAAAATTACTCGCAAAAAAAATTATAGCGGGAATAATAATGGTGTATGGAAATGGAACACAACATACTACTGATTAAAAGCAACTGGGACGAAGAAAGGCGCAGAGCTGTATTTAAATACGTTGCAGCGGTTTTTTAATCTTTCAGCCACCGACTCACAGTGGTTCAAAAGTGGCATTTTGTGTTCACAATTCACTGGAGCCTTAATTTTTCTTTCAATTGAATTTTTTTAATGAAAGCTAATTAAAAATTTGCAGGACACCAATTCATCCAATTTTTTTTTTAATTTTTGTTGGATTGTATTATAAGAAAAATCTGAAATGCTATAGAAAAAAATTTCACTAAAATGAGTTTTTTTTTTGAGTTTCTGAAAAAAAGTTGGGTATTCAGTAAAAAGTGCAATTTATAAGTGGCTAAGAGGTCGCGTTGGTTTTGGATAAGTTTTTTCGCTTACATTTCGAGCACATCTGCATGCCAAATGGGACATAAGAGGGTTTGTCATATTATTAAAAACCAACGCGAACTCTCAGCCACTTGCAACTTGCACTTTATTATACTAAAATTTAATGATCTATACAACTGCATACCCCAACAATTTTTTTAAAACCAAAAAGAAATTATTTATTTTGGTCAACATAACATTTAAAATTTGTTTGGGTAAAATTATTGTCGTTTTGGCGGAACCCCACATTTGTTTTCAATTAGTTTTTATTGTGTAGCATTTATTAACTGGAATAGGAGAAACGATTTTCTTCAAAATTGCAACTTTTTCTGTACTTTGCACTAAAAAATTTAATACAAACAAACAGAAATTCAAAATTCGGGCTCAACTAGTCTCTTTAAAATTTTATTAGCTTTCATTAAAAAAAATTAATTAATTAAAAAATCAATTAAGTGAAAAATGAAGGTCTCAGTAAATTGTGAACACAGAATGCCAATTTTGAACTACTGTGCGACTGCTCTTGAACTGCGACAACATCTCACAAACAGTATATCTTTATTTTATTAAATGCCACCAAAACAATTTTAGTATACACAAGTATGTAGTAGTGAGCTTGCTGCCGCTGTGAGAGATTTCGATAATGCTTTTGTTCAACTCAAAAAGCTGGAGCTAATAATATGTTACCAAAAATGACTGATCGCCTAATAGAAAAGTCGAATGCCAAAATTTAGGCAATTGTCTTGGTATTTTGTTGTTGCTTGCAAAGCAACTTTGGTACTTACACTTTTTGCTAAGTGTTTGGCCGAGCTTCTCCTCCAATTTGCCGTGTGCGTCTTGATATTGTTACACAAATGGAAGGAACTACAGTTTTACGCCGCCTCCGAACGGCAAGTGGATTTTATGAAATTTTTTTTTTTTAACGCAGACATACACTCGGAGGTTTGTCATAGCCTGCCGAGGCGCGACAGCCTTTTTGAAATTTTTTTTTTGAATGTTTCTTTGACATTGATCGATACCTGGGCCTATGGAGTGGTATTACCCAACTCTAACCAAGCAGCTACAGCGGCCTTTTATAGGTAAATCAAGGTCACGTAAAAAATGTGATTAAAAAAATACTAATTAAACTCATGGCGCCTTCCTAATTTGTGAATGCGTATAAAATTATTGACTAGCAGAAAAAAAATAACTGAAATCTTTACATATGTATATATGTAAGCACATTAGGGTGCGTCTTACTTTTCAACTTGGACCCACAAAGCAAGACTCGCGCTTGATAGGTGCCTTTGGTCATAAAAATGTGGTTGGTATGCGAAAAATTTTCGAAATCGGGTAATGGCTCTATAACTTCCAAGCCTAACGATATATGAAAATCTCGTTCTTTTACTTTCTTTTCGTGAATTATATGTAGGTTCCTTTTCCTATTTTATTGGAAATTTAAGAATTAGCGTATATAACTTTAAAGCTCTTGAAGCTGATGCTTCCCTTGTCCAATTTTGAATGCCCATACTGTTTTTTACAATAAATTGGCTGATCGCCGCTGTGGTGTAGTGGTAAGCAGTGCGCGCTTCCACTCATCAGCACCTGGGTTCAAGCCTTGCTCAAAGCAACATCGCAAAAAAAATTTAGAAAAAGGTTTTTTCTTAACAGCGGTCGTCCCTCGGCAGGCAATGGCAAACCTCCGAGTGTATTTCTGCCATGAAAAACAGCTTCTCATAAAAATGCAATCGCCGTTCGGAGTCGGCGTAAAACTGTAGGTCCCTCCGCTTTGTGTGACAACATCAAGGCGCACGCCACAAATCGGAGGAGAAGCTCGGCCAAACACTAACATATGTGTAAGCGCCAATCTATTATTATTATTATTTACTTTACAGTACATAGTATCTATTTTTAAAAATTAATTTTTCTATTTATTTCACTGCTCATTAGTCATTTACGTTTCTAGTATCAACTGTAGCACAAAACGATTACCGTCGCTACCTGCATACTAAGTTCACTAGTCTTTTTTCATACTTATTATTTTGTCATAGTAAAAAAATTAATAGTAAGAGGCATACAGATAAATAGGAACGTCGAGGCAAACTACTGTTGGAACAATGGAAATACAGAGAGTAGTGGCTGAGGCCTTATACTTATACATATACCTATACATATATGTATGTACATACCTACACTTTTGAAAGCATGTTTAGATAAGTACATATGTATGTAGAAACATTCATAAATATATAGTAAGTAAGTACGTATCTATAAAGGAATATGTTTTTCTATACTTGCTCGTAAGTGCGACTCTTGTCAGTAATCATCAAGTGACGTGAAGTTTTTTTCGAAAGCTGCTTTATTTTACGAGTATTTCAAATGTGATCTGCTCTCATAGCGATTGCGATCGCGAAAGCACTTGAGTAGACAGACAATTGTCGGCTTACTTTGAGTATAAACAGAAGCAGACATTCTTGCATCTCGAAAAAAGTTTAAGTAATTGTCTTTTAATTTGTATGTATGGCAATATGGCGGCAAAGGTTTTTGTCTAGATTTCTTAAGGCAGGCAAGGCAATAGAAACATCCATTGAGAAAATAGGTTTGATGACTTCTAAAATAGACTTTGCTTCACTTTTTTGCAGTCATTTACCTACTTCTACTTCTTATTTGGCACTACAACTGCTTGTCGGTTTGGGGGCAGACAGGCACTTCTGCGCTTGGCCCTTTCATTTTGTTTGAGGGCGCACTCGCTTTCTTTGTCCAACCATGGATGCCGAGTGGAATGATCTTTTCATTGGAGCATATTCATCCGTGCATAGAACATGCCCAAGTCAGCGCAATCGTTGTATTTTTTATGCGCTTAATTAAATTTATTCGTATCGTTAAAAGGCTCGTACAGCTCGTCAATCCATCACCTTCGGTACCCGCCCGCCACGGGAACAGGGCTGTAGATCTTGCATAGTTCTCAAGAAATCCCCCAAAGTCTTCTCATCTTTGCTTAGCATCTTTCATGTTTCTACGCTATATAATAGGACGGACATGATGAGGGACTTGTAGAACGGAATTTTTATTCGTCGAGAGAGTTCTGCTTTTCAATTGTGGAAATAGGATCCCATTACGTATCGTCGACAGAACCTTAAAAGTAATATTAAGAAGTTAATTCTGCGATAATTGGCACAAGCGGCGGGATCTTCTCTCTTGACAAAGTACACAGAGGTTCCCATCTTCAGGTAACGGCTGTTCGCCGCCCGCCTGTTTTGAAAAGCTTGGCCGGTATACCGTCGGCACTGGGGTATTTTTGTATTTTTAAAAAACATCATTCCGGTTTTCATCCCCCGATGTTGCCATTCATAAGCGTTGCGAAGTTTACTCAAGTAAACTATGGTCATCCGTTAACAGAGTTTCAACTTCGTCTCTACAGAAGTCAGCCTTGGTCTTGAAGCCATTTGATTGCTGCCTTTTTTTCTGATACAAGCTTTCAAGCGGTCAGATTGTCTGCACCGCAGCTGTTTTGGTTTTGAATATTGTTCGAATTTGTTTCTCCCTAACTCTATTTTCTTTAGCCTATTAACAGCGGAATGTAATGATTTCCTTTCTAAGTCGTAATTTTTTTTATACCAAGTTTTGCAGTTTTTATAGCTTGGATCTGACGGAGATATAAATATTAAATTCCAGGCCTTTTTATCTTTAGTAGGACTTGTAGCCCAAATCCGCTTATGGTATTTTGGGTATAAACAATTTTAGTCAGGCGAATCGTCACATATTCTGTTGTAGCAAGTTGCCGTAGAGCGATGATCGAATCGACGGATTCTATATAAAACAGACTACCATAGAATTTAGCTTAGCGATCAGAATTCCTCAAGTGGTGTCTTTTCTTAAACAAAGTATGCACATCGAAAGCTTTCCTACAAAAAAAGCAAAGGAAAGAACCGGCTACCATCTTGAGGAACTTTCTATACCGTCGCGACGGTTTCAAGACTGAAAATGAAACTGGAGCTGGACGGCTTTTATATGGCATAGTGGGTGGTACGCGACAGACGGCGCGGACAACAAGTCAGGGCTTGCTGCGATAGCCAAACTGGCCTGGAGACTTTGAAAATCGCTTGTAACGTTTTAGCGCTGTACGTGCCATTTTGATGCGTTATCTCTGGAATCTGTGATGCTGTCTGCTACCATGATTCGTTGGTATCTTCAAACGACTAGAACTTGTCGATGAGCATTCAGAAATCTCTTTTAGATCTTGCATGAAAAATTTGCTTAGTATTTCATAGCTTTTAAGCGCTAGTACCCGACTAAGCGGAAGCCCCTGAATCTCAGGGTTAAAAATCCAATCTGGTAACCGTGGTTGTTGCTGATGCCAATGCTAGACATGCTCCTGGACTATACGAAAAAGTGGATGCGTTTGGTACTCCTTCACAGTTTCTTTCCTCCTCGAGGCTTAAAAAAAAATCGCAGGTAAACTCAGAAGGCAGTAGGTACTGGTGAGAAGTACCCTTGGTTATGCTTTCACTAGGAAAGATAAACATCTTCCGAACAGAGCTGATATCAAGTTGCTTATTGGCTATCTGACGGGCCATAATAATCTGCGCTCTCTCACACGCACCAGATTGGTATTTCCACAGAGACGGATTGTCGTCTTTGGCTTGAAGACATTGGAGCACATTATATGTGATTGTCCGGCATTGGCCAGACTAAGACTGCAATGCTTCAGTTCTTCCACAGTCGGTACCCTTAAGGTTAGGCATTCGTCTACCAAGAAACTTTTAGAATTTAAAACGGAGGCCGTCAGGGTTAGGAACCATCACAGGGATACAAAATATCTTCTAGGCCGCGGTGTCCTTTTCCGTTACATCCAAACCATTTACATTACATTATAAGGTAGTCGGAACGGGCATGGGTTGACCAGATTTTCAGAAAACACCACGGCAACACAATACAGTATATCGACGGCTGAGTGAAAGTTCGACCTATTTCGGCAGGTGGTTCGAAAACGCCCTATCTCAGCAAATTTTTCAATAACACCCCATTTCAAAATTTGATTGAAGAGCGCTCTATCTCAGAATTTGTAAAAGCATGGTAAGTTAGTATTGGCCTTATACATAATGACCGTATACATTCACAGTACAAGTTTGGCTTAAGTCCGTATTTTTTATTGAAACAATTACATATTAACACACTGTTATTACTTTTTGAAAACAAATTTTTTCGAGCACTAAAAATTCGAAGCCACTTTTATTCCTGCACTCGATGTTCCCAAATCAAAACCAATTTATTTTGCTAGATAACCAGGGATGGAAAAGTAGGTACAATTGTACCTTTTTCCGACTTTTTCGAACCAAAAGGTACATTCGGTGCACTGAGCTTAATTTAGGTACAATTAGACGATAGCCAAATAAATATCCATATTTAAGACTACGTTACCGCGAAAAAAAATTAAGAAAATTCTTCTAAGCGAGGAGAAATGGCAACTCATATATCATTGTGAACATGTTATTATGGCAAGAAGAAATCTTTGCAAAGTGGCCAAGTTCCTTAATTAAATTCTTTGCGAACAGTGAAAAACTTTTCACCTTTTGGAGGATTTCATACTGCATGTATGTCAATTTCAGTTGCGAATGAGTTGAAAGTGCGGAAGAATATAATTAAAGGCGGTAATATCTGTAGTCTGAATGTAATCTGGCGAACATTTATTCTTGCAACGGTGGATAAGTAAGAAAGATTGAAGCCCAAGTTCGGCTGCCTACGAAATACCCCATAATGTTTTGTATCAAAGGCCTGGTTTAGAAAATAGACCCAAATTGTTTATGTATGCAGTGCAATCTAGTCCAAATAGAAAGCCTTGAGCATTTGCTCTTCAAGTACCCAATTTATTATTTCTTTAGGGACGACTACATATCACCCCTTGTAAAAGAGTTTGAAAACAAACTAATTCATATATTACAATTGACCGACCAATTTACAGTCAGCATGGTGTACCTTTATGTTGTGAGCTGTTAGCGATTCAGAGCCAACATATTAAATAAATAAATTGTGTAAACTAATGCAATTTTCTTAAATTCTTTTTTAAGTAGTTTTCCTTTCAGTATATTTGTGAATAATTGTGTAATTCTCAACCATGTAAACTCAAATGTAACAATATGAGAAAGACCGCTAAAACAAGACCGTTCCTAAGCAGGGTTAAATAAAATGAATGATACGGAAAAAATTATACCCCTTTTTTATATCAAAAAATATTTAGAGGTCGCTTAAAGTTGTTCTTGTATTTTATACGGGGGAAAAACCAGTTTTCTTAAAAATGGTTTAGAATTCTTGAAAATCAATATTTCTTAATTGGAAAAGTTTGGTTCTCTTTAAGAGACTGCTAATGATAATACCCAATTGTTAATTTTACCATCTCCAATAATAGCGATTTGTTATGGGTTCCCCATTGCATTTTTGAGGGTTTTAGGGGTCTTAAAAGAAATAGTTAATCGTATAAAATGGTTAAATAAATATTTGGGTAATATTATTGAAAATCTCCAAAAGAGAAACAAAGTTTTCCGATCGAAAAATCTATACCATTTCTACAAAAACGATGTTTTCCCCCATATATAATATTTCCTCCTAAATATTTCTTGATTTCTAAATAAAGACAATTTTTATCGGTATAGTTCAGTCATAGACAGTGAGATCATCAAAATTCCGACTATACTTTTATGTGGACCCCAATGTACCTACATACATATGAACATATATTTTTATTGAATTTTTATGAATATTAATTCAACTGCATCGATAGATTAATCACTTTCTTGTTTATGCAAATAATGTATAAATTTATTCAATTGTTACCAATTGTCTGAAAATAATAAAAAAAGTTAACAAAATCGTGAGCTACTTTGTAGGTACATTTGATAGCAAAAAGGTACATTTCTATTGTCAAATTGGGTACAATTTGAAATTTCGATTTTCCATCCCTGTTGCTAACCAAAGCAATCAACCACTGACAGCCGCGCCGCAGCTGCATTTCCATCGCAGCCGCTAGATGCTACCCACACATTTATGCATATTCCCACACACACACATACACATTTTTATAAAAATCGAACGCAGCAGCTCTGGCGGTTTGACAATCCAATTGCAGCAAGCTGCTAAACACAATGGAATTAAACAAAAATTGGTTTGGCAAAGTTTTTTTTTTTAAGTAAAACGTTTTACTTCTGGGAACTTACACTCTTCTAGCTGTAGCTTGCACAATATTTGTTTCATAAATGTTTATACACTTTTGTAAAAGTCGTTCGATTTCGTTAGGAACCGTCGCGGTTACACCGACGTCAACGTTCTGTCGTAGAGGCACTGAGTATCGTTTTGTTTTTGCTAACTCCACTTCCTGCGCCAACACTTTTTTCTACTTTATTTTCAAGCCACACATTTTATGCTTTTATACAGCAGCAGCGTATTTCATTGCAATACTCGTGTTTCATTTATTTATTTAAAAATATTTTTACACTTTGCTCGGTTTGTCTACAATATGCTTGTTATTGTTTTTCACTATTTCATTTATTTTTATTTTTCTTTAATCTTCACTAGCGCTCTGCGACACGCGCCCACTCACGCATTTACGTACGTACACGACGGCGACCGCTTCGAAACTCTTTTGCTCAGAGCAACTGCTGGCTGCATTTTTCGCCCAGTTGTTTATGAATGTATGAGTGTTTGTATATCCGGACAGCATTCGCCGCTAATTTTCACTACTTTTTCACACAAGTGTATGTGAATGGTGGGGTTTGTTAAAGGCAACACTGAAAAACTGGTTCCACGTTTTTGTTTACACTGCGTGTGCGACTGAGATGGCTATAGTGTAGCGTACGCAATGCGGCGAATTTAAAGCGGCGAGTAGCAGCTACTTGGCTCTTTGCGCTGGTTGGATGACAGCTGTTATGTCACTGTTAAATGACAGGTAGTAAAGTACCGTACACAATGAAGTCGATAAAAGGCGTATCAAAGCGCGACATGGCAACAAGGCGTCTGACCAAAAATTTTTTGTTAAGCAGTATAAGAGCTTATGGAATCTCGGCTTTCGGTTGAAATTTACGCGAAAGCTAACAAATATTTTAATTAAATAAGAAAGTGGCTTAACTTTAGAATTATACTACCTCAAAACAAATTTGACAAATTGCTACGGAAAGTCGTTCCGTAAAACATTGATAAATAAACATATATTTTACCACTTGATTTTAGATCAAAAATTCCATTCAGTTAATAAAAATCTGCCAAATTTTCTTCAAAACGTCGGTTTCACGCGTTAATAATGTTCTTGGCCGATTCCACTACTGGATCTTTCTCTCTCTCTGTGGCTCTTGACAACGATGAGACTAGCAGCGAGAACCTGTGGCAGTGATGCCACGGGGAAATTTTTTCCTTACCAAAATTTCATACAAAAACCAACAAAAAACTACCACACATTTTTTAGAGGTTTTTATTTTTATTTTTATTTTTTTTCAATGTCAAGTTTATTGAAAATGTAGATGACATAACATTTAGTAAAACAAAAATAAAGCTACTACAATAAAAGCAAATTAATTTTTTTTTATGTCTCTTTATTGTTATTATGTATATAATTAATTCGGGAATAATCGGGCTGTGACCTAAAAAGATCTACTGAGCTAAACCCTAATATTAAAAGCTCCAACCATTGGCTATTGAAAAGCACTTTGGAGGGTGTCATGTTCCTTATTTTTGATAGAGAAAACAACCGTATATAGTAGATGTATAACTCGGGATCATCCAGGAATGGCTTGAGAACCTCCAAATGACCCCGAGGATATCCTAAGGCGAAGAAACCTGCTGATCTAATAAACCACCTTGTATAAATTCGCCTTGATCTGGCATCGTCTGCTCGTCCTCGGCCTCGCAGAGAGTACTTATGAGCGCAGGTGTGCGCCGAAGACTCTTGGAAACAGCGGGACTACAATATTGGCTGTGGGTATTAATAAGATATATACTCCCAGATAGAGTTGGTATAGAACAAGGGAACTGTTACCATTAACTTGGAGCTTTGTGACTTTGGAAATATATGCGAGTAGAGGTTTTGATAGAAGACAGGGGAAAATGAATTCAAGCTTACAAACAGCTCAGTGTGTATGAACGGGCATCAACGTCACACGTCATTTTACGATGACAGGCTGGAGTCAATGCCTTGTAAGACTTGACCACTCCCGGTTTTTTAGTCTATTGGTTGTTTACAGCGCTTTCAAAGGAACGGTTTTATAGACCAGTTTGTGAGATGAATTCAATATCCACCTTTATATGTACATGTACAATATGAAGAATTATACTTCCAAACAATGAAAATTCCCAAAGCTGTCGAATGAAAGATAGAAAGTAAGTTGTCAAAGATTTTCTTTCGACAGCTTTGGCAATTTTCATCGTTTGGAAGTAAAATTCTTCATGTTGCAGAGTACGTCTTAACCAGCGATGGGCAGAGAGAGCTTTTAACCTACGCATGCCTATACTTTAGTCTCTAATAGGCCATCACAAGTGTGCCCTTTTTTTGAGGGACAATAGCAGCCTAGATAGCCTAACCTTACCTATACATTTTGTATAGAGGCGTTAAGAGTTAAACTCTCTCTTCCCATTGCTGCTCTTAATACTTCTTATAATTTTAATAGCACAGTTCGTTAGCTTAGAGTTAAAAGTTGCCAAGTCAATTTTTACAATTACAATTTTGAATACATTTTGCGTGTTTAAAGCAAAGGAAAACTCCATACGAATCAGAAGGATTCGACCTTCATTAATAGATTTCCTATTATTTTGGCATAATCGGATTGTCGATTTGCCTTTCAGTATATATAAACAGAAAAAAAAATAAAACAAATACTCGATGAATTTTTAATTTCTCTTGCTACCTATATAAAAATATGAGTTTTCATAATTAGTCGAATTAGAAACTTTTCAATCTAAGCTAGCGATTTAGTTTGCATGCAGATTGAAAGCTTTGTCGCTGCGACTTTATTTGTGTTAGGCACTTTACAGTCGGCCCTTTACAGCCCAGCTTTTATGTTAAACTTTAATGGAGAGCTTGCAGTTGATATGAATTTGTGTAAAAGCCAAACTGTTATATGAGGTTTTGCTGTTAACGGAAATAAGAAGTGTGTACATTAGACCGAACCGAAAAAAAGTTCACCGTACACCCCAGAGCCTAAAGTATTTTTCGCCATACCTTTGGCATTTCGTCTGATCTTACAGTATTTATAACGATATTCTTGTCTGAAGGAGACAGTTTATTGACTTCAAGTACCCCGTTCTAGTACATACCAGCAGATCTCAGTCTCTACCACCCCAATGTCTGTAAATTAAAGATTAAAATAAGTATTTTGATTATTCCAGTAGAACTATTTTATATACAATCCCAAATAGAGTTGTCACCGATAAATGCATAAAAGGCGACCTGTAGGTTCGGTCCCAATTTTTTTTAAATTTTTCTACAATGTCCTTTGTTTGCGTTCACCTGCAGTCCTGCTCGACAGTTCCTCGTGTCTATTTTTTCCAAAGCGTTGTTTATTCTAGGCGCTCTCGAAGCTTTCCCTTCGATTACCTTTAGCAATTTATTGTTCGGCAGAAATCAAACGAGCGGTGACAGCACACACCCTAACAGAAAAAAAGCTGCTGCAACACTTATCAAAAAATGCATATTTAGATATGCCATCTTGCATCTAAAAGCATTCCGTTTTAATCTTAATACCAGAGAACGGTAATAATTACAGGCTGTCTGTTAACACAAATGTTAGAAGTTAAAGCTCAGGGTGCGTTTAACAAGGTGGTGTTGGGGGCGACAGCTGAGTTTTTCGCCGTAGAGGGCATCACGTCAAAATGATGTGTTTGTTGTAACTCATACCAATGACAGTATGGATATCTGCGGATAATTTGTTAATGTAATTTTTTTCTTATATACGGCCAACACCACCTTGTTGTTAAATACACCTTGTCAAAGCTATTAAGCTGCAAGCTTTGCAAGGCGAAAAGTTTTCATTAAAAGCTGTAAATCAGTAACGACGAAATCAGAGAACGTTTATAAATTATTAACTTTATAACTAACATATATTAAATTTATAAACGTTCTCTGATTGGAGGCTGTTAAAAAGCTGAGACCTGCACCCAATATATTTCACAACAAAATAGAATGTTAGCAAAACTTTATTCATTTAATTTCAGGAAAAAATAATTAGTTTGATTTACTTCTTCTACAGAATTAAACGAAAATCTCTATCGACAGTACCAAAGGAAGCGGCTGGAAGCAGATGATATAGAAGGCTATTCCAATATCGGCAAAAGCGCCATGCATCATCTTACTGACGCCATTGTAGGCGAATCGTACATTGAAAATTAGGAGGCAACACTATTAATAAATATGCTTGCAGAAGGGTAAATATTTTGTGTGTTATTACTGTACACATTTACCGACATATACATATTCATAAAAAAATGCGCATTCAAATTAATACAATAAAAATTTGTATTAAAAGCAGTGATAAACCTCCACGAAAATATTTCTGGATTAATATGCCCAAAAATACCTTTCGTTTGATGTCCATATTGAGTTATTTTAGTAAAAATAGGTGGCAACCCTATTCAAACATATCTCTGGATTGGAAATTTTTAAAATGCTTTAAATTTCAATATAATATTACGATATTTTATTTAAAGCAATACATTGTCTGAATTCAAAATTTCATTAAAATCTTTAGATATATAATATATGTGTATGTACATTTCTTATTCAAAATATGGCCAAAATTGGAATTCATCGAGCAAAATATTCCCTAGAAAGTCTACAACTATACAGCTAAATACTTATAAAATTCTCATATTTTTTTATTGACTTTGAAGTAGCGTCTTAGGCACCACATAACAGCTATATCGATCAGCTATAGGTATTGGGCTCCTTTTGAACCATTTATTATATTCTGCATAATAAACTGACACGTAATTTTTCATCTTATCATTTTGTTCACCTCCGACCACCCACAATTGATCACCTTTCCAAACACAACCCATGCATCCACGCCCAACGTTCAAAGAGCACACCTATGAAATGTAATGAATTTATTTATTATTTTTAACTTTTGATGTTACTACGAGTATTTCAACCAACCATTGTCCACTCGTTCATTTGTGGATCGTAACGTTCAACTGTTCTATTTTCTGTAATTCCACCTAAAACGTATATGTAGTCATTGTGTACGGCTACCTAAATTGCAGAAATGTAAGCATTTAAAAACGTTTTTTACGAATTTCTCATTTTGTTTTCAATTATTCACTTACCGATGGGAAATTATGAGCTTTATTCATATCCTCACACAGTGTCCAATTATTTGAAGATGGGTCGTAACATTCAACAGATTGGGAGTCGTGAGTTCCATCAAAGCCTCCCATAACAAAAATTTTGCCATTTAAAGCCACTGTGCCTGCCTGGCTTCGTTGCGTAATCATACTGCTAACTAATTTCCATTTTCCACCGGGTGAATACCTAAAACGGTTTGATGAATGAAAATTTATTGTTACTTAACAAAAACCAAAACTGGGTATATGTATGTACAGTCTGCGTCAAAAATATGAATACATAAAAAATTATTCGGCAAAGCACGCAGCGAAACAAGAGAGCTTTAAAATAATTTACATGCATTCGAATCGGGATTTTACTGGTCGTTCAACATAGTAATGAGAAAACCAACTTTGCATGAGTAAATTTTACCTTGATGGGTAGCTGAGGGTTAAAAAAAATTGCTTCATATGCATTTTCATCAATACTTACATTTCGACAGACCTTTTAGGCTGTCCATTTGTGACTTCTCCACCAATCACATAGATACTGTTATTTAACAGTACAACACTTGGCCAGCTGCGTGTGTGAATCATTGAAGGCAATGCTCTCCACGTTCGCGTTTTAAAGCTCCAGCTTTTAACACCGTTAGTTATTTTGCCATTTCGTTCACCACCAACGTAAATAATATTGTCTTGCATAAGAACCATACCGTATGCGTATGTATTATGTTGAACTTCGGCGCATTTGTGCCATTCATCTTCAGGTTCGTCATATGTAAAAATGGTTCCTTTTCTGTCCTGCAATATATTTATGTACATACATATATATTAGGGTGGGTCAATTTGTATGGACGAGTTTTTCGACTATGCGCGTATAGCACAGATGAATTCAACGCATTATTCTAAGCAAATTTGCAGAAGAAACCATGGGTCCAAAAACAAATTTGGAGTTTGTCAAATTGCGCAAATAGGTTTCTGAGCATTTTGCTGTAGTGTCGTAAAGAAGTGCTTAAAGTTTGTAAATAAACATGCTATAAGGGGCTTATTGGTATGAGGAATCCATTTCTGCGCTTAACGTTTTCTTAAAACTTCCACCAGAGCGCTCAACAGCGAAAATTTTCACATATCCTTCGAAACCTATTTTCGCAATTTGGCAAACTTCAAATTGATTTTAGAAACATATTTTCTTCGACATAGTTGCTTAGAATTAAACGTAGAATCCTCCTATGCTAAACGCACATAGTAAAAAAAAAAATAAAAAATTTATCCGCTCTAATATATATGTATGTATATAAGATCATATTTTCGAAGTTAAAACACATACACCCGATTTACATGATTCAAGTACTTGAAAGCAATTCTTGCTCATTCTCTTTTGTGTTTTCTATTTGCTTTTACACGTTTCAATTCTGTTGAATTCAAGTTTTTGGTTCTTTAAAGGGGAAGCAACGAAAATGCCAAAAGCAAAGCAAGAAAGTTGAAACGACTTGACGGTACAGACGCATGTGTACTCGTCCCTTTTCTTCTCACCCCCTCTCTTCCACATGCGAGCAGAATTGAATTCAATACTTGAACTGTGTAAAAGCAGTCTTATATACATATCTACATAAACAAGTAAAAATGTATCAGTTCGAGCGAAACCGAACTCTATATGTATGAGTGTATATTAGGGTGGTCCAAAAACAGTACAGTCGGAATTGCAATGCTCTCACCCCCTAGAATTGTTCTATGTCGAAAAAATTATACCCCTATTTTTTAGTTTAAAATCAAAAATATTTATAGGTCGCTCAAAGCGCTCAAAGTTTTCCATATATTTTTATATGGGGGAAATAAAACTTTCGCAGAAATGGTATAGAACTCTTGAAAATCAATATTTTTCGATCGGAAAACTCTGTACCTTGAAAACCTTGAAACCTTGAAAATTAGCTTCAAAGTAAACTCCTTGATTTTTTTAACATAAAAACAGCTTTCAATAGACTTAAAAAAAAAAATATACGCGTTTTTTGGTTCTTATGACCATGAAAATTTATTGCCTATAATGTTTACAAATTTTGTCAACCGAATCAAAATAATGGGATTTTTGGAGGTTTTTCAAATCGGTACAGCTCACGTAAATCTTAATATTTTTCCGAACCATTCTGGCAGAAACTGTAAAATATGGTAAATTTTAAAATTCCAGTGATTGGTTTTTTCTTAGAAATACCCCGACGAGTGGGAGGTCAAGTATATCGTGCAAATTACGACGGAAGCGCATAAACTTGTTTTCGTCGCTAAATTTTTTTCCGATACTTGATCATTATTTGGATCAAATAAATAAATGTGAGATTTGTCAATCACAAAAAACTACTAAAAATATTCACAACATCTTGGCCTAATAACTATCAAACATCGACAGACGATTTCATTGCTGACCCAAACATGCGACGCAGGGGTACCTTCGTTTTTTTTTTTAAATTGATGTTTAATAACCGTTTTTATTTCAGTTACTGGTCTAACATACGAAAAAAGAGCTGCCTGGGACTTATTTGTTGAATCCGGGTGACAAAAGTCTTTATCCTACCATCTTTGTTTATTTGAAACCAGGTGCAACAATGCCAGTATCTGTTGCAACGAACGAGCGGTCATTTTCAACCCTTCGAAGGTTGAAGACCTACATATTTGCGTAGTAGTATTGGGCAGGGGAGATTGATTGGGTTGGCGCTCCTAAATGTACATGGGGATCTGGAGGTAATCCCCAACAAGTGCTAGACGAGCTAACAATTTCCAATTAAAAAATAATGTATAAAATCAATATACTTAATATTATAAAAATAATAAGTTTCATAAACACCCGAAATTTTTTTCTGGATCTGCTCCTGACCGACGTAAAATCGGAGATCGTGTTACCACCGCATGACGTTGACGTTGTCGTTGCCCGTAAAGAGAGAGAGAGAGAGGAATCAAAAATTTGATTTGGCCCTATTTTTTTTTAAATGGCATTAAATTCTTCAAATTGGAATAAAAAATTTTTTTGTTCAGCTTAAAAGATCTGTACCGGTCGCCCGATTTTCAAAAATGAAATGTCAAATTAAAGTGCTTGGTCTGTAGATGTGCAAACTGGTTTTAGTTTTTCGAAAGGAGTTGCCACCTATTGATAAATTAAATTAAAATTACATAATAAGCAAATCCGCACCGTTCGTTCAATTTCCAAAGTGAGGCTCGGGCTGTAGATGCGCAGTAAGGCTTAACTTTTTCGAATAGAGTTGCCACCTTTTAAAAAATTATATTCAAATTATTAAAAAAAAAAATTAACTATTAGAAATTGCGTATCAATCGAAATGGTTTTGAAAAGCTTTGTTTCTTAGCTGAACTATAGGAGGGTTGCCACCTATTTAAAAAATCATATTAGATAAGAGAAATATGTATCACCATATGGATGCCAAACGAAAGGGGTTTTAGAAAGTAGTAGTTTGAAAATATTTTGAAGAGGGTTGCCACCTGCTCGAAATGTCGAATTTAGTTTACTTATACACAAGTTATGGAAATATCAAACGAAATTGTTAAGAAATCTTTAGTTTCATAGCCAATAATATTTTTGAGGTGTTGGGAAAGGGCTGCCACCTGTTTAAAAAGTTGAATTCAAGTTATTTTATAAGTTAAAGATTATACAACTTATGTATTTATCTTATTTTGGCATTGTACTTTTGATTTAGAAACATAGTTCTTAGTTTATTGCTAAATGGGAAGGGTTAATAGGAATCTCAGCTTTTTTGGCACATTTTGTTACCTTTTATCCTCAATATGGCACCTCATAGCTAAGCTGACCCCGAAAAGCTACGAAAGTAGCATATCGTGCCCTAACCGCCAAAGTAACGTAAGCGACATTTTTTTCAAAATTTTCTTTTTGATGCAGAAATATTCCTAGAGCGTCTAGATGCATTCCTGCATCAAAAAGAAAATTTTGAAAAAAATGTCGCTTACGTTATTTTGGCGGTTAGGGCTCGATATGTTTTGAATTGTACCGTTATTTTGAAACTCGTTTACAAAAGATTTGGACTTATATACGTGATTCCTATAGCTCTTAGTTCAAAAAAATCACTTCTTCGCAATTTTTAATTGTATCTACTCGTAATATAGGAAAACAATAATGCAAAAATCATTTTGTTGCACTTACATAAGCTTGCACCGCTATCAAAGTTAACTCTTCCGAATTTTCGCAAATAGTTTTTTCTCGTGGCGCTGTAAATTTGAGCGATATCTTCGTCTGATCTGATGGTAGCGTAATCCACGATATTGCCTTGTAAGCCAATAGCTCGCATCCAGGAAGTGTTTTGACATTTCTCAATAAGAAATTAGTGTCAAAATGGGTCAATCGTAGGCGACCAATTAAATCTGGTAGTTGTTGTTGTCGTACAGAAGTATCGTACTCATACCAGCGTTTTATGGCATGAAAAGTATCCTCCTCACAAGTCACATTCAAATTGTTGCTTTCTATCCCTGCAATTTTTCAGCCTCGAAACTAAGAAAATCGGGAGTTTGGCTTATCTGCAAAAAAAAAACGATCAAAAATACATTTACGTCAAGATAGGTACACATCGCACACTCGCTTCAAAAGAGACACAACTAAAAAAAAAAAATTTTGTTAATTTTTTTATAAATCAAATTGTAGGATTTATCGCCAATTAATGTCAATTTTTTCATTATTATAATCTCTAACTGGCACACTACTCTTGTATGCCCTTTTGTGTCAATTGATTTGAATATCTACGATCCATCTTGCAGTTATATTTCGGGATCTGAAGTTTGAGTTCCGCCTATTTTGAGAGAGTATGCGATATGTAATTATAAAAAAAAGTAAAAGCAATACTCGTATAACTCACTTCCATAAAATTATTTATTTCATATTCCAAGAGTTTCTCATACAGTGGTACACAATGAGTTTCACGCTCTAAACAATATGCCCGCTGCAATGTATACTCAGCTATTAAAAGCTCAAAGGTGTCACTGTCTATGTTATTTAATTCAATAACCGGAGTTAGGCCCTTGTGGCTTTTGAAAAGATCCTTAAAATAAGGGCTTGCCGCTGAGAGTATCAAGCGATGTGCTGGAATTCTGTGACAAAAAAAAATCAAATAAATATTTTTAACGACGCACAGTGGCAAAAAGTAACAGTTTTTCTCGGATTCGACTGTAACTTTTTATCTGCCGTATTTTTGCTTAGGAATGAAGAAATCTGAAAAAATCGCATAGATTGGCAAACTGCCACGCCCACTACACTAGCGCGCGGAAATAGGAAATGTGATCTGATTTTCATAAAATTCGGTTCGGTATCTTAGTTTTAACCCGAAAAACTGAAATCTGTAAAATGGTCGGCCGAATGTCGTGTCCATCAGTCATACAAATTTTTTTTTATAAAAACCGAGTTTTATTAAATTCATATAACATCTACCATTCGCCAATCTATGCCATTTTTTGTACTTCCTCATTTCTAGGCAAAGATCCGACATGGCAAGTTTCCGTAAAATCGGATATCAATTGCTACCTTTTGCGACAGCCCAGTCCAGATAAACGGAATGCCAGCAGGTTCTAGCAGCTGGAACTTGTTTCAATAGTTTACTAAGGGGTTTAATGAATATTCTAATTCCCATCTCTCATTAAAAGTCAATGCGAATGCGTTAAATCATATACACTGCCGGCAAAAGGTATTGGTACAGAGATTTTTTTTTACCATATATGCAACAATTTTCATTTTATTTTTTCCCCGCTAATTTTTTAGGATTTGTTTGAGTGTGCAGATTTGTAGCAAAATGAATTTTATTATAATAACATGCAAGTTTGAGGAAGCTACGACTCACCACTGATTTTTAGCAATTCTTATCACGCAGTTTCTTCCAAAAAACAAAAAAAAAAAGTGTTACAAACTACTTTGTAAGGAAAAACTGCAAAACACCTTCAACAAAAAAAAAAAATTCTCAAAAATTAACGCAATTTTTTAGTAACATCAAGCGTAAATTTTTTAATGGAATTTAATGGGATGTTCTCAACTCTGAAAGGACTAGGAAAAATGATTGAACCCTGTAATGGAGCAACCCTTGCATACTATTGAACTTGTCGTTAAAACAAACCCAACAAAAACTGCATTGCCAGTCTTGAGTCCGTGAAATGCTTGTTTGAATTTTTACGTAACAAGTAATTTTTAAGCAAAAAACAAAACCGACTTAAATTCTCATATAAAAATTTAAGATTGTCGTTAATTTCTTCACGATCAAGTTATCGGATCTAAACAAGATTAGTATGGAACCACCCTTGAGGTACCACCTTTCTGAAAAAAAGAATTATCGAAATCTAAAAAAAGTAAAATAAAAGAAAAAAAAAAAATTAAAAAAAAAAAATTAAAATAAAAATATTTAAAATTAAAAAAAATTTCCGACGAACTGATAACCTCCTCATTTTTTTGAAGTCAGTTAAAAATACGATTCATACAACACCGGCATCAAGTGCCCTTTGAATAATACTAGTGCCATTTTTTCTCCTGAAAAGGACTTAGATCATGTTAATAGGCATGTCAAGAGTCTGGCCGACCACTTAGTTATCTATTTCAAGACATTTCGAAACATGGACTTTCTGCCACTCTCAGACCACTGTGCGACGTGCAAATTGCGCAATTTCAACCCTCAATATCGTTTTCAAATTATAGCTGTTTACACTACTAATTCAAATTGAATTTCGATAACAGTTTGTTTATAATTTTTTTTTGGCATTTGTTTAT
The DNA here is from genome assembly GCF_013731165.1 of Rhagoletis pomonella. Lineage (NCBI taxonomy): Eukaryota > Metazoa > Arthropoda > Insecta > Diptera > Tephritidae > Rhagoletis > Rhagoletis pomonella. The sequence goes on along the minus strand of NW_023458567.1, from coordinate 9,279,848 downwards.
AATTTTTTATTTATTTTTTGCGTTTGTTTTTATTCATTCGAGTTGTGAAAATTAGGAGTTTGTTATGTGGCGAGATCTAAAACTATTCAGCTACGGAGTTAAATTCATCAGCTGATTTGGATATGGTAAAGACATTATTTCATATATTGAGGGAGGAAAGTATTGCTTTCTCAAGAGTAAAAACCGAGTCCGATATGTCAAACGTCCTGGAATGAGAGTTAAAATCTTGGCACAAACAATTGAATGATTCGTTTAATTCAAAATTAGTTTTGCATGGCTTCAAAAATAAAGGTTGAAAGTGTCTTGATACTCGAGAGCAAACATTAAAGTTATGCCTGTGAAGTTGGCATACGGTATGACGCAAGAAGACAAAAAAGCTGTTCTGAGTAGTTTTTCAATAGTTTAAGAGTTCCTGAGAAGGAAGAGGAAAGTTCTGCAAAAAACCCGAAAAAATTGTTTCATTCAAAAAATTTAAATTTTTGAAAAAACAAGAAAGTTCTGCAAAATTATACCGGAAAAGGATTTTTTCGAAAGAGTGGAAAATTTTTACTTTTTGAAAAAAAAATAAAAAAAATTGTTTTGGGTAGCCTTTTAATATGTAGTAAACAGAATTCCTGATAAGTTTTAAGCTTTTTCGAATTAGTTGAAAAAATATTTTTTTTTTCAGCAAATCTAGATCTATTGAAACGCTATTCAGAACGGTTTGAATATTTATTTTTTTTTCAAACATTTAACTTTTTCGACTTTTATTTATTTCTTTTAAGAGTAAACTTCCGACTTTTTTGAAAAAAAAAAAAAAATGTTTCTATCGGCGTAATTTTGTTGCTCTTTTTTTCCTTTTCAAGAACTTTAGAGCTATCGAAAAGCTACTCAGAAAAGTTCTAATTTCCACTTTTTTCATAGTCAACTTTTTCGACTTTTTTGAAAAAATGATTTTTTTGTGTAATTTTGTAGAAACATTTTTTTCTTTTCAGGAACTCTAGAACTATTGGAAAGCTTTTAGAACAGTTTTAACTGTTATTTTTTTTTTTTAATTTTAATTTTCGAAAAGCTTTTTTAGCGTAATTTTGCAAAATTTGGTTTTCTTTTTCAGGAACTATAGAATTATTTTCTGGAACTATAGAACTTAGAACAGTTTTAATTTAGATTTTTTTTAAATTTCACTTTTTCACTTTGCAGAACTTTCTTTTTCCATTCCAGCAAATCTAGAACTATTGAAAAGCTACTCAGAACCATGGCAGAATTATACAAGGTGAAGTAATTAGAGCGAGAGGAAAGATTTTGACACTGCCTTATTTGAAAAATTGCCTTTAAAATTTGACTATAAGGCAGCCGAATGTCAGAAAATAAAGGGAGAAAGCTGTTTTATTACTTCACCTGTTTATTGCGCCGTGCTCAGAACAGTCTTAATTTTTATTTTTTTCAAACATTCACTTTTTTCGACTTCTTTGGAATTTTTTTTTTCTCATCTAATTTTAAAGAACTTTTTTTCCTTTTCAGGAACTATTGAAAAGCTACTCAGCACAGTTTTTTATTTGCTCTTTTGCCACATGTCTTGTTCTGCGTGAATCTAGCGATTTTTTTGGTAAAAATATCCAGAAATTTTTTTTTTTTCAGGAACTCTAGAGTTATTGAAAAGCTACAGAGAACAGCATTTTTTTGTATGCCAACTTCCCAGACATATTAAAGTTTACTGCAGCCAGAAGGGACGGGCTATTAATCAAACCTGCCATTAATTTAACTTGGAAACCAATAATAAAATTTTTTATAGTCAGCATGTGTTTCATTGTAGGGGTATTCTAAGGACTTTTTTGTCACCCTCGTATACTACATGTGAAAATCAATGAAATACTCACAAGGCAGTTGGATTAGACAACTTAAATGTTACATCTATGAGGTCCTGCTCATCGTAAAAGTTGCATATGTTATTCAGTAATTTCTTGACGAAAGGTGTGAGGCCATAACCAATCACATTTGGTATTAGTTGACGTGTACCATTTGTTGCCATTGCTGGGCGTATTGAAATTTCCTTTATTGATGGGAATTTATGTACTCGTACTTTTGCTGGTGGTTTGTATTTACTATGGAGCGCTTATGACCTGTTGATCAGTCTATTATAAAGTTATCTTCTAGAATATGATTTGTGTATGCCTAGAATGTATATCTGTATATAAGTATGTATGTTTATCCTATACTGCAAACAAGCATTCTTACAGATCTACATACTTACATACATATGTATGTATATTGAGACTTAGTTTTACTTACTTATGAAACAATGCAGAAGATCAAATATTTAAAACTGCTGGAACAACTCCAAGGTTTGAAAATTCTTTGTTGTAGCTCGGATGAACGCTAATTGTTATTTGCAAAATTTTAGAAAGTACAAGTTTTCGATTTCTTTTGCACACTTCTCCTACAGGAAAGCCGTTATTGAGTTCACCAGTCAAACGGAACAACGCAAAGTTTTAACTTCTGGCTGTAGTTTTCTGTTAAGACTATAGACAAGGCGAATTCATATATTTACATACATAATAGCATAGACAGACGTTAGCGTTGACCCGAATCAACTCGTGAATTCTGAATTATCTCGGTATTTAACTGCAGTTGATCCGGGTTAAGTCTTAGAGTGAAATTTTAAAATTTATGTGGATCAGGGGCCTTTTCGCCGAATGAAAAATAAACGGAGCACAAAAATGGATAAGTTTGGTGAGCAATTTTTAAATATTATAGTTTTTTAATTTTATATTTTTTTTAATTTTTTATATGCATATTTTTTTAAATTATGTTTATTTATATATTTTATTTTATTCTTTTTTTGTTTTAATCTTAGATCATATAATTATTTCGAGCTAATTAAATTTTTTACAGTTTAATTTTATTAAATTGTTTAAATTTTATAAAAAGAAACTAGCAACACCGGCGCACTTTGCTACGCCAAAAACGCACGAATTCAGAGTTTTTAAGTTGATTTTTTTTAATTCCTTAATGCTAACGGCTAAAAAATTTGTGGTTTTTCTATTTGGCTACACTTGCATGATTTTGACATACGATTTTTTAGGTAAGCTCTTTTCGCTTTTGCACAAAAGGTCCCAGCTGATTTGCATTGAACTGCTCTTCTCACCAGTGATGGAAAAGTAGGTACAAATGTACTTTTTTTTAGCCGTTTTATAATTTTAAAGTACATTCAGCCAAATAAATTTGCCTAAATGAATCTATCTGGGCTTGGATAGCATAAGTCAAAGGGCCACGACGAACCTTGTGCAGATTTGTTTGCATTTGTTGCATTCGAACACATCTCTTCTTAAATAGATTTGTATACCTTTCATGAGCATGAAATGGTATTATAACCTTAGTTCGATGTTTGTAAGTACCAGAATAAGATGAGACCCATGAAAATGTATACTTATACATGGTGGGCCAAATAAAACCTACCAACTTCACGCAGCAGGCCCATAGTTTGCCTAGCGGTGTGCGCAGTCACTCCATCTTGTTGGAACCAGAAATTAGGATGCTGCCTGTTGCACACTGGGGCCGCCCCATATAAGCGGGTGCTCAAAATTTTGAAATAATTTTCTTTCCATTAGACTCGCTTGAACTACTTTCTAACAGTAAATTTTTGACGTCTTAACCCATTATTGATCATGCATTAACCCATTGGTGATCCAGTTTTTTGTAAAATCTTATGTTAAGTTAATTTGATTTTATTATTGTGCAACATATGAATAATTTAACCCATTTACGACTTTGACTTAAAGCATGGATAACCATATTTTAACCCATTTGTGGTCAATTTTTTTATAGAGCATTTCCCAGCTAAACTTAATGGGATAAATGCACGGTCAAAACAAAGTTGAAAGTAAAAATAATTTCAGCTCTCTAAAAATATTTTTTTTGGGAAAATTTGTCAAAAAAGTCGAAATTATTTTTAGTTTCGTCTTTGATTCGACTATGAATATGACTCATTATGTTTTGAATTTAAAGAGATTTACAAATTAAGCATACAAAATATCGAAAAGCAAGTAATGTATCTAATTAAAATCATTACTTAATTAAAAAATCAGCTAAATTTTTATAAAAAAATTAATTAAAATAAAATAAAAACAAGTAATTTTTGAGCAAAAAACAAAGCCGACTTCAATTCTCATATACAAATTTAAGATTATCGTTAATTTCTTCACGATCCAATTATCGGTACCACCCTTCCGATGAAAAAAATTATCAAAATCGTTATTTTTATCGTTTATTAAAAACAAAATCCGACGAATTGATAACCTCCTCCCTTTTTTGAAGTCGGTTAATGAAATAAATAGTCAAAACATAAATTAAATTAATTGAAGTGCAAGTTTGAATTAGCTAGGACTTACGTATTTCCATACGAAGTATGTTCGACGATTTTTTATATGGAGAAAATGAGCGACACCTTCACCCTTCAAACTTGCACTCAAAATCTTTTCTAAATATCTAATTAAAAACACCGTTATTTTTATGAAGTTTGAAACTTACATTTATTCGATTATTGTTAAGAAATAAATATATTAAAAAAAAAATTATTCAAATTAAATAATAATAAAAAAATAGTCAAAACTTGTCAATATGTGGGTGTCTCATAGTTATAATAAGCACTATATAATGAAAACTGTGACACTTATTCCTCATAGTTGGAATATAAATTCTACTATAGATCTCTCTAAAGTTTTTAAAGTCCTTGTTCGAAGCAAATGCGCTTTTTAATCATTGAGTAACCTCAAAATAATAAAAATCATAAGTTCGAAATGAAACAGACTCAAACTTAACCAGAAGTGTACGCTTTTTGTTGTTTGTTCAAATGTGTCAAGTTAGCACACGCATTCTCCGAGCCGAAAAACGACAGAAAGCTGAAAACTTACCCTCAAACGTAGAATTTAATGGGGAATAAACCATAATAGGGTTTTTTCCAAAAACAAAAAAAAAAACATTTTTAAAAAATTGAATTTTGAGCACGCTTGCCCCAGTGTGCGTTGGCCGCAAAAAGTTGTCAATCATTATTCTGTAAGAAGCCCCAGAAATCGTTTCAGGAATTTCATCCTCATTCTCGTGAAAATATGGGCCGATAACTTTTGCGGCCATAACACCGCACCAGTGCATCTGGATGGGTATAACTGGTGTTGGTGTGTTGCCCTTGGATTATCAGAGTCCCGCAATCTACAGTTTTGCTTGGAAATGCGCTTCATCCGACATTAGAACATTACCTAAAAAATCAATTTGTGTGGCTAATTGTGTAAAACGAATAGCGTCTTGCTGTAGGTATCCATATGATTTTCCAAGAGATTACCTACATATAACATGCCGAAAGGAAAGACCAATAATATTAAAAGATAAAGAAGTTATACATAGGTGTTTAACATTGGTAGGTCTTATTTGGCCCACCCTGTACTATATATGCTGAAGGGAAACTTATATCAAAAAACCTTTCAGAAATATGTATGCTACTTTAAGAATTTTTAAAATTCTCTTGGTTTAAAGATCTTTGTGCTCTAGAGTTAAGAGCCCAATTATATTCTGAATAAGCAATTACAAAAAACCAAATGAGTCGGCTATTGGTTTTTATGTAAAACTTTTAAATTAATTTAGTTTGCAACTTTCCTTTCAGATTTTTTAGAAAAATTATGCAGTTTTGTTGCCCATTAAATTTTAGTCTAATAAAGTTCAAGTTTGAAGTTGCTAAAAAATCGTATTGATTTCTGGGATTTTTTTTTTGCTGACGGTGTTATTTCTTTTCTTCAAAAAAAATTTGTCGAACATACACTAAGCGAAATAGCTATATGGGACAAACCAAGTTCTTAATTTTTCTTCTAAAATATCTGCATACTATTTTCTTGAGTCGCCTTATAATACACACAAATGTATGCACGTACTAGCGGTAGTTTTAAATTATTTACTCTTTCGCTTCAAGTTCCGTTACGTTTGAGCTTTGCTTGAAATTTGAGTTTCTAGAAGGAAATAGTTATAAGGAACAAGCGCGTCCGTGAACACTTTATTTCTTGTCGTGGAAATTGCGTGATATTTTTATACAAATTTAACAATTTTAAAGACTCCTTAAGGAAAGTTGAGTAGTTTTAATTACGAAATAAATAATGCTCATGCTGGGAAAATAACCTTTTAGGACACTATGCCAAGAGGAACGCAGTTATCTACTGAGGAGCGCGCTAGTATTCTAGCTTATAGTGAATCGGGAGTCCCAGTTCGCGAAATAGCGCTAAAAGTAAAACGAAATAAAAATACCATCCAAAATTTTTTGAAGAATCCCGATGGGTACGGAAAAACTAAAAGAACTGGTCCGAAACCTAAGATTGACGACAGGTGTAAGAGAGAGATAAGACGGTTGGCTGTCAATAAAAACATCAGCCCTAACCAAATTAGAAATGAACTTTCTCTCAATATTACGAAGAGAAGAATACAGCAAATTTTGAGTGAAGATTCCAATTTAAAATACCAAAATCGACTGGCTAAACCAAAGCTTACGCCACGCCACAAGGCAGCTCGGCTCGAATTCGCCGATAATCATAAGTTCTGGGATGATGAATGGCAATCCATCATTTTTAGCGATGAAAAAAAAATTAATCTCGATGGGCCAGATGGTTGTCAAAAGTATTGGAGAGATATTCGTGAGCCTCGACAAATCCGCCACTCCCGAAACTTCCACGGTGGCTCTCTTATGACCTGGGCTGCTTTTAGCTACCGCGACAAGACGCCAATTTGTTTTATTTCTCATAAGATGAACGCAGAAAATTACATTGAAGTATTGGATGACGTTTTATTGAATTTTGCCGAAGAATTTCACGGTGAGTCTTGGACGTATCAACAGGATAATGCTCCAATCCATAGTGCTAAGCGTACAAAGGAGTTTTTCGCGTCGAAAAATATTCCTGTGCTGAAGTGGCCTGCAGTTAGTCCAGACCTAAATCCAATGGAGAACCTCTGGAGCATTCTTAGCAAACAAGTTTATAAAGGTGGACGCTAATTTGATACCCTATTGCAGCTCAAAAAAGCTATTCAAGAAGAATGGGCAAAAATCGACCTAAGTGTCCTTCAGTCACTCGTCAATTCCATGCCACGCCGGCTAGTATCACTCACAATAAACAACGGAGGACATACAAGCTATTGAATATTATTTTATATTCTTTTTCTTAAGAATGAATTCAATATTAATTTTGTCCCATATATCTATTTCCTTTTACGCTCTTTAAAAAGTTTAAATTTTTACAATAAAAGGCTGAAGTAATACCTTTAACATATTTTATTCTTGCTATCGTTTTGTTAATTTTTGTTGAAAGATAAAAAGATCTAACAATGATTGTTTTATTATAAAAAAAAACTTATTTGTTTGAGTGCCCATATAGCTATTTCGCTTAGTGTACTTTGTATGAAAGAAATTGTGTGAAAAAAAATTGCTAAAGATCAAGACAATTTTTTAGCAACTCCAAACATGCTTTTTTTATACTAAAAAAAATTTAATGTGCTATAAAATGGCTTACTTAGAATTTTTCTAAAAAATCTGATTGGAAAGCTGCAAATAAGTACGCTAATTTATTGAATTTTCCTGAGTTTTGCGCAAAGTTAAGAGATTTTATTTTTATCTTTTTTGTTCTAGTATGATAGTATGAACTATATTTTAATAAAAAATTTGCGAAAAGATATTATTAAAAAAAACTTTGCATGCATTGCGAAAAATTCTCTGTGCCAGTAGTTTTGTCCGGCACTGTATGTGGTTCGACAGAACTATTTGCTACTTTTTTTTTTATTTATTAAAACTTTGTAGTGAGATTTTTTCCAGCATCCACATAGGCCGCAAGCTTTGTAGACAAAAACTTTAAAAAAAATCCTTTAAATCAGTAAAGAGGAAATAATATCCTTCGCGAGAAGCTTTTTAAGACTTTCTGTAAAGGTGAAAGCTTCCTCTAGTCGTTGCTACCCTACCTCGAATACATACACCCAATGTATTTTTCAAAAAAGCAAGATGCCAGCAAAAATTTATTCATTTAATTTTAAGAAAAAATAAAATTTATTTAGTTTACTTCTTCTACTTAATTTAACTAAAATCTCTCTCGATTTCTAACAAAATAAAATTGAAATAAATCTCATTTTGTTTTTGCTGCTCCATTTACTATATTTCAGGGAAAGCGCTTCCTATCAGATGCTTGCCACGATAACGCCAAGTGTAGGTGACAATACCAAGACGTTGATTGCCCAAGGAAACTGGACAAGAACGATCAGGACGCAGCTGGAAGCAAACGGTATACAAAGCCAATTCCAATTCCGGCGAAGTGCCAGCAAAGACGCCATTCACTGGCTTAGTGACGCCATTGTGGGTGAAGCGTACTTTCAAAACTTTGCCTTTCTGAGGAAGAGAAGAAGCAAAACAATAAAGATAATTAAATAAATAAAAAGAAAAAAGTCTCAAACTAACATTTCCCAAATCGACTTGATTCAGATAGCCTTTGTAGTCCAAGCGACCGGCCTTCTCTTCGTCCGCAAAGTACACCCAATTATGTAGACCAATTAGCGTGCCATTCTTTACCTCGTGCACGAAAACATGCTCAAAGCCGGAACTGCCGATACGTCCTTGGCCGCGTGAATATTGTGTGAACCAGAGTTCTTTCACGAGATCGCGATGCGTCTTCGGATCAGGTGTGACAATGCCTGGGATAGAGAGATAGAGCAAAAGATTAATACGTATATGATATATGAGTTTCCGGGTAAGTCGACTTACCTTTGTTCTGCAGGAAAAGCATAGCCTGTCGCATAACCTGTGTACCCATTACTGCATCGACAAATTCGTTCTCTTCACGCCGTTCGTTGACTGTCACGTGCTCATTGGCTAGAGTATCCTCCTCGTAGTTATCGAAAAGTGCGCGCATCTTGGCGACTGTAGGGGTTTCAAAGGCGCGCGGTTCGACCTCAAAGAGGCTGAGAAGAAAATAAGAGTGACTCTAGTTAAAATCGAAATCGTAAGATATAATCTGAATTTGAGGACGTTACTTACGGTTTCGGCGCCTCGTCTGTGCTATCAATAGACCTCGTCTTGCCCTGTGGATTTACGTTCACGTAGTTCAACAGACTCTGCTCTTTGGCATAAAGCTGCTCAGTGAGTGCGCGTATTTCATCATCGCTTGCGAGTGAACTTCCAGTAGCCGCATTACCATTGGCTGAACCGGGTCTTGCAGTGGTTGATGGACCAGGTACGTGTGGAACAAACGAAACACCAGTTGGACCTCCGGCAGGTGCGCTTGGTTTCGTCGGACTTGTCGGTGTTGGAGCGCCGGGTGAAATGCTGCTGCTACCTGGTCGTGATGGTGCTGCTGGTGTTGGCGAGCCCCAAGCGAAAGGCGGTGCTGGCTGTGCAGCGCCACCTGGTGAACTTGGACGAAGGGGCGAAGCTGGCGTGGGGCTACCTGGTGTACGTGGTGTAGGCAATGGAGGGAAGTCTTCTTTAGCCCCACCTGATGGGCGACGTGGCGGTGGCAGAGGTGGAAAGTCGTCTTTCGGCGTAGCAGGTCTGTGTGTTGTCGATGATGCACCGCTGCCGCTGAAACCATTACGCACATCCAGACCCAATGAACTACCAGGTGTACCTGGCTTGGGCGTCGTCGTAGTGCTGGTGCTAGTTGTAGTAGTCGTGCTGGTCAAAGGTGCCAAACCGAAGCCCGGGCGACCAGCATTACCACCCTGCGGACGCACGCCACCACCATAACTTAGATCCAGCCCAGACGGTTGCGCCTTTGGTGGCTGATAAGGTGCAAAACCGGGTGGTAAATTTGGTTGCGCCGCACCTGGGCGGCCAAAAGTATTCGTATTACTACCAGCGCCAAATGCGTTGACGTTGCCAAAGTTGGACGCAGTAGGTCCAACCTGTGGGCGTTGCTGTTGTGTTTGTGTCTGTTGCTGTGCACCACCGGCTTGTGGCCGTACGGCTACAGGTGTGGTGGGCACTTGCGCTCCAGATTGTTGTGTGGGTTGTGGCCACTGAGGTGGCTGCTGTGCATTGCCTGCCAATGGTGATGATGGCGGTGTGTCAGGACGTGGGCCGAGTGGCATCAGCGGCGCTTGTGGGTTAATTGCCAACGGTGGCGGTCGTTGTGCGCCAGCGGCGTTTGGTTGTACGCGCGGTGTATTTGGCTGCGGTTGTGGTTGTGCGCTGATCGTTTGTGTAGGTGGTGGCACATTTCTGGGCGGCAGGGATGTGGTGGTGGTGGTCGACGTCTTATCGCCGCCACTGCCAAATAGGCGACTAAACCAACCGGACTTTTTTGTTGTCTGCTCTTCTGGCGGCGCAGGGGTTATCTCGATCTCAGTTTTGTAGCTGGCTGGAAAATAATTTTTTTTTAGTAAAAGAAAGATGATGAGCGGCGTGCATATGTATGTGTGTACATATGTATATTAGGGTGGTAGTCAAATTTGAAAATTTGATTGCCGAAAATAAGGGAACTTTACTTTTAATCGCTGTTTTTAGGATTTTTTCAAGAACTCCAAATTTTTTAGTTTTACTAATGTTTATACATAGATACATATGTATTAAAATAAAATGTTTAATTTTCATACTTGGCTTTTTAGTTAAAAAATATGAATCAATTTTAATAAATTGTACATTAGGCTAAAATTGTAAGCACAATAAGATTTCTGTTAAATTGCATAATTTTATTTCTTTCGTCCTAACATATTTTTTTATTTCAAAAGGAATATTATTTATATTTCAAGAATTTTTTGTAAAACATAAGGTAGCCGACTTTTTAAAGTTTTCTTCTTGATACAGAAATGCTGCTACGGCATGTGGATGTATTTCTGCATCTTAAAGAAAGTTTTGAAGAAAATATCGGTAACTTTTTTTTGATATTTTTGACACAGTCGCTGGTGCTGTTTACAATTATAAAAAACAACTAAAAATTAAGAAACTGCAAAACCTCCAAATAATTTTTGCAGTGCAGTTTATGTTTTTGTAGCAAAAAAAAAAACAAAATCTGCAATTATTAAGAATTTGAAAAATAAAATACTTTTTCACATATTTAAATTTTTTTAAACTACCGGTTTCGCTTGAAATAAAAATGTAAGATAAATTTTTCCCTTCTGGCTATATTAATAATAAATTCAAATAAAAATTAAAATTTTTCACTTAAATTGCCTTACTGAGACCAGCTGTAAAAGTGGTGACCCTTGACCATTCATTTGGCGACGTTGTTTGAAAAAAAAAATAATAATTTATATTAAAAAAAAAAATCGTGAAAAAAATATACAAAAGAACAAAGATTATAAGATAGATACGGCTTGAGAATCAATTAAAAATTATATAAAAATCCCTGTGCAAACTTTTTTAAAATTTGTGAATCTTTTTTTGAATTCTTATTTGTGGACCTTATTTGAAAGGAAATTAAAAACAAAATTTACCACATACTAATGTTATCATATTCTTTAGCAAAAAATTTTAAAATTGAAAGCTTTTAAAAGTTTTTCTTGAATAAAACTTTTTTTCTGAAAGTTAGATAAACACAGCTACATATAATTCAAGCTTAGTAAAATTAAATAAATTAATAAATTTTTAAAAAGTTTTCAGTGCTTTTTATATGTGGCTATAAAAAATCAGATGTGCTACTTGGGAATAAATTTAATCAAACTTTTAAAGTTTTTAAACTTTTAATTAATACAAAAATTTCCCTCGGCGTTCTCATTCTTTCTGCCGGCAAAACTTATAAAAGATTTATGTACATGCTAGCTCAAACAAGTACAGGTAATAAACTGTGAATGTTCTAAATTTTAAAACTTCTATATTAAGTTAACATTTTTTTTAATCTAAAAATTTTTTTGCCGATCTTTTTAAGTTCATTGAACGAAAAGTAAAATTACTGAAATAGTTGAATATTTTTTCCACAAATTTGTGAGTAGGTATTTTAAATTAAAAAAAAATAAAATTTAATTTTGAAGTGTGCCATGCTTGGATGGTATATAAAATATATAAGTACATAAATGTATTTAGATAAAATACTATAAAACATTTTAAATAGTTTAGATATTTCAAATTTTTTGTCAAGCTTAGAAAAAATTAACTCAAGTTTTCAAATAAGTTTTCATTATTTGGACCACTAATAAGTCAAAGTTTTTATTTTTTCACAAAATTCTTTTAGTTTTACTTTTTCTATTTGTTTTGTTTTTTTTTGCCCTTCAATGCCACAGTACAGCCAATATTCATTGCAGTCGCACAGGTAGTTGCCGCATTTAAGTTGGGGTTTTTGCTTTTTTCTTGTTTTTGGCAACTCATGGACGTCATTTGTTATTTTTTTAGTTTTGTTTACCTGCAAATTCGCATTGTAGCACACACAACAACAACACAGTACACACGAAAAGTGTGTGACTAGCGTTTAAGCGCATCGTTTTCTATTTGCTCAAAACTCAAGCAAGTAACGAATAATTTTTGATGTAATCTTGTTTGTAATTTTTTAAACTAAAATTTGGCTTAAATAAAATTTTCACTTGTTGCTTTAATTCACATTAAAAGACTTTTCACGACGATAACGAACCGACACGTACGAATTCCGGCAACTGACTGAGAAGTCACTGAAATGAGAAGTGAACCGCAGCAACGCAGAAACCTGTTAGGTACAATTATTTACATACATACTCGTATGTACATCTGTATGTATGTATGTACGTATTTTGAACATAAATATATATAAGATGTGTAAAATGCTCCATCTGATGATGAAGGCAGCGTTAGTGCGCTGGGCAAGCGTACTCTACCACAGGTAGTGCAGACATTTGAATAACACAGGTTTACAAAAAAAAAGTTTCAGCATAATGAACTAAACCTCCACATTTCTTTGTTATTAGGAGCCCTGAATGCGAATCCGAGGGATGTTAGCCTGCATAACGTCAGGTTCGAGGTCATTTGAGGGTCATGTAGAGAAAAAATCATTGAATAAATCTGTAAATTCAATACAATTCTTCTGAATTTGACCTCTAGATGACCTTGAAGAATAAAGCGATCCCCAGATTCGGATTTAGTGACAGCAAAAGCCCGTGTTTAGCATGTTCACCTGGGGAATGTCTCTACAAGCCTGTTTAGTCATTCTGTAAAATCGATTAATTAATACTTTAAATCAATTATAACAACAACGTTAGAGTCAAACGAAAGCGCTTCAAGATTTATCTAAAACATTTAAATTTTAAACGGGTTGCCACCTGTTCACAAAGTTAAAATCAGTTTAATTAACAAGATAAACAATTATTTTAATATGGGTATCAAACAAGAAAGCTGGGCCTATTTGGAAAAGATGTTTGACGAGAGTTGCCATCAGCTCAGGAGTTTAAAATATTTTGAATTAATTAATTGAAAAGTTAAACTAACAGCATTTTGAGAAGGATTGCCACCTATATAAAATTTTTAATTCAATTGTGTTAATAAGTATTACTTCATTTATGAAAACTTTGCTTCGAAAATTGTGTCAATTGGCGTTGCCACCTGTTGAAAAGTAAATTTAAATGAAAACAAGAAGTTAAATGAAATATTACCAAATGGTGTTTAAAAGGAAAATAAAATAAAATTTAATCACTTACTTAAATAAAATACTAAAACCTGGCTGTCAAATTAAATATATTGAAGGAGCTTTATTTTAAAAAGGGTTGCCACCTGTTTACGTGTAAAATTCAGTTCAATGAATTATGACAATATGGCTGCCAGACAAAAGATGTTTAAGCTTTATTACGAAAACACGATTGGAAGTGGGTGTCAGCTGTTTAAAAAAATCAAATTCACTTTAAGTGAACATTTGCAAAATATTCCATTTTCTTTCGTCTTTACAGTAAATATTTTCCATCATTCCCAAATTTCACTCTATGTATTCTGCTTAAGCTAAATGTGAAATAACGATGAGATATTGAAACAAAAATATGTATATGATGAAATATATGATTTTATTCAGAATTTATATTTAAAGAATTGCCACCTACAAAAAAAAATAAACTATGTGCATACTTATATAGTATAATGACTATCTTTTGTTATTTAAAGGCAATTTACTTGAAATTTGACACATGTGACCACATTCTTGACCTTCAAGGCAACAAGCAACTTTTTTAAATAAAATTTATTTTCGTCGGTAATTTATTTTATTTTTTGTTATATATTAAATCATAACGTTAAAACAAACGCCATGCACGCGGAGTTGCGGGCAAAACTAGTTAGAAAAAATTAAAAAATTTTACAGTTTTTAAAAAGTACAAAACCAGCCAAACAGATGTAGCTGTATGAAGGAGCACTATAAAAAGGCTAAAAAAATTAAGTTTCAATCAATTTGACATATTGACTTGATTGCATACATTTTTCAATAGTTGTAAATATGTAAATTTTTGCTCTCTTTAATGAAGATAGTGATGGCAAGGCTTGCGAGTATCGAGCTGATAATTTCATATGCCTACAAATTTTTAAGACTCTATATAAAAGAACTGTTCTCTAGAACAAAAAAACACACACACTCACACTAACAAACAAAAAATACTAATTCAGTTCAATTGAATTTTAAAATCAAACAAACAAAAAAATCGCTCTTTGACCCCAATGGCCTGCACAAACAGACCGGCATGAGATAAGCGAGCTACATTCATTTCCATTAGAAGTCAATTGAAGCGGCCAATAAATGGCAGCATATTCAAATGTGTTTATAAAAATTCGAGCGAGCTAAAAATTGTAAATACAAATTTATTTATTTTATTTTTCCAGTACACTTAAAAATGGTTGCCTAAAAGACAAAAGCAAATTCGGAAACAATTCTATACTTGGAAGCTAATCAATGTCTTACCACCTTAGCTGCTCTCTGTCTGTGTTACTAAGTTACTGCTCAACAAAATCCATTGTTATTGAAAGCACAAATTAGCACAAGTTTACCTCCTAAAAAGAAAGGTTTTTATATATTTTTTTTATATATTAATTTGAAGGCTTTGAATAAATCTAACTGATTCATTTCACATTATTGTTTGCATTAGCGAAAGGTATAGTGATAAAAAGTGTGCGAAACTTTTAAGCAGGCATGCCCCTGTTGTTGTTGTTGCTCGAGATTTTTCTCGAGATGACTCAAATTTTTGCTTTCGACAAGCAGCTGAGGCAATGAATGAGAGCTACAGACTTACCTGTTAGCAGTTGGATGGCGAAGATAAGTAAGATCAACCAGTTATAAGTTATAAGCTGTTAGGTAGTAAAACGAAACCAAGCAGAGCTAACCTAATACCAGCTCATTTTGCGACGACAGTAGTGACTTGACTGCTCACAGGCAAAACCTGATAGGACGACGGATATCAGATATGTAATAAATTTTGTGCGATAAAAATATGTAGCCCTTGGGTAATGGATAAATCTGATAAAATAACAAAAATTTTGAAAGTACAATTGCGGGAATGAAATGGAATCCGAACAAAACACATACATAATGGAGAGCCCATGCATAACTGCATAAAAGATTGTAATCCAAGGAAAAAATAATGAGGAACGAAATGGTATCGGAACTAGGTGGAATCAGAATGAAGTGTGAAACAAAATCCTAAACTTATATACATACATACATGCATACTTATGCAAGCAGCATCAAACAAGAAAACTTGAAAGTATTGTGGAACGAAATGGAATCCGAAAAAAACACACATAAAAAATGGTAAGCCCATGCATAACTGCATAAAAGATTGTAATCCAAAGAAAAAATCATGAGGAACGAAATGGTATCGGAACGAGGTGGAATCGGAACGAGGTGTGAAACAAAGTCTTAATCTTATATATATACATACATGCATACTTATGTAAGCAGTATCAAACAAGAAAACTTGAAAATATTGTGGAACGAAATGGAATCGGATTCATGTACTACACCACATATACCAAAAAAGACAGAAAATGTACAATTTGAATTGCGAATCGTGTCAGAAATGGTTACAAATTCCGCTCAGACAGTTTCTGGATAGGGGTGGAACTTATAACAAAATGGAACAATCCAGTGAAACTAAATGAAATCGCAGCGGGAAAAATGAGTTTTATTAAATGCGCAGAGAAAACGATAACAATTCTCAATCATTTCCTAATAAAAAATTTAATTTGGAGAAATATGAAATTGAAACGTATGAAAGTGTACAGCTGACTCAGCATACTACTTTAAAAGTGAATCTCAATACCATTGTAAGGTCACGGAACGAAATGGAACTACAATCAAAAAAGAGAGAAAAAAACAAAATGCAATGGAATGAAAAATTTAATGAATTAGCGGAAAAGTTAACTTAATAATCGAAAACTAAAATCTTTTATTTGAAATTAAATGCATTTGAAATATATGGCTGAAGGTTAAAAAAAAGTCCTTATGTAACAAAGAATTTTCTGTGGAACATCTGAGACTGGAATTCAAAAAGCAGTGGAGCGGACTTACATTAAATTATTTAATAGAGATGGTGATTCAATAAGGAAAAAATGGCATTGAATTAGAATAAAACGAAATTTTAGTTATATCAGAAAAAATTCTCGAAAACTCGAAGAATTCCGTTTTGGATTTGCATTAAATTGGAACACAATAAATTAGTAAGTAGATAAAGATATCTACAGAAAGTTATATAAAATGAAGTTGCCCTAATTGTTGTCTTTTAATTTTAGTTTATGTCAGAACTCGTTTCCAAAGAATTCGAAAAATAAAAAAATATGTAAGATTATCTTTGGAACGGCATGAAATTGGAACAAGAAAAGTATGAAAAAGACTGAAAATGGCTAAAAATGAATTAAGAAAAAATTAAACTATAACAGCTTTATTAATTATATTTGACTTATGTTTTAAATTTTGCAAAGGAGCCAAATGTAACTGAAGCCGTATAAAATGGAAGTAAAACGAATCACAAGGCAAACAATTTTGAACGGACTACCAAAGGATGTGAAAAAGCCCGCCACAACTCGGAGGAGAAACAATGTTTATTTTGTTGCGGCCAGTACGCGACAACCTAATCTACATAAATTATCAATTTTTTGATTTTTTTAATTTAATTTCCACCATTTCCCATAACTTGCAGCGCTGAAGAGAAAGATATTGCTTTTTTAGTATATTCATATATTTATTTATTTAATTAAATGCACACTGAATTCAGTTACTCTAAATACAATTGTCGATAGATATCATTCTCTTTTATTTATATTCATATTTTTTTCTTATTTTACTCTCTTGTTTTTATATTTAGTTTATTAATTTATTTGTTTTTACTTCCTTTGTTTTTTACTGTAATCATATAATCATTTCGTATTCATTTGACTTGTTGTCTTTGTTGTATTGGCTGTACTTATATGTATGTGCGCTACTCGTACGTATGTGTGTGCGTCCGGTGTTTATTTGTCTGCTTGCACGCATACACTAACCCACATACATACATATGCTTTTGTGTAGATATGCATTGCAATAGCTGTAAATTTGCATGACAATTGTACATTTTAATTGTGAAATATTTTTTCTGTCTTTCTTTTCCAATTAGTTTATGTTGCATAAATTTATCGAATTAATTTTACACCTTATGCAGTTACACTGGTTCAATGGGAGCATCTGTAATTTTTTTTGCTTATATAAATTTACATTTTTAAAATTTTGTTTAAATTTATTTTGAAGTTTTATTGTTCGCAAACTTTTTTTTTAAACAAAACAGAAATAGTGATTTTTGTGCGAATTCAAAGGGCATGTGCACTTAATTTTGTATAAAAGTTCTCCTTGTAGAGGACACAATTTTTAGTGGAGGCTTTAAACAATACGTTTTCAAAAAAAAGTAGCTCACAAAAGCTTACTTAAAATATGTTTTTTTTTTCAAATATTTCTTATGCATATTTTAACTAATAATATTTTATAATTATTGATACACTCCCGATTCAAATAATTATTAAAATTAAATTATTATTTAATTAGTCTTGTGAATTCACAATAACCAGCCGGTCATCTATGCCCTAAATGTATGCAATATTTTTTTTTTTGACAATTTTTCAGTCAGTAGAGAATGTGAGTGAGGAGTGTGAAACGAATTTTTTATTTAACAAAAAAATCTTTTTCTAGCATACAATAAATGCGAATTATAAAATCATATATGAATTAAATACTTAAAAAAGAAAATAAAAAAAGACACGAATGACATATACATATTTCACTGCTGCGAAGGATATTATTTGGCTTTATATATTTTCCAAAAAAATAATTTGTTTTATTTAAATTTTTTTTCACAGCGTTGTAATATTTTCACACCCCTCATTCCATTTAAGTGTTCATACTCATCTGCATAAGTGACTGCTTCTGAATTTAGTAGTTTATAACGTGATTTTCTTGCACCTAAAATAATTTTTAGACACACCACTTTTGTCAACAATTTCTGTCAGGGACCAAAATAACTGTTATCTCGCATTTACAAATTGAAAGCATTGCCTGAATTCTGAAATTTAACAGAAACGTTATTTCATAACAGCTATTAGATGAAAAATATTTTTCATTTCGCCGATAAGAGTTCTTTGTTAGCAGTTATTGCCTAACGTCGCTTGATAACAGTTATTGGCCAACGTTTGTTTTTTACGTTGTTTGGTAAACGTTGTAAGATGAGAATATTGACGAACATGCAGATGCTGAAAGAGATAAATGTAATGAAAATAAAAGAGGAGCAGTGAAATAACTGTTATCAGACAATGTAAAAGTAAACGTTGGGTAATAACTGTTATCAAGAAACGTAAAGCATAAATGTTGGGAAATAACTCTTATTGGCGACGGAAAACATATTTCTCTTGCATAACTGTTATCAGACAACGTAAGAAGTAAGCGTTGGGTTTTACCACTTATCGCCGAAATAAAAAAATGTTTCTCATATAATAACTGTTATGGAACAATACTTTTCTGATAAAACTTATAACTGTTATGTCGCTGGTTTCTGTAAAATTTCCACAAACCTTTCACTAGTGTCTCACCATTCACATACACACCCAAGTAGTCCTAAACTTTTTGCATTTTTTTTTTGCTTTTTTCGTTTGCGTAAAATTTTGAAATTTTAAAAATTCTCACTTTTACGCTAAATAATATTTGCACAGTGTGTCTTTTATGCTTTTAACTTTGCTCAAATTCTTATTCATAAATATGCTTAAATTTTTCTTAATTTTTCCCAAAAAATTTTTTTTTTGTAGTTTCTTTCTTATTACTCTAGTGAATTCTTTCGACTTATTCCCTACACTTATATATTATATTTTTATATTTTGGTTTAAACTACTAAATTTAATTTTTTCTTACACGCTTATCCAGTATATTGTACTTATGTAAATAAATACTTATAGCTATAAATATTTTTATTGAAGTCTTTTTGAAAAGGAAAGGCTTTTGGTAGTTTTTTCAGGAGGGTCTTTTACAAGTTCCTTATTGTGTATATAGGTTATTTTTTGTTTTTGTTTTAAAATGTCAAGTGTAGAGTTATTGGAAAATAAACCGATGGATTTTTTTAAGTGCAAGACTGAAGCAGCGCACACTGCAAGTCTGAGCAAAGCATACGTTAGTAAATAATTAAAAATATGTATATTCAATGCTTGCGTCGTCGGCGGAGGATCACGCTAGGGTTCGGAAATTTCGGGTTGCATAAGTGATCTTAAGTTAAAAATATGAAAGATAAAAATAAAAAATAATAATAAAAAACGCTTTCTCACAAAACTTTTCTCTAAGCAATGCTTGCCTTTTTTTTTAATTTTTGGCAACGATATGTTGAGAGACGAACATTTTGGTTCTTTCACACCCAACAATCAGCTCGGATCTACATATTCGTAGATCTGGTAGATTTAAAATAAATTAAAGAGAAAACAGTACATGTTCTTTTCTTCAGTTATATCTTGAGAGGCTTCACTTTTCGCCGCAAAAAAAATTGCGCGTCAGTACCCCAAGTAAGATTCCGTAGTCGTCTCATTAATAAAACTTTTATTTCTAATCTATGAATGACTTTTGATGCAAATACTTTGCTCAAACCTTTGAGTGGCTTTAAATTCGAGTATAACGTAGGTTCAGAGTTTTTGAGTGGAGTTTTTTATATTGTAGAGAGTGATTTAATATTTTGAGGAAACCGTTTTGTAGAGTTTTGAGTTGAAATGCTAAACAATTTTTTTAAGTAATTGGTATTGTAAAGATTTAACTTTTTTTTAATAGATGTATATAATTTTCAGGGTTAAAGGTTTTAGCTAAAATTGGAGAGCAGATTGTAGACACGTTAATTGATAAGAGTTTATTAAAAATGCTGTCAATGTTCGTTAAAGATATGTAAAAAAATTGCTGATTTTATTAACAAAAAATTTCGTTTATCGTATGAATATATTCTTGAGAAAAGTAACAAATAAAATAGTAAAATTAAGATAATGAAAAAATTACATAAAAAATTAAAAAGGAACAAAATTAATAAAGCAAAAGTTTAAAATTAAATATTTAAAATACCAAATTAAATTTCTTAAAAAAAAGATAAAATAAAAATAAAGAAAATAAAATATGATTAAAAAATTAATAATAAAATAAATTAAACAAGAGTTAAAAAAGTCAAAGATGTAACAATAAAAAAATTAAATGGCATAAAAAATTTATTAGAAAATACAATAAAAAAGACAAATTAAGAATATATAAAAATAAAAAAATTGAAGAAGGAAAAAAAATAAAAAAATTGCTAGTTTCTAAGTTGGGCCAATGCATACAAAATAGTTTGTGTTGTATATTTGGAGCTTTTCGGCCGTTGAATTTAAGGCAAAAACGTTTGGTGGCAGAAAAGAAAAACCAACGTTTTTGCGACCGAAAAGCTCCAAATATACAACACAAAATAAAAAATTTTCTTTTGAAAATAAATAAGATAAAAGCTCAAAAAATAAAAAAAACATAAGAAAGATGAATATTGTTGTTTTTCCACACCAATTTTTCATATAAAACAGCCTCAAGCTCATTAGAATTATTGAGAAAAAAGATGAAAGTACAATATAAAAAAAAATAAAAAATTGATATAAATTAAAATAAAATATGATGAAATAAAAAATTAAAATGGCACGAAATAAATTAGTAAAAGTCGAAAGATAAAAAAAATTAAAGGTAAATAAAATTTGGTTAAAAAAAATAGAAGTTAAAAACATACAAATTGAAGAAAAAAAATAAAAAATTAAAAAAAAAACAGAAAAATATACAAAACAAATAAAACAATCCAAAGGGAATAAAATTAAATTAAGAAATAAAATAAAATAATGAAAAAACCAAATATAAATGTGTTGAAAAGAAAATTAAATATAAAGTGAAATAAAATAAAACTGAAATAAAACAAATATTCTAAAGTTATAAAACAAAATATAATAAAGAAAAGTAAAAGGAAATAAGCTAATAAAACAAAGTAAATAATATAAAAAAAATAAATTGGGTAAAGTAAAAGGGAATTAGCTAGAAAAAAATCCCAGAATAACCTTAAAAAGAGGTTACGTATACAAAAATTTGTTTATACTTAGAACATTTTAGAATTTAAATTGGTTTAATTAATATTTTTCTTTTAATTTTGTGATTTCAAACACTTAAACAAATAATTTTTATTCTTCATGTGCACATATCCATACTAATTTTTTTATCATATCTTAAATTTAATATAACTTTTTTTTATTGAATACTTTTTCTTAATAATTTTTCATACACATTTCTGCGAGCTGAATTACTTATGACCTACAGGTGTAAAGATTTCTTTCTCTAGTTAAGTTTTCCAACATTTATTAAAATAGCTGTACGAGCGTCTCAGTTATATTTGTTTGTCTAAATTACGCGCTTGGTGGTTTAAGCAACATTTAATTTTTTTCTATACGTAATTTGTTTTTTTTTTGTTTTTTTGGTTACAGGTTTATTTACAAATAGTGCTAGAAATACCAATAGATACAGACCAATATACATACATATATCGCTTATACATATATTTTTAGTGTAAAGTCCAGTTCTCAATTCCCATTGTACGTGGCATAGTTAGTAAATAGTATATTAGGTTTGAAAAAAAAAATCCTTAAAGGACAATATTTGTACATTTTTATGGAAAAAATTAGTTAGAAATTTCAAAAAGGGTTACTATGCTATGTGTGAAAAGTATAGGCGCAACATCAAACATCAATCCCTAGAAAGTTATGAATGGAAAGTGGAAATGGTTTAACATGAGAACAGCGCAGAACGAATAAAATCTATGAAAATTGCAAAACAAATAGGGGTTTTACAAGACGTGTTAAGCGTCCTAACGTCATTTTACATAGAAAATATTTAAGACTTTAAGACATTGCGACGTTTGATACACCGTTTGAATCCCCTAAATATGCTTCACTTTCCAACGAATCCCAAACTTGTAAGGCCCAAAGATATGTGTACAGTTAGCCAATAGCTAAATTCGGACATAGCCTAAAAGCATGCAACAATATCATGGCCGCATATGAACTTCTCAAACGCCATAAGAGAAACTTGATCGGATTATATAGTAGATAGCCTAAGCGATTCGAGCTCTTTTGAAGCTTTTCTGTACTTAAACCCACGTAGAAGTAATTTTTTTTTATTATAACTGCCTCAACAGGCTCTAAAGCGGTTTTTGTTATCAGCTGCCGAAATTTTTGTGAAAATATGCAAATCATTGCAAAACGAAAAAATTTAAAAGAAAGCTTTATAAGACAACAGCTTTGCATCGGCTTTGGATTTGCACGCCTTTAAGCACTCGAAATAGTTCAATTTTATTCATACTTTCTATTTGCAAGCCAATTTCTCTTAGTGAATTTATACTAATACGTTTTTGATGCGAATCAATTTTCAAAAATAATTAAATTTTTAAAATACATACATATGCAAATGGATTTAATTTCATTAGGTTTCTTCATTGTGTCATAAGTTTGTTGCTGCAATGCATTTTACTATTTCTCTTAGTTCTTCTTATTTTTCATAACCGTAATATTTTTAATTTTTTGTATTTCATAATTTTTAGTAACTTTCTTAAATACTCGTACTTAGTAATTTTCATAAGTTTTGCGTATGTTAATTAAATCTTTTTAATTACTCTAAAGTACTCGTTTATCATTCGATATTTGCAGTTGTTTTTGTTATTTAT
Source organism: Rhagoletis pomonella (assembly GCF_013731165.1). Lineage (NCBI taxonomy): Eukaryota > Metazoa > Arthropoda > Insecta > Diptera > Tephritidae > Rhagoletis > Rhagoletis pomonella. Next base: position 9,256,730 of record NW_023458567.1, on the reverse strand, counting down.
GTTTACCTAAAAGAAAACATTCACTTTTTTTTTAATTTTCTCCATAGTTTTACTTAAACATTTCTCAGTATTTTACTTAATAATATTAATAACTTTATATAGGTTTTAACACTAAATTTTAGTTATTGTTGGTTTTTTTTTTTTTAGTTGTATGTGTGTGTGTATGTGCTTGCTTCATAGACGCCAAGAGCCAGCTTGGCGTTGTGCCCGAAAATACGAATCGACTTTTTAAACTAAAGTTTGTTATGTCTTTTTAATATTTTTTCAAAGATTTTGGAAATTTATTGACATTCACAAATATATATTTAGCAAGTTTTTTGTTTAATGCGTTATCCTTACATGTAATTTTTTTATTAAAATTAGACCTGTATATGTATTAGACATTTAGAGAGTTGTATGCAGCTTTAACCTATTTTTTTTGTACACGTAAATGTTTTTTTAATATTTTCTTAATTTCTTAAATATCCATAATCAATTTAAAGTTTTTTTTAAGTCCATAACTTGTAGATCGTTTTTTTCGTCTTATCATTTGGTTATAACAGCTTTGTAAAGTGTCAAAGGATATGTTGGTTTTGCTTGAACGTGCAAACTTTCCAATTAAAATTTTCTACTTATTCACACTTTTTGACTCTTCTTCGTTCGCCACCCACCTTATTATGTTACTCGAAGTCTTATCGAATTTCTATGGGAACTGAAAATTTTAGAACATCAACAATGACATACTTTTAGGCACTGCTGTTTAATGGCCATCTCGCTCAAATGTGACTAGGTGGATGTTTCTCATTATCACCCTAAAAATATATAACAAGTATAGGTTACTGGACTTCGAGCTAAATGATAAGAACGCTAAACTTCGTAATTGCACAGCATGGCTCAAAAAAATTTTTTTTTTTTATACATGCAGCCTTTTTATGCTACGACTTTCGTTTTGCTAATTTATTTATATTTAGGACCCGAATTTCTTTGATTGTAGTTTTTGGCTTGGCTAGTTTTGACTTCTTCCACAGATTTGTTTACAATTCCTTTTTCATATATTTTTTTTTAGCTTGAATAATTATGCACAACTGAACATTTTTGGCGTCGGGTACTTTCATCGTTGATTACATAATTATATCAGTAGAATGTTTGAACGTAAAACTGGATTTAAATAAAAAAAAAACAGAAAGTAAATTTTTGCTAATTTAATAATTGGCCATAGATTTTTGGCGATTTGCAAGCTGGATATAAATTTATGGTCATTTAAAAATTGGTCATATATTTTTGTTTATCTAGAAAACGGACAAATGTACATTTTTTATCATTTCAAAAACTGGAAATAAGATTTCCGTCATATAGAAACAGCCATTAAATTTTCTCACTTAAAAATCAGACATACATTTTTGGCCATTTAAATTTTGGACATACCTTTTCAGCTGTATAAAAATTGAACAGAATTATTTTACCATTACTTGTACAATACTTTTTTTGGAATTCAAAAATTGTGCATGTGTTATTGGACATATTCATGATGGCTAAATATTTTTGGAACTTCAGTACATAGAAAACATTTTCGGCTATTTAAAAACTGGACATACTCACATATAGATTTATGAATAAAGTGGGCATAAAAAGTTAGGAGAAAAGATTGAATATATGTGCATATCCACCATTCGTTGTGTAGGATTTTGTTTTGCCTACATCCTTGTAATCCCATATTATTGGCACAGTTTGAACCAACCAGATTTTTCATCCACTTTTAAAAGTGAAATTAAATCCACTTACCACTGCCATACAATTTTTTTCTCGTTTTTATGTGACCACAAATGTACGAAAATTATTAAAATTACAAAATTAATTTCCGAAAAATTAATGTCGAATATTTAAATTAACAGAAAATTATGTCCCGTTTTTTCATGAAGGAAAATTAAAAAAAAAAATATATTATGTCCAGTTTTAAGACTTTATATTTATGTCATCCTTTAAATGGCCAAAAATTTTAAATTGTTAAAAAATTATGTTTCGTTTTTAAATAAGGGGTCTGATTTCTGATTAGCAAAACTGTATGCCCAGTTTAAAGACGACCATATTTTTATGTCCAGTTTTAAGCGAACAAAAATTTTAAATTATAAAAAATTATCACAAATGTTTGAAAATTTTTTAAATGACAAAATATATAACATTACAAGATTAATTTTCAAAAACCTGGTGTGAAGTTTTAAATTAACAGAAAATTATTTATCCAGTTTTTAATGACGAAAAATTTTTGTTCAGTACTTTAATGAAAAAAAAAATATGTCCATATTTAAGACGACTGTTAAATAGCTAAAAATTTCAAATTGTAAAAAACTATGTTTCAATTTTAAATCAGTGGTCGATTTTAATTTAGCAAAAATTTTATGTCAAGTTTTAAGGAGACTTCATATTTATGTCCACTTTTAAATGGCCACACATTTGAAATTATGAACAGATTATGTCTCGTTTTGAATTTAATGTTAAGTTAAAAAAATGTATATACAATTTGGAGACGACTTTATATTTCTGTCCAGTTTCAAGCGAAGAAAAATTTAAAATTATAAAAAATGATGTCTCGTTTTTATGTGACCACAAATGTTTGACAATTTTTTAAATAACAAAATGTTTAAAATTTCAAAATTAATTTTCAAGAAACTAATGTGAAGTTTTTAAATTTACAGAAAATTATATATCCAGTTTTTAATGAAGAAAAAATTTTGTTTTTGATTAGCAGAAATTTATGCCTTTTAAATAGCTACAAATTTTTTAAACATCCAATCAATAATGTCCTCTTTTTATTATAAAACGTTCGTTGAGTATGTCTTTTTTTTATTTTTAAATTTTACAATCGTTATATATTATTGTTTTCGAAATCTCTATTTTTCGAAAATTTACTTATTCTCCTCACACTCTTTAAATAACTTTTTAGTCAACTTATTGTATAATTTTCTTCAACGCAACTTCATTATTATGCGCAGTTTTTCCAATAAGTTTTCCCATTGTTAATATTTTTTCATATAAAGCTTCCAACTCGTTTCACAAGAATTTACGTATGTAAGTTCTCAAATCTCTAATACTCTTCTTTTTCCATGTCTAGGTCTCTCTTTCATGGAGCTCTTCGACTCGACACAACTTCGCTCTCGTTTTTCTTGCTGCTCGTGCTTCTATTATTTTTCTTCTGTGCTTAATGTCATTGCAACCTTTACGAAAATGTTAACCCGATTCGAAACGAGTAGTCGCATCTTCATCGTGACTTCTCATTTGACTGAATATAATGTTTGGCTGTTGCTGTAGCTCTGAAGGTTCCTTAATATATTTATCTTGTTGCTGCTGGTTTTAATAAACAATGCCTTCAATTCCCTTTGTTTAAACCTTTAATTTCCCGCTTGAATAAAAGTAAGTGGTCACTTAATATGAGTCTCTTATGAGGAAAACCTGCATAGAAATCGTGACTTGCCTCATTAGACGGATGAGAATCACAGGCACCAGATCAAACTAATAAAATGGTTTTCTTCATAGAGCCTATGGCAAGTTTCTTTCTCTTAGGCTATAAAGGTGAGCCCAATCTGTCGCTGTTCAGTGAATATATGTATTCAAAGAGCTAAAAGCCAGTCGCTATAGCCAAGCTAATAGAAATGCGTAGTACCACTCGAGTAGACTTAGGTGCGAGGCCTACTCCGCAATTGGCACGAAACTCAATGAACCTGAAACTTAAGGCAGCGAGTCGTCAGCCATCTCTCAGCCTGTTCCGAGCGTATTACCAGTCGGGGTAGAAGTGCATTCCTCTCAAAAATGTGACTTGTCTACGATATTTGACGTCTTAGTTTCTACAGAGATTTGTTGCTTTTTCATTCCCCTCTGCAAAAAAAATAATCGAAGAAGAGGTGGTGAATCTAAAAGAGATTTCTCGACGTTTAATAGAAAGCTTGAGGGCAGAGTCTACTAGAACACATTGCTAATAAGCCTCGCCTTTCGGCTTACACTCCATCGCAGTATTGCTCAAGCGGACACAGGGTCTGTCGTCGAATTGTGAGGAATTATGGTATTAGTTGTCCGGTTGGCAAGTCTGCATTGCATGAGTTATTTATCAGAATCAACGAGTCGGTTGTATAGAAATGTTCAGTTAAATGGAATGAGGCACTCAATGTCAAACGAAGTTCCGCAGAATGCGCCATCCCATCGACTTAACTTAAATAGAAAGTGCGAGTCAAGATGTTTCCATCTCAGGCTCATTACAGCTAGATAGCTTAGAAGAAAGTGTGGAGATGGTTTCGTCTCATATTTCATTAAACGGCTGGAAGAGTTTCCTGTGGAAACAACTTCCTCCCAAGATCAAGAGTCTTAGCTTTGTGAACTTCAGAAGCTGTGGATGACTCGACAGTTGCTGGGTCAGAGAAACCCTTCCTGATTCTATTCTAATGCTTGAGAAGCTGATATAAATTAAACGATATGACGGAAAGTATTTAGTCTACAAATCGGCGTAGATACTTTTCCCGCATATTGTACGGTGAGACTTCCTCAAGGATATTTTTTCTAGCCCACTTATTTAGCATGTAATTTCTTCATGAAATATTACAGTGACCCGATATTAATATACCTACATATGCCCAACCGGGGAATATTCTGACGCAACTAAAGAATGGTATAGGCATTCCGCGACTAATTTCGTGTGCGTCGTAGGTGAGCTGTGAGCTCTTATTGGCTATTCCAGTAGATGTTTACCTTCTTTTATCGACGTCACACATAGAGTGCATTGCTTTGTAAGCTTCTAATTTGAGGTTGATAAAGAATTTCCACCAGAAAATACTTTAATTACGAGTGGTAATTTCTTCCAGTTAAAGTATCCCAGCCATCATTGCTCAAATCGAGTGCCGTCTTACTGCGTAAAAAAAACTAAAAAAAAATATTAAAGTCCATATTGTGTCTTTCGCGTACATTCCGCTTAATATCCAGCGCCTAAAATTGGGCGACATTTGACTAAATGAAATTCTCATTCCTTTCGAAAGTCTGACTTGTCTTTGAGAAATGTGAGAAGAAGTTAAAAGTAGTTATGCCAGAGACTCTGCTGAGAGGATCATCAAAATTTAGTGACACGGGTGCAGTTGAAATTTTAACAAACTCACCTGTGGCAAGCTCAGTTAGCTTTGAAAGGCCATGTGAATCTTCCACTGGAGTTTTTGACTATCACAAAGTATTCATATGCTATCCGAATATTTAAACTAATAACATCAATACCTATTAAATATTCCTTAGGAAAGACCGGACATCTCAGGTCCCACCACAACTTAACCAGTATGTCTAATCAACCTAACAAAAACTTGAATGCCTAAGTAGAAAGTGAAGTTATTGTAATCTAGCTTTTGTAGTTTTTTGCATTTTTCGGCACTGCAGTTTTACTACGACCTACTCTCACTCTGCCCTCCCACTAAATACCTTCAGCTTAAGCCGACTTCTAACATAAAAATTCTATGCATACATTTAGGCGCCGAAACTTTACCAGTCTGCCTACCCACGAGCAATTCCCGATAATGAAGCGTGTGCATATTTTTAAACCACTACTAACGAATGTTAGTGTACCTAGCGTTATTGCAAAAAAAAAACAAAAGTTTTCGTGACTTTCCTGTACACACAACTTGTCATCTGATAGTATACCTTGGGGCGCTGCATTGATTGGCATTAGCAACAAGAGGCCAGCGCCGACGCATAATTAGTTTTGGGCGGTCTGAGTAGTCACAGTAGGACAATCAATGCTCGAGCTAAGCAACCAAATAATACCGACTGAGCAGCGAATATTTGTACACCACTAACACGCAATTCGATACCGATATGTCGTAGTGTCATTGTAGCCGGAAAGTATGCAACGATATGCGTATGCGAAAGACTGTTATCAATGCGTGCAAGCGAACGAACGTCAACTCAGTTACGGGCAAACAAGCATGGGAGTGGAGCCTATAAAAGAGCAGGATGAGGAGGGGAATGGGAAGTGGCAGTAGGGATGTATATACAAACATTTGTGCCAGCCGTGTAGCTAAGCTCCATTAATGCTATCATATTTCAACTACCACTTCGACGGAACATCTCTGTCTCTACTTTCACCACCACTCTATTTGCGCTCTGCTAGTAGCCGGGGGGCAATCAAGGCTTCATTCGTTTTCCGTTGATATCTGATAGCTTTACATGTACGTATGTATGTATGTATGTATGCGGAAAAAGTGCTGTACTCTTCAAATACGCACACACGCACACACGCACGCACATTTACGCGATTTTAATGACAATTTCCGACTGCGATCTACACGTATCCACGCATTCAAATTAAAACGGCATAACCAACAAGCGATGGATGCGGACATATAACATCTGCTTGACGATAGGTAGGCAATTTTTGAAGGTTTATTTTGAGTTGAATGTATATGAAGAAGGAATGAAGCATTTTATGTGCGCGTAAACTAACTGAAAGGAATCACAACAAAACAAACGCGTGATTTTTTACCCGCAGACGCATAACAATGAAAAATATCCATCGACAATACGAAGTACACTTCCAATGAAAACATATTTTGTAAATTGGCCGCATGATAGCATACATTTAGGCGCGCTGTACAATCATTTGAAAACCGAATCATGCGTGCTGCATGTGTATTGAGTGAAGTCTACCCAGTTAACCCAGTTAATCGTTACAGTAGTCAAAGGCTGCGGAAACCTCAATGTGTATCAGCTGAACGAAAGTAAACTACTGACCGAAAGCTTTATTTTGTCCTATCTTAGAGGCGAAACAAAAGCACTTCTGCTTTTGAGATCAGAGTTTCTTGAATTCGTGTCTCTTGGCTCCGTATGCGGGAGAGAAAAAAGGAGCCTCCGACCTGTCCGTGGAGCCGTTTCTGCCATTTAGTTAGGATGTGGAGAATCAGATACCGGGCAGCTTTCGTTTGGTAGACGGCCGTGGGAAAACATCTTCTTCTTCTTTTTTGTCACTACAACAGTTTGTCGGTAGGAATCGAGATCAAAAAAAACTTCGCCAATTGTCTCTCCCCTATGCGAATTCGCACCAGTTGTTCATCCCGATTGCAGTCAGGTCCTTCCAATTTGTACGTGGGCGCCCTTGTTTTCGTTGTCTACGCATATGCTTGTATGTCGAGTTTGAGGATCTTATCACTGAAGTGTCGTTATCCCTTCGTACAACATGGGCAAGCCAGCGCAGTAAAGTATCAATACTCAAGTATGCAGTCTCGTTATTACCTGGTAACCTTTGGTATTGGGCTTCAAAGCTCAGCTACTGTTATTTAGCGAGCTTCCTTAATCTTCCACGTCCACGATAGCCATTCTAGTGCTCTTAACAGGAAAGGAAGCCAACACTAGACGCTGTTTTGGGGCATCCATTATGGGCCTAACGGGATGGATATTAGACACTTGTAATAGCTTCTAACTGCAGATTGGAAATAACATAAAATTCAGTACCAACTTGTCATAATTTCTACTTTGCCCCAAGCGTTTCGATGGACCACTATTTTCCTACTACTTCCAGGTCATTGAGATAATCGCCTATAGCGTATTTTTACCCAGTACACATTGATTGTTGCCAAAACTAACTGCAAGGCCCTTCTATGCAACCACTTTTTAACACTTGGTAAGTCAGTTGATAAACATTTAACTCATTTCAGCCATTACAGCATATTCGTATACAACTTTTGGAGAATTCTTGTCTAATATTTTGGCTTACTGAGTAGCAGCCACCCATGCATACATACGAATATACTATAAGTATATGTAATGTCTGCAAATAAATTCATACAACCAGTTTGCAAGCATACATGCATACCACATGTACGGGTATTTTGTCCTGCGCCCCTGTCTTCGCTTCCATTGCGCTTCCATTGCGCTGCCGCCACCAAAGCAAACTGTATATGTATTGCATACTTTATGGCGCATATTGATAAATTGCGGTTGAGATTTCATTTGTTTGGGAAAAATGTGTGTACATACACATGTTTATGTTTATTTTTGTTTGTATTTTTATATTTATTTTAGTATTATTGCCGAGATTTATTAGCATAATTTTTTTGATTTCGAATTGGCTGGTTCTGTTTTCGATTGCAATCGAAGTAAGCGGCAATATGCGGCAATTTATTCGCTTTTTTATTGTATTTTATTTATTAAAGTGGATTTGGAGAATATAAGCTTGAAATTCTGAAGGCTTATTTAAGAACGAAAGAAGAGTTGATTTCCTTTCGCGGTTTTTGGGAGAAGGGAAAGAAGTTTTTCTTGAAAAGGCGAAGCAAATATATGTATTTTTTTTTTGGTTCAGTCAGTTTAGTGAAGAGTGAAGATACTAAAAAACAATGTTAATAAATTTTTAATGAAATTGGTTAAAGGAAAAAATGATAAAAAATTTTAAGTTGCGTGAAAAAATTTTATCTGCTCCGAAAAAAATTTAATGCAATTAGATTTGTATTGCGTGTAAATATAAAAAAAACATATACATACATATATTATTTTGTAGTGAAGCAAAAATTTAACAAAGAATATAAAAAGGTTTAAAATCTGCTCTAACGAGGTTAAGGTCGGAAAAAATTTTTTTCTTGTAAAACTGCTAGAAAAATTTTTTAAGAAGCAACTAAGTTTATGTTGCTTGAAAAATTAAAAACTATTATAAGGTATCGAAAAAATGGCTGCTTGCAAATGTTGTTTAAAAATATATAAGCAATATAAAAAAATATTACTCCATAGTGATGCAAAAACTATACAAAAAAAAAAAAACCTGATGAAAACTTGCTCTAAAAAATTGTATGACAGCGAAAGAATTATTGATTGAGAAATTGGGTAAATATAATAAAAAAAAAATTGTAAAATTTGCTTTAAAATTTTTAATAAACAAAAAAAATATGCTGCGTGAAAAGTTTATAAAAAAATTATAAGGTAGCGAAAAAACTGAGGTATTTCTTACAAAAGTTGTTAAGAAACAAAAATATTACTGTGAGGCAATACAAAAAATGTAATATACATTAAAAACAAATTTAAAACCTGACCCAAAAATTATAGGATAGCTTGAAAACCTTGTTATAAAAATAAATGAAAATTAAAAGTACAATACTTGTAAACAAAATGAGATATTTCTGACAAAAGTTGCTAAACAAATATTTGAAAAAACTAAATAAAATATTACTTTGTAACGATACAAAAATTTAAAACAAATGTTTAAAACCTGCTCTAAAAAAGTTAAGAAAGCAAAGGATTTTGTTGCCTTTAAAATCAATTAAATAAAATTACCTTACCGAAGAAATAAAAATCACAAAATAACGATAGAATTTTACCGAAAAATTAAATAAAAACCAGATTTAACGATTATTCTTGAACGAACAAATAAAAATCAAGAAACAACGATTTCTAATACTCTAAAAATGAAAATCTTGGTATTTAAAAAATTTGTTGCTTTTTCTAAAACTTTTATAAAATTTATATTTTTGAGAAAATAAAAGTGTATGCATAATAAAAGGGAACCCAATTAAAGAATTTTTAAAAAATTTCCTTTATTTTTAAAGATTAAATTACAAGCAAAAAATGTGGTTGTATTAATGAAAAAAAAATATTAAAAGAAACATTAATTAAAACAAAGTATTAATGTTTATTCTAAATATTAATTAAAACAAGTTTAAGGGAAAATTATTTTTTGGAAATAAATATTAATAGAAGCAAAATTTTTTTTTCGAATAAAAAACTATTATATTTGTGAAGCATAGAAAGAGACAGACCTATTTTAGAGAAACCTTGGAAAAGTTGCAATTTATGTTAATTTTGAATAAAAAAAAAAAAAAAATCTCAAATGTTTTTATTTTTTTCATACAAATTCATAAAATCATAACAAATAAAGAAAAAACTTTTCATTAGAAACGGCATCAACCTCAATAAAATTATTGAATATAATTTTTATTAGGCCAACTATGTAACAAAAAACCAAAACTCAATTTTTAAAGTAAAAATTACTAACAAATAATGAAAAAAAAACTGGAGTAAATAATCAAAAATAAAACTCAAAAATTTTTAATTTTATCAATTTGCATATATTTTTTCGCAAATTAAATTTATAAACTTAAATTTATATTTAAGAACTTACATATTATACCATTTTTTTGTTTTAATTGTATGTCCAATGAAAGTCTTATATTTTTTAATTCAACAACATTAATTTTACTAAAGGCTTTTTTTTCGTAGCTCAAATAATTAAGGATAATTTTTCCTTACTTAAAGTAAAAAATTTTCCTATGTTTGACAAAATTATGATATTACAATTAATTTCTTAATGATGCTAGAAAAAAAGAAAGGCTTTAATGAAAGAATGTTGAATTAGCTTTTAAAAATATTTAAGGATTTTTTTATTTATACTGTATTTTGGATGTCTAATTACTAATTGCCTGTTACATTTTTTTTAATTTTTTGTAAACAAAAATCAAAACGTTAATTTCGAAAAACAAAAAAAAATTATTAAATTGAAAATTTTAATTTTTATTAAATTGAAAATTTCAATTTTAATTTTCTGGCTTTATTCATAAAAACAAAAATTAAAAATTAAATTTAAATGGCATTTCCATATAATTTTTAAATATATAATTTTAAAACTGCTTTCTGTAATGTGTGCGCATTTTCAATCTGTCAAATTAATTTATTTTTCAATTAATATTGCAATTAAAGTTATCATTAAATATTAAATTTAAAAAATATGACTATTTTGCATTTTTTTAACCTAATTGTTTTCCTAACCTAACCTAACCTAATTACTTTCAAAATAGTATTATTGGCATGATATAGTTAAAACTAAGATATTGACTATAAAGTAGTACCATATACCCTAAAAATATAAACATATATGAGTTGAAATTTTGTTTTTTAAAATTCCAAAAACAAAAAAAAACATACAAATATAAATAATTCATAAATTTTTTTCAGTTTTTAAAATTTGTTATGGCCAAGCTGTAATAAATATATAACATTTAGACACCAAACACAAACAAAAGTGGCAAAAACTTAGAACATATTCAGTTAAAATACCTTTGAATGTAAATTCTTTATAAATTCTTAGGTTTTATAGATACATATTCAAATTAAAAACATACTTATAACCAAACAAATAAAAACAGCATACATATATGTATGTACATATATTGTATAATAAAAGTGTAGCGCATTATATTTTGGCAGGTTAGGGCCGTACTTTTGACAATTTTTTTTCACTTACGGAAATTAAACAATTAAACATAACCTCCAAACTTAAAATTAATTTGACTAATTTTGCAGCAACGAAATGCAAGTGACGAGTGCAGGTGGTTTGAACAGAAGTTGGATTTCTAAATAAGGTGTTGAATATGAAAAATGTTTGCAATCGGAAAAAATTGCTTAAAAAATATATGTACATAAATTATTTAAAATTTTAAATTTCGTGAAACAAATTTATGTAAACAATTCAAACTGAATGAAAGTCTGTTCAAATTTTGTAAATACTTTTAGAAGTCCTATTTCATGGCATAATTTAGCATCAAACTGCTATGATTTAAACGGGTTTTTTCGATCAGCGCCCGAATGTAGGCCACAAATTTTCATGCCCTTTACTTCGAAATATTTTACGCCGATTCAACGGCAATCGAGTCTATTACACTCAAAGCACTGTACTGCCGTACAAATGCAATTTCAGTGTTGCCAGCAACATATTGACTGTCTATTTTTCACCGGCCACTTTTAGGGAAAAATTTAGCTCAACTACATACTATTTAGTTCAGAGCTACTATTTTACTATTTTAGCAGAGATTTTTCGGTTTCAGTTTGTTTGCAGCAATGTTGCGCAACATATACCCGCGACTCGGAAACATGTTGCTGAACTATTTTTTGTTTACATTTCCACAAGGCTGATTGAAAATGTCATTGACAATTTCTCAGACTTATACGCCATGCAGCAGTGTTTGACAACATATTTTTCGGCAACATATTGCAATAAAAATATTGGCTTGGTGGACTTTTGAAATTGCAATACTTACTTGTCGAAATGTTGACATGTCGAGCTACATACTTTTGGACTATATATTGCCTGTGGCATGTTGCTGCTGCAGTGTTGTCAGCAACTTGTTGCTACTGACGAATTGTACTCTCTAAAATGTTCGGAATTTCGAAACACCTACTTTTTTGACACTATGTTACCAGCAGCATGCTGTAGCAGGAAAATGTTACGAGCTTTTAAAATATTGTTCATAGGCATAGAGTCTTTCACAGATTATGTTGATAAATATTACAAGTTGCGCCTATTTTCTCCAAAAAAAGTAGTATTATAGTAACATGTTGCCAGCAACATTAAATTTGCTCATATAAAATATTATCATAGTTCTCACTGGCATTTGGTTTCATTTGCCGCGTATTTTGAAATAAAACAGCAAATAATTTCCGCATCGCTTTCCGGATTTTCCACTTCCCAAAACCCTGCTAACCAGCCCGCAACATTTGTTGCGCACCCTCTTTTGTCCCAATAGCGCATGTTTCTGCACCACTTTTCCCTTTCCCCTAACGTTGCTAGCCCTCTACCCCTCCCAGCCAACCCTTACCCAGACCTTTCTACTCTTCGCTTCAGACATTCTCCGGCTCGGGCAACTTTCGTTCGCAGCAATGACACACCAACGCGCTGAGCCTCTGCCCCAGCGCCGACCAAATGGTCAGCGACATCGACGACATATTACAGCTGGAGCTGTGTCGCAGCGATCCCGAGGCTGCCGCCGCTGCCTCTTTTTGCAGCATCTGCTGCTGCTGTAGCAGCGCTGCAAGTGCACCGTTATTCGAGAGCGAATTCGTTGTTGTCTCCGAGCTCCCCCGTTGTCAAATCTTCGAGGGCTCATACGAAGACCCACTAGCCATACCTAAATCGATGCTCAAACTTGGCTCGGTCTCACCGAGTTGCGCGGGCGTAATGACACGCGGCAGTCCAGTTGTAATGAGTATCGTATCGCTGGCGTCCACGCTGCCTATGCGTATGGGTGGCGGAAGACAAGTGGGCATTTCACTGCCACCGCCTCCACTGCTGTGTAGCGTATTGTTGCTATTGTTGTCGTCGCCGGTGCCGGTGGTGCCACCGTCGTGACGTGATGACTTGCGACTGCTGTCGCCTCCACCGCCGCTGCTGCTGCTGTAACGTGGATTGCTTGTGTGGCTGCAGGGCACGTCCAGGCTGTAGGCGCGCAGGCGCCCAGCACTTACCAGCTCCGAATGTGTAGGCAGTCCAGCGCCAGCTGCTAGTGACTTGTGGCGCAGCCCTGGTGACTGCAGATTATTCGAAATAGTGCAGCAGATACTCTGAGGCTTGCCAGCGCTGCCACTGCTTCCGAGTAGCGGATCAAACGCGCCACCACCTGCTATCTGATGTGCGCCCGATAAGCCGGTGGCATTGTTGTTGCGCGCCGAACACGGCGAGCTGCGTGTGCTGCCGAAACGTTTGCCACCTTTGTCGAAGGAGAAGCCGAAGTAGTCGGAGAACTGTTTGAGCCGTGTCTTCCAGGAGGATTTGGAAATTGTGGCGCCACCGCCGCCATTGCCGCCTAGGCCGTTGGACGTGTTGGCTGCCGCGGCGACAGCTGCTGCAGCCGCTGCTGCGGCGCAACAGTGCTGCTGCAATTTCGGTTGCAGCAATTGGGTGGGCGAGAGATTGCCATTCGATGATGACTGCAAGTGCTGCAAATGCTGCTGTTGTTGTTGATGGTACTGCTGCTGGTGGTGGGTGTGGACGTGTTGGTGTGCATGATGATGCTGACAAGACTGCTGACCGGTGCACGCGCCGCTGACATGTGCCGCCATGCCGGCACTGCACTCCACATTTGGCACATTGTTCGGATTGAGCGGCTGCGTGGAAGACTGTGTGGCGCCAGATGCACCGCCACCACTGCCGCCACCTACGCCGCTCCCCATGCCAGGCGCATTCATATTCAAGTCTTCGCCCAGCCGACTGGCGGTCGCCTCGAGGCTGCCACGATTCTGACGATTGTAAAAGACATTGCTGTCGGAGATGACCTGCTGCAGGCCGTCGGAGAGGCGACGATTATTGGTGCTGTACTGATCCAGACTGACGGCGCGATTGGAGCTGAAGTGACAGCGATTGGAGTGATAGCCATGTATGTTGCCATATGAATTGCGTATGCGCTGACCACCGCCACTGCTGCACATCTCACCCATCATGGAGGGGCGCTTCTCACGCGAGGACTTACGCGACGTCGAATGAGAGGATTTCGAGCGATTGCTGCTGCCCTCGGTGTCCACTTTGAACTTGGAAGTCTTCTCGGCGACCTGTAAGAGGAGAGCGATGAGTGAGTGAGTGAGCGTCTTGAAAGGAGACTGGAGCAGCATATTTAAGAGTTAAGTTAGAGGAGCGTACGAGGGGTGTGCCTTTGTCATTATTGTGAATGACCGAGAAACAATTGAGAAGACATACGAATGGATAGAGCACTTCTCAATACAAATACTTTTAGGCGCTAGACAACTTTCGCGATTGAGATCTTTAGAATTCGTGTGGAATTCGTACATATGTTTGTACACATATTGCGCGCATTTTTTGGTGCTAGGCCTATCGCTCACTGATTATTTACCGGTTTTACTGAGCTATAACGTGCATACTTTTTGGCGTTAAAAATATTTTTCAACTATCTAATGGTTGCTTGAATTTCTGGCGTATCTAACCACTTTGCTCTTTAAGGAGTTTATTCTATTGAATTCACAAGAAGACTTTTACTGGGGATACAAATACGAAGACTGACACCTAAAATATGCATACTTTCAGGCGATTAAAATTTTGAATAGTTGACGTTATTATGGCTTATAGAGGATGTGAAAATTTTGCTTTTCTTGATTTGCTTAACACAGTTTCTGCCAAGTATGAAAATGATTATCGGGCTTTTGTTTCGGAAATGAACACACTATCCATACTTTCAGGAGCTCAGTACATGCTAAAACACATTTCTCTCGAATGACCATTTTTGTTGCTAGGAGTGCGAAAAAATTTGTATGCTTTAGGACTCTGCTTTGTAGTGATGTTAACACTATTCAATACTTTTAGGCGTCCTTTCTATATTAGCTTTTTGAACAACTGAGGCAAGCATACTTTAGGCCATGGATAATTTTTTTTATACAGTGCTTACTTTTAGGTGCTCAGCGCGTTCTTCTCAACTTTTTTTTTACTTTTTGTTCACGCAGTTCTATTTTGGACAATTTTAAGAGACATTTTGCTTGCGAACATTGCATATATTTTGGCATAAAAAGTACTGCATACTTTTAGGCTTGGAATCTTTCAATTGTTTGAGTGCTTTTTACACAATCGGAGCTATCGATTTTATTTCCAAATCAGCGCTTCGCTTGAATGCAAAAATTGAAGAATTGCGTACTAAAAGGTTGCATACTTTTGGCGAAAAATTTTTGACATTTTTTATTTTAACTATGAACAGACTTCTATGATCGGAACAGTGAACACTTTTATGAACTGCGTGAACTAAATACAGTGTATTTAGACGAAAGCTAGCATGTTTTAGGCGTTTAACAATTATTTCTTAGCTAGACAAAAGTATTTTGCTTTCTTTGAGCTTTAAATTTTTATCTCTTAGGGCTTAATTTAATTAGGAAAGCATTGGAGGGTAAGTTGGCGAAGTTCGCATACTTTTGCGTGCAGGTTATTTTCTACAAATGCTCGACTTATTCATTTTTTTAAATTATAAGTGAACTTTCAACATTGTTACGATGCTGCTAAGATAGATTTGATGAACTCCGTCACGTTTTTGCATTAACTACGAAAACATATTAAAGCATGTTCGATACTTTGCATACTATTGGGTGCTAAATTAAAAAATAAAAACAAATTGTTTGAATTGAATTGAAAATAAATTGAAACTTTCAAAAAACTTAGCACGTTATTAGAATGTTTTTTTTTTTTACTGATTCAACCAACTGCAACTCGTTTTGCAGAAAAACGTGCATACTTCCAGGCGTTGAACAATCGCTTTTTGAATACTAAAACGCCTTTACACACTTCGAATTGTCAATTTGTATACTAAATCTTTTCCTACTATTTGTTGCACTGTCAAAATATTATGCAGCACGTACTCTTAATTTACCTACTTTTTGGCATACAAATTTGCAAATAAACATGAGACCCTTTTGGTCTTTCCGTCTATAAAAAGACGTAGAAGGTGGTGAAAGAGATTTTTTTGAATACAGTTTCATAATCTACAGAGTAAACTGCTAAATACTTGTATACTTTCAGGCGTTACAAAATATTCTTTTTGTTTTTTGTGTACATAACAGGCCTGAATATTTTTCAACTATATTTTTTTATAGCGGATATATAAAATGGTCTTGATTGCCTACATTTAGGCAGATGATTTCTTGTTTCATCATTTCAGCGAAATTTTGAGCTATCCGGGCCAAAACCCATATTTTGACTTAATGGCTATGCATCGTCTTGTTGCCTGTAACTATATATAAAGCACTTCCAAGAAAAAAAAACAATATATATGTTTACTTTCAAGCAGTCTTGCCAGATTTTTTTTTTTCAAAAACCGTAAATTTTCCCTAAAAAAAGTATATTTTAGACCAAAAAACCGTTAGCTTCGAAAGCGAAGAGTTTTAAAAAATTAAGGTTGTCTAATTTTATTAACCTTTCAAAATCGGTTAGCATGGTCACAAGTTATGCGGTAACATACATAAAAAAATATTCCGTCGAATTGATAACCTTCTCCATTTTGTGACGTCGCTTAATGAAATGAAACATTTAAATCACATTTCGTTTTAATGAATTCTTTGTATGTAGTAAATACCGGAGCGTGCTGGAATTTTCAGTTTATTTTTCACTTTATTCAAATTGATTTGGGATAATATTCTTTTTATATTTGCTCTGGCGACTGGAATGCAAAGGACAGCTGAGAACATTTTTGTTTAAAATGAGGAAATGCTGCTTCTTTATCGTCCCCTTTAATCGCAAAAATTTTTCTTAAAAAAAAAAACCAAAAGAGAAATTGCAATTTATCGGAAATTAAAAAAAAAAAATACAATTTATACCGTAAGCTCACCCAAAAACCATAATTAAAAGTTAAAACTGTGAGTCTGGCAACATTGCTTTCAAGCATTTCTCTTACCTCTAAGTAAATAAAGTGTCACTAAATTAGTGCCATATAACTCTCGTGCAGGCTTTCTACGAAATAATGAGCTATTAAGCGAGAGTTTAAAAATAAGTAGCATACTTTACGGCTTTTACGAGCGCAAGAGTTTACAATTTCTGAGCAACCCTCATACTCTCTCAGTTTGTGTGCCTTTTTTGTTAGCGACTGCCCATATCAATTACATAAATTTGCCATTGTACGCCTAGCAGTAAACAACAAAAATATGCTTTTACCCCTTTTTTGCCGGCACCCCCTTTCAGGCATAATTTCTGGCATATCAACCAGCATAGCTTATAATTACGCAATTTGAGTAACGGATGCTAAGCCCTTAATTTTTAGCTGTCATAATGCTTAAATTAAGCGTTCTAATATGACTTAAGTGACCCCGAAATTATGCAATCATTTTTAATTATACGCAGCACTGCCACAAAGCGCAAAACAAAAACAAAAAAACTGTAAAATGTTTGCAAAAAAGGAAACAATTCTAAACTAAGCGCAGGAAGCACTCAGCACCCGTACGCTGCAATCGTATGCACGAGCTAAGCGCGCCCGTTATATATGCTAAAGCTTGCTAAAAATGCTATGTTAGAGCAAACAGAAAAGTGTAGCATACTTTTGTGCGACATAACCGCACAATAATTATAATTGGGAAATGTTACAAGCTGTCTGTTAGCACCACTTTCTGCACTTTTATTGTTGTTTGGTTATGCTGTATGAATGGCTTTTTATTAAAAAGGGATTCACATAAAAATTACAACTACAAAAACAATAACAACAAAAATGTGCACAAACAAAAAGACATTAAAATTTACATAGCGCAAGAAATGAAGCATAAAACAAGGCTGTATAGTCACCATGCACAACAAGCAGAACACGAATTAATTACACGCTGGCCCATAAAAATATGCAACAATATTTAACTCACGCCTCAACGCACACACACACTCACACTCACACGCACGCACACAGTCAGGCAGTCGGACATTGTTTGCTACGCCATTGCACCGGCTGTCAGTCAGCCTCGCGACCAGCCGTCCAACCGCAAGCTCAGCCTCGCCACTAAGTACTCAGCTTGTTTGGAGAGCGCGTAGTTGGAGGCGAGCTGCCCGCGCTTAATCATTGTAAATTAAAATAAAAAGCTGTAAGTTGTAAGTATTTACAAGCGCCTCGCCGTCGGCTCAAAAAGGATTAGCGCACGGTCGTGCCATATTTTTGAGCGCATCGCTGGCTTTACTGTTATTAAGCATACTCAATTGTTTTTGTTGTTGTTGCTTCAGCTTTTGTTATTCGTATTTTTGTTGTTTGTATTCAGGCTTGTAATGCCAAGCGAATTGTCATAAAGATAAAGTTTCAGACAATAGCGCAGTGGCGCCCGTAAGTAGGCAATGCAAATTCAAATAAACAATAAATAAATGCTGATGTTTCATAAGTCTTGACTTTTCTACTTTGAAAAATATGTAAGTTGACCGAGTGCTTTATGTGGGTGGGATAATACGATGTAATTTGAATTGAAATAATTGTAAAACAAGCGGTGGTAAAATAATGGAACGGAAGTGTAGAAATTGAGAGAGTTATAAGCGCGCAGTTTTTATAAAATTTTAATGGAAAGTTTATTACTCACTCTGAAAGAGTATCTAGGTATGAAACAGCTTTGGAAGTCGACAGCGTAAAATATGACTAGAGCTTTAAGGGGGTATGTGTTCTTGAGGATTTTATAGTTGAAGGCTGACAGACGAAAATGTTCATCGAAAAATCGAATGCAAATGCAAATTCTATGAAGAGCGATAACGACAAAATTTTCGTTAAAATCAATAAAGGCAAGTGATAATTATATCGATAACACTTTCAATGAAACCAATAACAACAATCGATAGCGATATCGATAAATAATTTCTATATACGCATTGAAAACAATAGCAAAAGCTATAACCACAAGAAAACTAAAATATTATCGCTAACTCTCAGGGAACGAAAATAACCATTAAATATCAAGATTCTTATCTAAAGATCATTGCAAAATCGTTATTTTTTTATTTTAATTCGTTAAATTTGGACTTCTATTTCAGACTAACCTCTAAATTTGATTTTAAATTTTTTGGATAAAATCTAATCGTTATCTATATTGGAGACCGCATTTTCATTACCGAGTTAAATCATTTGTGATCTAAAAAATTAAGTTTGAAGATGGCGGTTATAATATGACAAAAAAAAATTAAAATTAAAAATTACGAAAAAAAAATATCGAAAAAATATAAATTCAAAAACAACGATTATTTTTCATTGAAAAGATAAAGGTCATAATATAACGGTTAAATTTGATCATAAAAGTCCAATTTCAATGGTTAACCTATGATTTTTATTATAGGGATCATAACTGTTAAGGTTAAGGTTAAATACATACTACATACATGAAACGATGTCAATAACTATAATAATATTCGATAGCACTTTAGCTACAGACAACCAAATATTTATCGATAGTCCTGAAAACAAGTAAAATTGTATCGATAACTACAGCGTTAACAACAACAACAAACAGAAAAATATCGATATCGTTAAAGACATGATTCTATTGAATAACAAAGAAGATAAATAAAAATATATATTTATACATATAACAGCCATATAAAAATGTCGAAAGCGATAACGATACGAAAAAGTATCCACCTATATTGATATTTATCGAATTCGAAAGGTGACAATAGTAATACCGATAGTGATAAAGACATAGACGATATTAAGGCAAACGATATCATTTCGATAACTAAAACCATCAAAATAACAATAACTATTACTTTATTGATAGAGCCAAAGGTACAGATTACGAAAAAAAAAATAAAACTAGCACGGCTAGAAAAGTTACATCATTTAACAAAACGGTATCTACAATATTAACGATAACAGTATTGATAATTGTGACACTACCAACTTTAACACCAAATATAATATATAGTTACGGAAGTAACACCGAAAATGCTATCGATAACGATTAATAAAATTATGGTACCGATAAAGATATGTATAAAAAACAACGATGAAGGGAAATAAAACGATAACAATAGCAATAATCAAATCGATAACAGTTACGTTAACAAAATCGATAGAAAGATAGATAACAAACCAAAAAACTGAAGGTAGCAGCTTTTAAATAAAGGTTTAGGAGAAAAACTTTGCCAAAAAAGAAAAAAATACCATGACAAACTAATAAGACCAACCGAAATCTAGGTTCGAATCACTTTTTCTCTCCGGCATGATTAATATATTTTGTATTTGAATTAACTCAAGAATGTTATCTCTATTAGAAGCTCAATTTAAGATCTAATTTAATAGGTGTTTAACCAATTTCACCGTTTAAATGAAGATGATTTTCTGTGGTAACACTAATGAACTACCTAATGAGTGTGCACTCAGTGTTGCCACGGACCATTTTTTCCCTACCAAAATTTCTTACCAAAACCAGTCAAAACATACAAAAAATTCTTTTGAATTTTTGTTAATTAATTTTTTTTCCACTGTCAGGTTTATAAAAAATGTAGAGCAATAAAAACAAATTGACTCCATATAACAATTCATTTTGCTCTACATACTCGCACAAATATACACTCACCAGATTGTGTTTCCGTACAGTGTTTTTTGTTTAAATATTTGCAATGTTGTTCGTAATAAATTTTTTTTTCGTTAGTTTTTAATAGAAATATAGTTGTTTCTACATTAAAGTGCGTATAAAATAATGATTCACAGTTTTTACAAAATTTAGGAAAATTCGACAAATTTTCACCAAAATTTCCAACTTTTAAACAAATTTTTTTGAGTAAGCAGTTTGGTAGCTCACTCAATTTTAGTATAATAAAATGCAAGTTTTAAGTGGCTATAATCTACCGTTGATTTTTGAGGATTTTTATTGCTGATGATGTTGCTCATATTCTGAAATTGAGTTATGTAACTACAAAACTGCACATTCAAAAAAATTCAAAATTTTATTTTAAGTTGAAAATTTGTCAAAGTTTTCTAAATTTTGTAAAAACTTTGAATTATTAATTTATATGCCATTTGATGCAGAATGAACTATAGTTCTATTAAAAATTAACGAAAAAAAAATTTTGGCGAAAAACGTTGCAAATATTAAAAAAAAACACTGTACGGAAACATATTGTGGTTAGTGTATTTCTCTTTTTTTATTATAGTTATTACGTGGGGAATACTTGCACGGCCACCTAAGAAGATCTATTGTGCTAAACCCTTATTGTAATCACTCCGAAGTAAGGCTCAGAAGTTAGGCGTCTTGGAAGGTGCCATGCTTCAAATTTTGGATGGAGAGGACAATCGTTGCCCAAGCTGTGTCAGTCTTGTAATGGGCAGTCCCATAAATAGAATATGCTCTGAGCTTTTCTCCACCAACCCACAAAACCTTCAGTCTACCTCTACAGAAGTGGGCAGCTCCTAAATAGTTCTGTAGTGTATTCTTTAGATGTACCGCAGAACGGCTCCGGACCATGCATGTGCATTTGGGCTACACGCTTTGCGAGACAGTCAGTCCTTTTGTTGGCACATTTTTCTGGAATATTGGTCCAAGTACGCCTACATGCCTGTATGCGCGTCGTCCATCTATATACCATACTTGGGACCCTTCATCAATCATAGTTATTAGCGCTTCACAGCAGTCTCTTGCAGGAAATCTGACCTTTTAGCGTTAGTTGAAGGATAACTTCGGTAGCATGAGGTCCGTCAACTTGATAGCGGGATCATCCAGGAATTGCTTGAGAACTTTCAGAAAACCCCGAAGATCTCCACTTTTCATGCTGATCGTATTGGGCAAGCCATAGGGCGCTCCAGCAGGCCTCTTTTTCAATGAGAATATACAAAGGAGGGATGCCAGTAATGACACCAATCGCATATTCAACAACGGGTTTTACTACCGTATTGAAAGACCAATACTCTGCTATTGTAGGCACATAAAATATATATGATTGTTTATATTGTATTTTGGCAATAATATGGGTATACGTTTGAACTTGCGAATCAGGTATATTTAGACGTTCTTTATAAGAAAGAAAATTTGTCTTTTATTAGAGAGATGATGCGAAGCTTCTGAAAAGTTTCAGTACACGAAAAATAGTCAAAATCTGAGGAGAGCTACGAGCAACCGAAAACTTTCATCTACGAGAACGAGAATAGGGACTTTTTAAACTTCTATTATTAGAGTTGCTGAAATATTGTTGGTTTCCTCAATTTTAAGAAAAGTGTGCATTGATTCGTATAAACGATCTAGCAAAACATCGCGAAAGAGTAAAAGAATGACATTAGAACTTGGGTAATTTTACAAAATATTTCAGGGATTTATTTCTTCCATTTAAGAGCTCCATCCTTAGGCGATTCATGAGTCCAGCTTTTATTTAGTTATTCGTCTACTCAAACTCTGCGAATCCAGAATCCACTAAGAAAAAAAATTACAAATTTGCTTTCGTACGACTTAATGGCTCCTATCCTACCCGAGATTTTTTTGGCACATGTGTGTGATACCCTTTAGATATGCTGCTCCATTACTAAAAAAAATTACATACACTATTTCTTTGGAGTACGAAATTCCCAACAATAAATACGCCCCCCCCTCATACCGAGTATCTACTTACATCCACTTCCGTAGCCGTTTCCGAATCGCCACTCTCACTACCCTCCGGCAAATCGTGCAGTTCAGCTGCCAAACATTGCGGTTCATCGACGGATGTGCGTGAAGCGGATTTCTGTGATGGTATACTCCGGCGGGACTTCACACTAATGCCCGATTGTGAGCGTGGCATTTGTGGTGAAATACTGCCGCCAGAGTTGGTGCCACCACTGCCGGAGCCGCCACCACCGGCGCCAGCTGTGGTAGTTGTGCTGGTGCCCGTTGAGGCGGTGCTGGCACCTGCTGCACCCTGACCATTCGCACCAGCCGCTGGACTATGAGCATGTGTACCGCCGACAGCAGTTGTGCTGCCGCCACCATCCGAGGCAGCGCTAATATTGTCCGATGCGGCCATGGAGGCGGCGTCGGCGACAGATTTGCGCGATTTATTTTGAGCATCATTTAAGCGTCTGTGAAGTAAGATTGAGGGTTAGAGCAATGAGCAAAATAGTAACTTAAAAATAGGAGAGCGGGAGAGAGAGAGCGATAAACGACTCAAACTCACCTATAGTAGTCGAGCGCTATGCGCACTGGTATTATAATCAATTCAATCACTTCAGGCACCAAATCGCCCAAGGCTTCGAAGAGCGGTAATAGCACCAAACCGATAAAACGCACCTGTGAACCGGGCTTGCTAACTTTATCCGGATCCATGAAGGGTGTGACGGGCAGTCCTTCAGACTTTTCGGCTGCGCTTTGTGCGAAAAATTCCTGTAACAGACGATCAAGCCAAGGTTCGGCGACATCCATGGGACGCGCTTCGTTTGAGATGTCTGCCACTTTGATGAGCACCATGCAGAGCTGTTAGGGGGAAGAAAGGGAAAACGAGAAGGGAAAGTGAGATGATGAGACATAAAGCCAAATGTAAATAATCTGATGAACTGAACTCCTTAAAGTATACTACAAATTACGAAAATTATTAAACTGAAAAATCAAAAAAAATTCTTATCCAGCAAAAGTAAGTTACAAATAGTAAAACTTGTTTGTTGTTTTTTTTTTCAGCTCACCAAATTGATGTGCGCACGATTTGAGTAATCGAATATGGGTGTAATCTCTTTGAACTGTGTTAGTATCTCATTGTGACGCGCCATGTCCGTGGCCAAAATGCAACGTATGATACCCTCACGTATTTCTCTGTAATTGAAAACCGAAAAGAGCAAACGAACATGAACATAGAGTAATATAATTGCACAATACAAAAGGAGGAAAAGAGCAAAGAAATTCCAGAAAATTCTAAAAGTGATATTTGCATTTTGTAATGGAACCGCTGCAAGGGATTTTGTATGACATTTTCCAAGGCCAGCAAATTTTCCACAACTCGTTATTTTCACAACTCAAAATTAAACAGAGGAATATTTTTCAACATATTTTCCTACCATCAAAGAGAAAATTAAAGCCACAAATAGCTTTGTTAGCAGCCAAACACCTGAATCGTTACGGCGCTGAACCATCGAAATTTTAAGTAAAATATGTACATTCAATAGTGTCATTTACTTAAATAGTGTCATAACTCAAAAATAAAACCAAACTCGAGAAAAACGGCTTTAAAGTTTTGAATTTACATATACTCCCATAGTAAAAATGAATACATATTTTATTCTAGTGAGCTACTGGCAATCAATACATCTATGAAATTTCTATACAACTTAGGAGAAGAAGAGGGGGTAATTTCTGAGTAATTAACTCAATATTTGTGTTTTTTGGATTATGCCACTATTGAAGTAAAGGAGCGATATCTATTTTCCTCATGTTGGAAAACTGGAAAAAAGTTGAAATAGATATTATCCTAATATTTTACATTTAATACCTCGCCAAAACTCAATTGTATTCCAAAAATACAAAATACTCCACTTTTTGTGTAAAAAGACTTAAACTTGAGCCAAAAATTAAAATATTTATTTAATGAAATTCCTCTTTTTAATTACAAAGAATTTATCATATTCTAAAAAGTGAATTTTTTCATTTCATTTAAGCCAAGCTTTTTGTCAATGTATTAAAAATATTTAGGTTTTATATTTTCATATACAAAAAAAGATTGGTACGGTAGCATATTTTAAAAAATATTGTTTGAGTTTTCTTAAAAATATTAGTGTATAAATAATATCATAGTTTTAGGTAAAAATTAATGAAAATTTTTAATTTCGTAGGCACAAAAATTAAGTTGTGCTCCAAAAAATAAATTGCTTTTATTTTTACTAAAAAAGCGTTAATTATCCTTTAAGTGATTATTTTTTCAAGTTTTAAGCAAAAATTAAAAAAAATTAAATCTGAAAAATAAATTTTTTTTCAATACAAAAATTGAGTCCTGCTTTTAGAAATAGTTCATTGCTTTAGAACTGAATTTTTTTAATTTCTAAAAAAAATTCAATTGAGAAAATGTTAAATATTGCATAACTATCAAAACGATGCCATTATTTTCCTGTCAGTTGCTCATGAAAATATTAGAGTTTACATTTTTTCAACTTATAAGTAAAAATGAATTAAAATTAAAAATTGCTTAAGCATAAAGATTTATGAAATTTTAAAATTTTGAAGCGCAAGAAACTGAGATCATGTATAATTCAGAAATTTTTAATTTTCATCACTTTTAATTTTAAATTTTTACATAAATATTTAAAAATGCAAAGTTTTTTTAATTCTTTCGACGTAAAGGCTAATAAAAAAATGGATTTCTTTTAGGTAGCTTTTAAAAAATTTTGTGTCCCATTTTTTCAAAGTTATACGCAAAGTTTACCAATATAATAAAATAAAATTTATTCGGAATAAAAAATACTGAGAAGTAACACAAAAATTTCCATATTTTTAATTAGTTAGGAAAAAATGTCGCTTACGCTTTTTTGGCGGGCAAGGCTCGATATATTCTGTATATTTTTTTTATATCAAATTTTGTTTTTTTCCGATCAGAAAATACTTCCGTAAGAAAACTTTCATTGAAAATTAATATTTTTTTTCCAAACGGATGAAAAGCACAGTTAGCCGGCGAACCGCCAAAAACGAGCGAACAGCAAAACGATACTCAAATCCAATTCAAACTGTGTGCAATATTTAAAAAACCAGGGACGGTAATTATTATGAATAAAATAATTTAAATAAATAAATTATTTCAACGATGTTTTTTTTTTATTTTTTTAGCTATGCACTTTTTTTCAATAAAAAAAGTTTTAAATTATATTCCCTAAACAATTTTATTCCGAATACAAGAGGCGAGTTAATTTTAGTTTCTTATTTTTTTTTTCAAACTAAAAAATATCTCTATAAGAACACACATTTCCAAATTTTTTTTTCTAATTTTTTTTTATCATTTCCTTAAATTTTCCTTTAGTTTTGTGCTACATATATGCTACGCAGAATATAATTCTAATCTAGTATAATTTTCTTTTTATTAATTTATGTACTAGTCGACAGAAAAATATTTTCTTATAGACAAATGAGATATCTACAGACTAAAACTTGCAAACTAAAAAATACTTGCACAAAATTTCATGCCAAAAGTTTATTTTTCTAAAATAAGAATAAATTCCTTACCAAAAATTTAAAATTTCGTTAAAAACTTCCATGTATGTAATTTTAGAAAAATTATTATTTTTTAAATTTATAGCCGAGTCGCCATACCAGTCAGCAAAGGAGATACTCGTTTAGCGATTACCGTCCCCTCAAAAGTGAAACAACTTGCACTGTATATCGTATGCTAAATTTCCTTAATTTTCTTCAATATTTATATCTCTTGCACCTATGAAATTATGCTACGTTCAGCAACTTTTTGAAAGCATATTCATGACGGTTGCTCAAGTCATAAAAAAGTTGACTAAAGCAGTCAAGCAAAAAGCGAGAGAAAATAATGGGGAAAAAATAAAAGCAATTTCTCATGCGCGCACACACACACACACACACACATTGAAACAGCGGTCATGAATGCAAAAGTTTTAATTACATTTTCGTACAACTTGACCCACATCACATTGTACGCTCTCGTAAGTTACTTAGTTGTTTGACTGGCGTTAAATTTGTCTACATTGTATTTAATTTTTCGCATTGTTCGTCACTTTTCTGTTGAAAGTTTTCCATTTTGTCGCTTTTTAGTATTTAGATTGTTTTTCGTAGTATTGTTTTGTTTTGACTTCCTTTTTATTTTATTTATTTTTTGTTTTTGTATTGAAACTGCTTACGTTCGCTCCCTTATAATTTGCTGCCTTTCATTGGCTTCCTTCAAATTATGTTCTAAACAAATGTTAATTGTAAGGCAATCGGTATAATTACCTCAAAAAACTGTGCGTCTTCTGCTTTCGTTTTGTCCTTTAATAGCATTTGATTGTTATGCTTTATACATAAATATATAACTCATACATAAGTATTTGTAAAACATACTTAATTGATGGACGACGGGGCGTATGAGTGGCCGCTAAGGTGAATGGCAAATATAAAACCAAAATAAATGTTTCTGAGTGTACATATATTTTCCTATCCATGACTAATTGCAGCCTCTACCAGCTATGCAGCCTAAATTTAGGCTATCAAAAATATGAAACATATTTTTAGTGGTGCCCGATATAAGCACGTGAGTGCCGGTCAAGCGTTGTCATATGACACCATTTAAAGCTATAAAATGCCTGTGCGCATGTACAAGCACATATATAAAAAATATTCAAACTCACATATGTATGTACATCTGCCAACACAGCCACAAGCAAACGTAACACAAAACCAAAATATTCATAGCGACGGTGCATGGCCGCAAAAAGGTGCTGGTATGCAGTAAAAAAACGTTCGAAAAAAAAGAAACCAAACCTATGCACACATTTTTTTTTTGTGGCTAATACTCATACGCGCACACATGCACCATATACATGCGCAAAAATCTATACGTACATAGGCAGCTTCACTAACAGTCATATAAACTGAATATTCTAGCTCGGCGGCTACGGCTACATGCGGTATGTGTAACATTTAATTAAGTGTTGAGCCGGCGGCCAGGTGAATTGTAGCAGCTTCAACGACGCAAAAAAAGCATACAGATGTACATACATATAAGCCACGGCTATGTACTTGCTTTGACAGGCGTGAGTTTCACCACTACCACCATGACCAACACCCAGCCATAACAGTTTATAAGTGATGAGCGCAGCGTGTGCGCTTATTTAGTACTCGTAATTAAAATTTTTTACTATGTAATATACATCGTTGTCGAGCGTGTAAAACGGAGAGTGGAGTTTTCGCTGTGAGTTTACGCTTTTAAATTTATGTATTTGCATATACATCTTTTCCTGTATGTGCGCTTACTAATGATATGCAAAGCTTTGATGCGATGATTTTTCGAAAAAAATATACATATATATTTTTTTTTTACGCTCAATGGTTTTGATGAAATTTTGAGATATCTGATATATTAAATGGAAGGAGAAAATTTGATAAAACTAAAATTGAAGAGGAAAAAATAATTTAAATTCATGGTGAGATAATCAGAAAATATGCGTGAAAAACTAAAAATTAGAGAAATAATCAATAAAATAACAAGTATTTTTTAAGCAAAAAACCAAAACCGACTTCAATCTCATACAAAAATTTAGGAGTACCGTTGATTTATTCAAGATTCAATGATCGGAACGAAAGCAAATTAGTATGGGATCACTTTCGAGGTACCAAGTGGCCAAAAGTTATGCGGCAACTTAAATAAAAAAGTATTTTCCGTCGCATTGAAAACCTCCTCCTTTGTTTGAAGTCTGAAGTCGGTTAAAAACAAAGAAAATGAAAATTAAAAAAAAAAACAAAATTTAATTAAATAAATAACAAGATGAAACAGAAAAAGATAAATAAACCAAAAAGGAAATGAAAAATGAAATAAGTAAGCAAAAATACAAACGAATTTTTTGTTCATCGAAACTGAACCAATTTAGTATGGGACCACCCTGGTCCAATTTATTCGGCAATACACATAAAAAAATATTTCGATGAATTGATAATTTCCTCCTTTTCGGTTAATAAAATAAATATTTCATTAGGAAATTTTTAGGTAAAATAAATATTACGAATAAAACGAAAATAAAACAAAATTTCAAAAATAAAAATTTTATAATACAAAAATTTTCCTAATTCTAAGAAAATGCAAGAGAAGATTAAAAACGAAATAAAGTAAAACAAATAAAATAAAACGAAGCAAAATTTAGTAAACTAGAAATATAAAATAAAGTCAATTTAAATTAAATAAGACGGAAAAAGATGCATAAATAAAACAAAAAATTAATAAAACTTCAATAAAAAAATTTAATAAAATTGCATGAGAAAATGGTCAGGTAATATAATTAAAAAATGTTAGATATATAATAAAATTAATAAAATAAAATATTAGAAAAAAAATATTAAAAAAAATTATAAATAATCTAGAATTAGAAAAGTATTTTTAGCAAACGACGAGAGAAATAATAAAAAAAATATATAAAACAAAATATAAAATTATGGTAAAACAAAGTAAAGTCAAATAAATTCAAATAAAATAAAATGAAGTAATAAAAAGCAGAACTAAATAATATAAAGTAAAATAAATTATAGTAAAATAAAATAAAGCAAACTAAAAGAAAGAAAAATCAAATAATAAAGGTAAAATAAAAAAATTGTGTCCAAATTACAGAGCCAGAAAATTAATTTAAGAAGATAGTGAGAGAAAACTCTTTAAAAATACAAGAAAAGAGATCAAATTAACTTTGAAATAAGATAAAATGAATTAAGAATCTATGAAACAAAAAAATTAAAACTAAAAATTTAAATAAAATAAAAAAAAAAAAATATCAAATACTTTATAACTAAAATAATTTCTTAAGAAAATTTTAAAATCTTTTTTGAATAACATGATTTAATATAGAAATAACAAGTAACAGTTCGGTTTTTCGGAACTGTTCGTTCATGTTTTCGTAATTTGTCGGAACTTTTCGCCGCACCTTTCCGGTATTGTAGGGATTTTTGAATCATTTGAGATATTTTCGAAACTTTTCGAAATTTTTAAGGAACTTCTAAATTTTTTTCCTGAAATTTCCGAAATTTTTTCGTATGTCCTAATTTTGTATAAATCCCTGTACTCGTTAAGAGACATTTTTAGGCTATTGACGAGACTCTTCGTCTTCTAATTGAGACCGTAGTAGATTTCTACGGAAATTTCAGATTCAGTTGTACATTTAATGGAATAATTGCGGCAATATTACTGTTTATGTTCATCTCTTTTACGCAAACATGTCCGCAGTGAAAAGGCACTCCAGGCATTGACTAAACTAGTAGATTGACTGGTATAAGCCTACACGGTGGCACATCAATTCAACAATCTCCAAGAACATGCTGCGCCGAGACTAGCGACATCTGTCTTCGAATTGTCAAAGCCAAACAGAAAACGCAATTAATTGCTCTTCTCGCGAATGTCGGCGCTGTCGCTATGCAAAGTTGCCAGCGCGTCTCAGCGCAAAAACACCACCTCGTTTTTCACCTTCTGCTACCGCCTCCATCTCAAAGAGCTTAAAGATAAATCTTATTAACTAATGATTCCAAATAACTACTAAATAAGGAAAAATTTATTCCTTACGTTGCCATGGCGCAGAGTCGAGTAGAGCGTGGCATAGCTTGAGAAAATAAGAAGCAAAGCAAACTCAAGTACTAAAGCGCGTGCGGCTAAGTCATTTTAAATTTGAATTAATTTGTTTTTGTTTGTAAGTGTAACTAATATTTTTTTTTGTCAAGAGTATTTAAGGCAAAGCTATAGGAACCAAAGATACTTTAGAAAGAAATGTAACGAAAAGTTAAGAATTTATGTACTCCGTTGACTGCCGTAATAGAGAAAACAAAATACCTACATATTTACATGCATACATAAATACATTTTGATTCTTTTGATAATTTAAATTTAATCGGAACTGGACTTTGTGCCCGAAAGAGCTATTAGTTTTTAGCGTCTGCTTTTATTTACCGAATATCTGACAAAATTTTTAATAAATTTTTTTGTAGTAATTTTAAATAGTCAATTCTGAGGGAATTTTTTTATGTGTGTAACACGTAGTTTTTCAGAAGGCACAAAATTTAGCATAATACCCTGCCGTAATTTTGGGCAAAAAGTGTCCCAAAGTATGTTTTTTTTAAATATTTTTTGGAGAAACATGATTTCTACGTTTCAACGGTAAAATTTAATAAGTTAATTCTTGAGCTTCAGCAGCAAAATTTTAATTTTATTTTGTGAAATTTTTTTGGAAAGTCAATTCTTACGTGCCAAAATCATACTCCACATTTTTGTGATTTTGGCTTTTACTTTTTGGAAAGGAGAATTTTGCGCTCGAAAGCAAAACTAAAATTTGAATGTTTGTTTTGTTTTTGAAAATTTACTATACAAGTTCTTGCTTTTGTTTGGGGAAAGTTAAGCTCTATACTCAAAAGTAAAATTAAAATTGAACGGCCTTCTTCTTGAAAAAAAAGGTTTAAAGAGCTTTATAAAGTAATATTTTCATAAAAATTTTCGATTTACTAAGCAGTTAAATCCTCTTTTATTTTTTATGAGTTCGGGTGCTACTGTTTTTAACGGACTATATCGTTAAAAACAAAATCCAGATTTTATTAATTAATTTTTTTGGAAAAATTTATTTTTACATTTCAAAACCATAATCAAAAATATTGAACTCCAAATTTTAGTAATTTTTGTTTTGGAAAATTGATTTCTATATTAAAAAACTATAGTTAAAATTTAAACAGTATTTTTTGTGATATCAAAATTATTGAACTTTTTTTTTGATATCTTTGTTTTGTCCCAAAATATAAAATTTTAGTCATTTTTGTTTTGGAAAATTGTTTTCTACTTTAAAAAACTATAGTAAAAATTTAAAAAGCATTTTTTGTGTTAGTTTGTAAATTTAAAAAAGGTTTTTTGAATCTCATTTCAATAAAATAATTTTTACACGTCCAAATGGATATCGAAATTTTAGCACATTTTTGTTGGAAAACTTAATTTTCCCAAACATTTTATAAAATAATACATGAAAAGTAATTTTTACGCTTCAAAAAAGATTAATTAGAATTTTA
>NW_023458567.1:9222925-9224767 GCF_013731165.1 Rhagoletis pomonella | reverse complement strand
TCATACCACTGCTTCACAGCATGAAAGGCATCTTCCTCACAAGTCACATTCAAATTACTGCTTTCTATTATTGCCTGCAATTTTTCAGCATCAAAACTGAGAAACTCCGGGCGTTGGCTTATCTGAAAACAAAAATCATATAAAGTACACGTAAGCAAGTGGAATACATAGTATGACACCAAGGAAAAGCAATATGACTCACCTCCATAAAATTATTTATTTCATATTCCAAGAGTTTCTCATTCAGTGGTACACACCGAGTTTCACGCTCTAAGCAATATGCCCGCTGCAGTGTATACTCAGATATATGCTGCAAAATATAGTCAACACAACCGACAACCGCTTCATCCAACTTCAAATATATTGCTCCCTTCAGCATTACGTCCACATTTTCGATGGTTATGAGGGCCTTGCCGGTGTAGCAAAATGTTATCAAACGCTCAAAAGTGTCACTGTCAA
Source organism: Rhagoletis pomonella (assembly GCF_013731165.1). Taxonomy (NCBI): domain Eukaryota; kingdom Metazoa; phylum Arthropoda; class Insecta; order Diptera; family Tephritidae; genus Rhagoletis; species Rhagoletis pomonella. Next base: position 9,224,308 of record NW_023458567.1, on the reverse strand, counting down.
TGTTCGTTAATTCAATAACAGGATTAAAGCCCTTGTCACTTTTGAATAAATCTTTAAAATATGGACTTGCCGCTGAGAGTATCAAGCGGTGTGCTGGAATCCTGTGAGAAGGTAAATCAAATATCACATGAAATTGTTTTTATGTAAATCGATTAAAACTTACATAGCAGTCGGATTAGACAACTTAAATGTCACATCTATGAGGTCCTGCTCATCGTAGAAGTCGCATATATTGTTCAGCAGTTTCTTGATGAAATGATTGAGGTCATGGCCATTCACACCTGGAAGTAGCTGACGGGTGCCATTGGTTGCCATTGCTATTGAAATTTCTATTGTTGATGGGTATTTATGCACTCGTATTTTGTTCGTTTGTGATTTGGCAGAACGCTTTGGATTTCCTAACCTGTTTACCAGAGTATAGGAATGATTTCAAATGCATATATTTGCGTAGAACTAAAATGTATATATCGCGCGTTTAATAATATAGAGAATTATTTCAAATTTTTAACTTTGTTTTGATCAATTCATACAGTATACAAAAGAGACAGATGGAAAGATGCATAATAAGCCCTATCCGCCAAAAAGAAGTAATACATTTTTGGGAAGTTTGGTATACGTTAGAGTGAATATACTCTCCTTGTAACCGCCTAACCTAACCGCTGTAACCGCCTAAGCTATTTTGGCAGAGTTGAGAAAAGCGCGCTAGTCGTTTCTCTTCTGTGCCAACTGATGCCAATTGGAGATGCCAAGTGAAGGCAAGTCCTTCTCCACTTGGTCTTTCCAACGCAGTAAGGGCCTCCGCCTTCCTCTACTGCCACCAGCGTGTTCTGAGTTGAATACTTTCAGAGCTGGCTTATGCGAGTGTGATTTTCGCGCGCCGAGCGAGGACTTTACTTCTGAATTGCCTACTCATTCTAATGTAGCACTTGTTGAGAAGAGTGATTCTGCGTTGGCTTCCCATGCCGACATTATTACCGTAGTTATTGATGGTTCCCAAGTAAATGAAATTCTCTACTTTCTCCAAATTATAACTGGAACGGTGATTGGCCGCTACAACAACAACGCGGGTGCCAAGGCGCGAATGCACCGACTGTTCTTTTGATGACATGAGATACTTCGTCTTGTCCTCGTTTATCACCAACCCAATCGCTTTGCTTCCTTGCGCGCTCATAGTATATTCTCCTTAGCAAACTTATGTTGTATGAGGAAATAATAAAAAAGGTAAAATTTGAATTACTTCTCCATATTATTAAACGTGAATATATATTCCGTGAAAGAAAGATAAATTCATACACATGCTTCCTACCCACAAAACAATGAAAAGGTTAAAAACTTCTGGCAAAGTATAAACTCTGGATTTCTTTCGCAAACTTTTACTGCACG
>NW_023458567.1:9213681-9222825 GCF_013731165.1 Rhagoletis pomonella | reverse complement strand
TTTAGTTGTGCATATTAAGGTCTCATTACCCAGTACCTTTTCTGGCTATACTTAACTTGAAATATGTAATAAATTTGTAGTACCAAAGTGTTGTACGAAACTTATAACTTTTTAGAACTGAAAATTACGCACTTTTTTATGGTATGATTTATTCGATGTAATAAATTTTTAGTACCAAATTTTTTAAATTTTTTTTATACTGCATAGATATGTAGGAATGTAAGTATTTGGTTCTAAAATCGTAACTTCACTTTTTATATTTAGTACAAAAATTAATAAATTTTGTTTTATTTAATTCTAATTCAAAAGTGTGTTAATGCAGATATACAATTTTTAGTAATGCAAGAGAAATTAAAACTTTTAATGCTAAATTTGAAAATTTTAGCACAAAATATTTTACAATCAGGAGTCAGTTAACATAAAGTAACGAAAAAATGTACTAAAAAGCTGCATTAAAAATTTAATGCTAAACAGTACAACCAAAAGCTTACTATAACAAAATACTCCATAAAAAAGAGTACTAAAAGTTCAGTAATAAGTGTTTGACCGTAAAAGCATAAAAAAGAAGTAGTACTAAAAGAGTATTACTAAGAAAGATTGGAGTTAAGAATTTAGTACTAAAAAATTAGCACTAAGAAAGTCGCAGTATTAAGTACGAAACATTCACTATCAAAAAAAGCTTTGCAAGAAGTCTATTATCTCGTAAGTATTAGCCAATAGTAATACTAAATATAAATTACTTTTGTGCCTGCATTAATAATTATAATTGAGTACTAAGGAAGGAGGAAAGCCAAAATTTAGCTTAAAATTCTTATTCCATATTCACGAAAAGAAAAACGTTATACTTATGATAACCTCTAGCTCTATACAATACTAACCAGCCGCTAACAATTTGGGACTTATAAACACCGAGGTACAAATTTCTTGTACTAAATTCTTATTTCATGTATTTTCACCGCAAAAAATAGAAAAATTACAAATAATTAAGTAAGATGTGCCAAAATTTTAGTACTAAAAGTTTAGTTCAAAAACCTAGCTATTAATTTTCGTACTAAAAATTTAGTTCTAAAAGCCGACTAATAATTTTGGTATTATAAAGCATACCAGGTACAACTAAAACTAGTGATTTTGTATGTAAAAGACGTACTAAATACTTAAAATTTCAAGCTCCAAAAAAGTTGTAGACCCCCAATTAACAAACACATTAAAGTAAAACGTTAAAAGTAAGTAGACAAATTTAACAGAAAAATGTTGAACTAAATTTAAAGTATGCCAATTTAGTACAAGGAATGTGAATATTTTTAGTAGATACATACCTTTTGAGAAGCCATTTTTACAAGTAAATAATACCTCTAATAAGATAATATGCAATAATAAGTTATAAGTGTCAAATTTTTTGTATTTTTGGTAAACAATATTTGTGGTACCAAATTTTTAATAAAAAGCAACCATAAGTACTACATACATAGCATAAGTACTACATACATATGAACACATAAATAAAGCAAAGCGAAAATGCAAACAAACACTACCAAATATAGAATATAACTGAAATTGTTTGTATGTCGGTGTGGGATGTGTAAGGAACGTATTTAAATACTATGTGCGCTGAGTGCCTGAAAATGAGTACAAGTAGATGCTTAAGCTGAAATTAGTCAAGAACGTAAACCTACCGGTACGTAAACCCGAGTCAGCTGACACGATCTGTCTTACCAGAGCGCCATGTAAATGAAAACTCAACACCGCAGAATTTTTCTGTAGTTGTAGCCCGTAGCGCAGAAATCTGCGGAATTTAGATTTTTTCGTGTCAGCTGATTTCTTCCTTCTATAGATGGTTGCCACTTCGTCAGTTTCGCAAATGGTAAAAAATGTATAATTTCCTATTCAAAATACGTTTAAAATATTTGAAATTTACTATTGAATAAAGTTGTTTGTTGAAAACTAAGTAGTTTATATTTAGCTACGATCTATTATAGCACGAAAAGTTGTTGAAAAGGTAAGTTTATGAAAACGCATTGATGAGTGGCAACACTGTAGTAAGCAACACTGAGGGCTCCAGTAATCGACAAAATTCTGCGTATACAGACTGCGTTTAAGTATACGTTCTGCGTTCTTGACTAATTTCAGCTTTAGGAGCTTGTGCAAATATGTACTTAAGTGTAGATATGTATGTGTATGTAGTATTTGTATATTTTCGAGTATTTGTGCCAGTTTATTGGAGTGTGCGTTGGTGTGGATTTTGTTAATTAATATCCGTCGCGTAGTGATTAAATACTTTGATGATGGCTACAAAGCCAAGAAATAACAACACCAACTACGTTTAGTTACTCAGGGCGAGGAATCAGAGCGAGAAGAGTGGAATGGTAAAAGAAGACGAGCAATAAAAGCAGTATGGCAGCGCATTGACGCGACGCGGTTGTCAGTGGATGCACCAAATATTTTGAAATAAAATAGAATATAATTAATAAAAATTGTTTTGCCGTATATTTTTTAAAGAAATTTTTGTACTGTTTATTTTGTTTTTGGTAATTGCTGAGAATGACACCAGAGATATTAGAATAACAGAAGCCAGGTCAACAATTTTTAGAATTTTTGTCTGTTTGTCTGTCTATCCAGCTGTATGTTTGCAGGGGCATCACTCGAAACTTTTCACCGATGCATTGCTAGAGGTCTAACTTAAAATATACGAAAAGAATAATTGGAGAGTTGGCACCTTTTTCAAAATTGCGGTTTAAGTAAATTGATAAGATAGAGTAAGTATTGTAATATGGCTATGAAAAGAAAGAGGTTTAAGAAGGCTTACAGCCGAAAATATTTCTGTGGAAGGCTGCAATCTGTTTGAAAATTTTTGTTTAATTTATTTGATAACGTAAATTGAATATTGCAATATGGGTATCAAACTGAGGAGGTTTAGGAAAGTTTACTGTCGAAAATATTTTTTTTAAGTTGGGTTGCCACCTTTTTCAAAAATTGTTTTGAATTAAATTGATAAAATAAACGAAATATTACAATACGGGTATCAAACAACACAAAAATAGACAAATAAAAAAATTATTAAAAATATTTAAAAATAATTAAAAGTTTTTATAATTTTCGCACTACATAAAAAACACGGTGGTTCTGTCACACAGGAAACTGGGGAGAAAGGAACAAAAGCTTGCTAAAGTGGCAGCACAATCGGCCTACTGGCCTAAGTGTGTGCCTCTCTGTTGGACTGTGAGGAGTGGCAACCACTGTTATGTAACCTAAATGTTGAAAATAATTTCTAAGCTTTTTTTCTATAAACTATAAACTTACTCTAAATATTTTTTGGAAAGTTTTTTTTTTAATAATTCCCAATTTAAAACAAAATTGTATTAATTTTAAACAAAATATTTCATATTTTTTCATATTTTTGAAATAAGTCGGGTCGCGACTGCTGTGGCTGTGTGGTTAGATGAGCATACCCGGGTTCGATCCATGGTCCAGGCAACATTTAAACTAGAAGATATTTTTTCTAACTATAAAATTTTTTCCCCGCTTGGCAGGCAATGGCAAACCTCCGAGTGTATTTCTGCCTTGAAAAGGTATCTCATTAAAACCATTTGCCGTTCGTAGGCGGCGCAAAAAATAATGTAATATTTTTTTTGAGATCGAAAGGTTTTTTTTTTTTGTGAAACTATTAAAAATACTTTCCAAGAGCTTTTCTTTTAAGAAGAAGGGCAACATATGTACAAATATTCTAATAAACAAAATCCAGCTTGCTAGATCAAAATATATTTTTATGAAAATGATTTTTTTTATTTAAAACTGCAATTACCTTCAAAAAATAATGTTTCAAGCTTTTTTAAATAAACAACTTAGTTCAAAATATTTCTTTTTGGCTTTCAAATATAGAGTATTACTTAAAATAAGATGAATTTTCTACCTTTTTTAACCGACTTCCAAAAAAGGAGGAGGTTATCAGTTCGTCGGAATATTTTTTTTTTTTTATGTATGTTACCGCATAACTTTGGACCACGTCAACCGATTTCGATAATTTTGCATCGGAAAGGTAGTGTCTCAGAGGCAGTCCCATACTAATCTGGTTGAGATCCGATCAGTGGATCATGAGATATATATATATATATTTTTTTTTATATGGGAGTTGAAGTCGGTTTTTTTTTGCTAAAAATTACTTGTTAATTATTAAAATACATACATACATAAATGAATTGAATTTTTTGAGGACCAAATATTTTGTTCTTAGGTTTTGATTGATTGTTTTTTTCTATGCCGGAATATTTTTAGTAGAAACTTTATTGATTTTTCAATTGTACGGTATTTCGAAAAATCTTTTAAAATAAGAAGAAACTGGATTTAATTTTTTTGGAATTCGTTTGCCATTTTGAACAACTTTTCAAGCGTTAGTTTTTTGGTGTCCAATTATTTCCAAAAAAAAAAGTTTTAAAATTTTGAATTAAGTTACTTTAGATTCCAGTCAATTTTTTGTTAACTTAAATTATTGAACTATCTAACTGAACGCTTTTATCAAGTTTATTTATTTTTTAATTGTTGCAGATTTTTTGTTTTTTTTTGCAATTTTTAACACATTTTTTGGTAGTTTGTCAATACATTAATGCTTTCACCAAAAAAAATTTCGCAACTTTCGGAAGAAAAAATATAAATCTTTCAAAGTCCAAACAGTTTTGGTCAATCAAAATTTTTTTCATGATAAAAATTTATTTCGAAGAAAATTTTATGTCGAAAAATGTGTGTTTTTTAGTTTTTAGTTTCAGCATTTTACATTTTAGAGAATATTTTCATAAAACTTAAAAAAATTGTTGAGGCTCGTAAAATTTGAAATAATATTTAGTGGATATTTTCAATTACATATAAAAATATTGAAAACATTATAATTAGAGGAAAAAAGTTATTTTATATTGATTTCATATTTTATATATTGGCTTACTGTTTTGCTGATATATTCAAATATTTTTTTTTAACTTCATCGATTTACTTATAGCCAGTTTCACAAAAGCCAGTTAAGTACAAAATATATTTTTGTTTTGGTATTTAATATCAAAACTGACAGAAGGGAACAAATAATTATTCACTTATGGCGTTTTATTTTCAACAAAAATGTTGCCTTTTCATTGCCCTCTCTGTAGCATATTTGCGTAGCACATGAGAAGTATAAATTTTTCGGTAGAAAAAACATCATTAAATGGCTGGTAAAACCGGCAGTTAAAGTAAAACTATTTTGTAAAAAATTTTAAGCTAGCGTTTAATCTAATGCATTTCAAATTTCGTCCTTTTTCCTAATTTGAAATTAAATTCAAGTTTTTAAATTTTTTTTTTATTTTGCAATTGTTTTTTATGATTTCTCAAGTTATTTAACATTTTCTGAAAAATTGCATAAAAAATGCATGCATTTGTATTTTGACATAATCCAAGTTGTTGTCAGCTTCATTGTTGCTCAAAGCATGTCAATTGTAAATATCAAGCATGCATGTATGTGCACAAAAACTTTGACAGACAGAAAATGCGCACAGACCTAGCTAACTAAAGAGCATATATACATACATATATCGTCACCTAAGGGTGAAAAGGTGCCAAGTCCATTTTTTTTTTGGTCAGGACAGACGAAAAATCGGGTGTGTACAAGTGCTGCACTTGCTGCCAAGTTCCTATAGTTCACCCCTCTGCCTTAGCTTTGCTTTGTTTTATAGCACCTTGAATTCAAATACACACACACTTGCATACACACTCAAAGAGTGAACGGTAATAACATTGCATTGGCAGGTTATTGCACCAACGTAGTTGACACACTAAAACCTCTGCCAGCTATCAGCTACGTTAAAGTAAAATACTTTGACTTATAGTTTCTAGGGGAAGTGTTAAAAGGATATGAATATTTGCCTATACACAACACCAAAAACACACAAACAAATAAGCAGTGTGCAAGCATGTATACTTAACATAAATTTGCATTGATCGCATGCCATTCATATGACAAAGTGCAAGCTGTAGCGTTTAAGATGCCATATCGAGTGTGGCAAGTGTATGAACAACTAAGGTTGCGTATACGCGCTGTATGCCGGACTTGGAGTGTGACTAAAAGTAGAAGTTTTAAATGTGAAAAAAAAAACAATTATGCATCAAAAAATTAATTTTTTCTTACCCAAGCTTTGTATAAAGTTACATACATATATCAAATATCGACAAAATTGTAAAAAAGGTGTAAATCTTAATTCCTATCCGGTATTGAAGAAAATGTTATTTAATTTTTTTTTGAATTTCGTGTTGCCGAAGTACCTATCTTTAAAAATGAATTTTATAAGATTCAAAAAACTTAATACTTAAAAATTTTATTTTTTGATTTTTCATTTATTTAAAAAATCTTAAGTCCTTACTTCAAAAGCGTGTACTTTCAATAAAGTTATGCTAGATTTCAACGAGGGCATTAGTTCTAAACTTTTAGTACTTTTTAATAAGGTTCCAAACTCTAGTATATACTGTTACATATTTTAATTTAAAAACAAAACAAAATTTAAAAATAAGCCTAGCCTATGTGAAAAAGTATTAAACTTTTAGTACTTTTTGAATTATACTAGAAAGTTTTAGTACTAATTTTTTAATTCAATATTTCGAGCAGCTGCAAACAAACGAACTTTTAATTTTTATTTTTGGATTTAATTTATTTAAATAGATTTAGAAAAAAATTATTATTTTCATGTGTACTAAATTTAGTACTATTTTTATTTTATTTTTTGAAATTGGACGTTAGATTTGGAGTTTTATCCTTTTCCTCTTGCTAGCAGCAAGAAAGGCCACAAAATAGTTCAGATTTAAGGCTTTTGGTTAGACATTAATTTAAAAGTGTTAGTACTTAAATATTTATATACATATACTATATATAAGTCGTTTATTTTGAAAGTGGCATAAATCATTTCTTGCCGTTTGACTTCAGAGACCACTAATATTTTCTTAATTTTTGAAACTAAGTTAATTTTAATTTGGCTCTTATATTTGGGTAAAATATATCGTAAATATATGTTTGGTAATAAAACTTACCGAAAAAATAGTTTTTCGATATTTTATTGAGACTCAACTTGAGTACTAAATCTTAGTAAACAAATTTCCAAAATAATAATTCTGCTATAGTTATGTAATGGAAATTGAGTTTTAGTTATAATTTTAGTACTAATTTAAGCAATCCATTATTAGTATTCAAAAATTTGCATGACTAAACTTTTACGAAAAAATTATTTTAGTTCTAATTTTAGAAAATGATTTTTAGTAAGACTTCTTTATTTTTGTACAAATTTTCAAATCACATTTTTATATTGAGCCGAACAACCTTGGACGCATTTCGAACGGCTTTCCGCTCTTCAATAGCAACACTACGCAGTACTAAAATTTCACGAAAAAATAATATCAGCATTTATTTTACGTAAATTTTTAGTACAAATTCTCAGTAGTTTTTTTTATTTAGAATTTTTATTTTTTATTTCAGAACATTTTTAACTAAATTTTTGGTATATGTACATATGTATATTCATTTTCTTGTCTCCATTTCAAGCTGAGGTTTTTTTGGGTTGAAATTTTAAAAATTAAAATTTTCGCACCAAATTTCTGTAATAGTTTTGGCACTACTTTTTTCTTGTTTTCTCTTTTAATATTCTATTGCAATTGCGGCCTTTTTCCGCTGTGACAAGTATTTACTAACAAAAAATTTTCTTTATAGGGGTATAGCATTAAATAATGCATGTCAAGTCTTTTATATTTATTTTATTTTTTTTTACCAAGGCAGTCCTCTAAATACACCACTTGCTGGACTATTTATACAAAGCCACTTATACAATGTTTAAAACTAAAATATGTTTCAAAAATCATAAAATCATATTTGGTTATAGTACGTCAACAAATATTCAAGCAAAACTTCACCTACTAATGCCTTTTGAAAAGCAAATTAGTTAGACGTCTGCCTACAGTGTATAGTCAAACCAATGCATAAAACAACGCATTTCTCGTCGCCTCATATGCCGCGACTTTAGCCAATTTGCGTATCGCCATAAGAAAGCCGAATACTAGACTTCAAAATGAATTTCTTTCTGTATGTGCCCGTGTGCGGCCGACTAGCTTAACTTGCCACTTGACTAAAGCGGCTCTTTAACTGGCTCATGTTTATATGTGCATTCGTTAAAAGTGTACGTAAATGTAAGAGCGTCTCCTTTGTTTTTCTAACGCTTTGTAATTCCTGTCTGCTAGACTATGACTATCTCTTTGGCAGTGCGTATGATGATTTTCATTGGTGAGTACTCAAAAAAAAACAAAAAGAAACCAATGCCAAAAACTCGACTGTTGCTCTCAATTTGACTTTTTCATTTCATGTGTTTGCTTTCGTTTATTTTGGTATTCACTTTGCTTTCTTTTTTATTCCATTTTTCGTTTACTTTAAACTGCCTTTTGATTGTTCTTTTCTTATTGCTGTTTTAATGTTTCCTTTCAGGTTGTGTGATTTGTATTTTTTTTTCTTTACTGAGTATGCAAATGGAAAATTTAAAGCTTAGGCTTAGTGAGTGTCTGCAAAAAAAGGCCAACAGCAAGATTTTCTTTATTGATGTGGCTTTTGAGTTGGACTGATTTTTTATGTCTGACTGCGTTGGTAAGAGAGTTTTTTTTAGCGCAAAATACTTTGAAGTGGCTATACGTGAAATCATGAATTATTTAGGTTGAGAATGCGATTATTGGATTTTTTGCAGAAATACCTAAATACTTATGTACATACATACATACATATGTATATGTATATAAGGGTATTAAGGTATTTTAAACCCATTCCTAAAATACTAATAAATAACCACAGTAGGATTTCCACTTAAATAAGCAAAGCCAGAACATTTTTGCAGCGAAGAGGTTTGTTTGTGTTATTATTTGTAATTTATTTATTAACTATTATTATATTATTATTATTCAGGCAAGAATATTAAGCTTTTACAAAGTCAGTTGGGTACGAAAGATTAATTTTTAGCCTACTTAGTTATCAAATCTTTACTTTTTAAAAACGTAGCTTTAAGTATATGCTAAATTTTCAGTGTGTACTAATTTTGGCCAAACTAAAAATTTAATATTTTTTAGTTGTGCATATTAAGGTCTCATTACCCAGTACCTTTTCTGGCT
>NW_023458567.1:9204951-9213581 GCF_013731165.1 Rhagoletis pomonella | reverse complement strand
AGCCAGAAAAGGTACTGGGTAATGAGACCTTAATATGCACAACTAAAAAATATTAAATTTATAGTTTACTTAAAGCTACGTTTTTAAAAAGTAAAGATTTGATAACTAAGTAGGCTAAAAATTAATCTTTCGTATCCAACTGACTTTGTAAAAGCTTAATATTCTTGCCTGAATAATAATAATATAATAATAGTTAATAAATAAATTACAAATAATAACACAAACAAACCTCTGCGCTGCAAAAATGTTCTGGCTTTGCTTATTTAAGTGGAAATCCTACTGTGCTTATTTATTAGTATTTTAGGAATGGGTTTATACATATACATATGTATGTATGTATGTATGTACATATGTATTTAGGTATTTCTGCAAAAAATCCAATCATCGCATTCTCAACCTAAATAATTCATGATTTCACGTATAGCCACTTCAAAGTATTTTGCGCTAAAGAAAACTCTCTTACCAACGCAGTCAGACATAAAAAATCAGTCCAACTCAAAAGCCACATCAATAAAGAAAATCTTGCTGTTGGCCTTTTTTTGCAGACACTCACTAAGCCTAAGCTTTAAATTTTCCATTTGCATACTCAGTAAAGAAAAAAAAAATACAAATCACACAACCTGAAAGGAAACATTAAAACAGCAATAAGAAAAGAACAATCAAAAGGCAGTTTAAAGTAAACGAAAAATGGAATAAAAAAGAAAGCAAAGTGAATACCAAAATAAACGAAAGCAAACACATGAAATGAAAAAGTCAAATTGAGAGCAACAGTCGAGTTTTTGGCATTGGTTTCTTTTTTTTTTTTTGAGTACTCAGCAATGAAAATCATCATACGCACTGCCAAAGAGATAGTCATAGTCTAGCAGACAGGAATTACAAAGCGTTAGAAAAACAAAGGAGACGCTCTTACATTTACGTACACTTTTAACGAATGCACATATAAACATGAGCCAGTTAAAGAGCCGCTTTAGTCAAGTGGCAAGTTAAGCTAGTTGGCCGCACACGGGCAGGCACATACAGAAAGAAATTCATTTTGAAGTCTAGTATTCGGCTTTCTTATGGCGATACGCAAATTGGCTAAAGTCGCGGCATATGAGGCGACGAGAAATGCGTTGTTTTATGCATTGGATTGACTATACACTGTAGGCAGACGTCTAACTAATTTGCTTTTCAAAAGGCATTAGTAGGTGAAGTTTTGCTTGAATATTTGTTGACGTACTATAACCAAATATGATTTTATGATTTTTGAAACATATTTTAGTTTTAAACATTGTATAAGTGGCTTTGTATAAATAGTCCAGCAAGTGGTGTATTTAGAGGACTGCCTTGGTAAAAAAAAAAAAAATAAATATAAAAGACTTGACAGGCATTATTTAATGCTATACCCCTATAAAGAAAATTTTTTGTTAGTAAATATTTGTCACAGCGGAAAAAGGCCGCAATTGCAATAGAATATTAAAAGAGAAAACAAGAAAAAAGTAGTGCCAAAACTATTACAGAAATTTGGTGCGAAAATTTTAATTTTTAAAATTTCAATCCAAAAAAACCTCAGCTTGAAATGGAGACAAGAAAATGAATATACTTATGTACATATACCAAAAATTTAGTTAAAAATGTTCTGAAATAAAAAATAAAAATTCTAAATAAAAAAAACTACTGAGAATTTGTACTAAAAATTTACGTAAAATAAATGCTGATATTATTTTTTCGTGAAATTTTAGTACTGCGTAGTGTTGCTATTGAAGAGCGGAAAGCCGTTCGAAATGCGTCCAAGGTTGTTCGGCTCAATATAAAAATGTGATTTGAAAATTTGTACAAAAATAAAGAAGTCTTACTAAAAATCATTTTCTAAAATTAGAACTAAAATAATTTTTTCGTAAAAGTTTAGTCATGCAAATTTTTGAATACTAATAATGGATTGCTTAAATTAGTACTAAAATTATTACTAAAACTCAATTTCCATTACATAACTATAGCAGAATTATTATTTTGGAAATTTGTTTACTAAGATTTAGTACTCAAGTTGAGTCTCAATAAAATATCGAAAAACTATTTTTTCGGTAAGTTTTATTACCAGACATATATTTACGATATATTTTACCCAAATATAAGAGCCAAATTAAAATTAACTTAGTTTCAAAAATTAAGAAAATATTAGTGGTCTCTGAAGTCAAACGGCAAGAAATGATTTATGCCACTTTCAAAATAAACGACTTATATATAGTATATGTATATAAATATTTAAGTACTATCACTTTTAAATTAATGTCTAACCAAAAGCCTTAAATCTGAACTATTTTGTGGCCTTTCTTGCTGCTAGCAAGAGGAAAAGGATAAAACTCCAGATCTAACGTCCAATTTCAAAATATAAAATAAAAATAGTACTAAATTTAGTACACACGAAAATAGCAATTTTTTTCTAATCTATTTAAATAAATTAAATCCAAAAATAAAAATTAAAAGTTCGCTTGTTTGCAGCTGCTCGAAATATTGAATTAAAAAATTAGTACTAAAACTTTCTAGTCTAATTCAAAAAGTACTAAAAGTTTAATACTTTTTCACAAAGGCTTGGCTTATTCTTAAATTTTGTTTTGTTTTTAAATCAAAATCTGTAACAGTATATACTAGAGTTTGGAACCTTATTAAAAAGTACTAAAAGTTTAGAACTAATGCCCTCGTTGAAATCTAGCATAACTTTATTGAAAGTACACGCTTTTGAAGTAAGGACTTACGATTTTTTAAATAAATGAAAAATCAAAAAATAATATTTTTAAGTATTAATTTTTTTGAATCTTATAAAATTCATTTTTAAAGATAGGTACTTCGGCAACATGAAATTAAAAAAAAAAAAATTAAATAACAATTTCTTCAATCCGGTATTAAGGAATTAAGATTTACACCTTTTTACAACTTTGTCGATATTTTATATATGTATCTAACTTTATACAAAGCTTGGGTAAGAATAAATTAATTTCTTGATGCATAATTGTTTATTTTTTCACATTTAAAACTTCTACTTTTAATCACACTCCAAGTCCGGCATACAGCGCGTATACGCAACCTTAGTTGTTCATACACTTGCCACACTCTATATACCATCTTAAACGCTACAGCTTGCACTTTGTCATATGAATGGCATGCGATCAATGCAAATTTATGTTAAGTATATATGCCTGCACACTGCTTATTTGTTTGTGTGTTTTTGGTGTTGTGTATAGGCAAATATTCATATCCTTTTAACACTTCCCCTAGAAACTATAAGTCAAAGTATTTTACTTTAACGTAGCTGATAGCTGGCAGAGGTTTTAGTGTGTTAACTACGTTGGTGCAATAACCTGCCAATGCAATGTTATTACCGTTCACTCTTTGAGTGTGTATGCAAGTGTGTGTGTATTTGAATTCAAGGTGCTATAAAACAAAGCAAAGCTAAGGCAGAGGGGTGAACTATAGGAACTTGGCAGCAAGTGCAGCACTTGTACACACCCGATTTTTCGTCTGTCCTGAACAATAAAAAAAAAAAATGGACTTGGCACCTTTTCACCCTTAGGTGACGATATATGTATGTATATATGCTCTTTAGTTAGCTAGGTCTGTGCGCATTTTCTGTCTGTCAAAGTTTTTGTGCACATACATGCATGCTTGATATTTACAATTGACATGCTTTGACCAACAATGAAGCTGACAACAACTTGGATTATGTCAAAATACAAATGCATGCATTTTTTATGCAATTTTTCAGAAAATGTTAAATAACTTGAGAAATCATAAAAAAACAATTGCAAAATTAAAAAAAATTTAAAAACTTGAATTCAATTTCAAATTAGGAAAAAGGACGAAATTTGAAATGCATTAGATTAAAAGCTAGCTTAAAATTTTTTACAAAATAGTTTTACTTTAACTGCCGGTTTTACCAGCCATTTAGTGACTTTTTTTCTACCGAAAAATGTATACTTCTCATGTGCTACAGAGAGGGCAATGAAAAGGCAACATTTTTGTAGAAAATAAAACGCCAAAAGTGAATAATTATTTGTTCCCTTCTGTCAGTTTTGATATTAAATACCAAAACAAAAATATATTTTGTTCTTAACTGGCTTTTGTGAAACTGGCTATAAGTAAATCGATGAAGTTAAAAAAAAATATTTGAATATATCAGCAAAACAGTAAGCCAATATATAAAAAATGAAATCAATATAAAATAACCTTTTTCCTCTAATTATAATGTTTTCAATTTTTTTATATGTAATTGAAAATATCCACTAAATATTATTTCAAATTTTACGAGCCTCAACAATTTTTTTAAGTTTTATGAAAATATTCTCTAAAATGTAAAATGCTGAAACTAAAAACTAAAAACACACATTTTTCGACATAAAATTTTCTTCGAAATAAATTTTTATCATGAAAAAAATTTTGATTAACAAAAACTGTTTGGACTTTGAAAGATTTATATTTTTTCTTCCGAAAGTTGCGAAATTTTTTTTGGTGAAAGCATTAATGTATTGACAAACTACCAAAAAATGTGTTAAAAATTGCAAAAAAAACAAAAAATCTGCAACAATTAAAAAATAAATAAACTTGATAAAAGCGTTTAGTTAGACAGTTCAATAATTTAAGTTAACAAAAAATTGACTGGAATCTAAAGTAACTTAATTCAAAATTTTAAAACTTTTTTTTTGGAAATAATTGGACACCAAAAAACTAACGCTTGAAACGTTGTTCAAAATGGCAAACGAATTCCAAAAAAATTAAATCCAGTTTCTTCTTATTTTAAAAGATTTTTCGAAATACCGTACAATTGAAAAATCAATAAAGTTTCTACTAAAAATATTCCGGCATAGAAAAAAACAATCAATCAAAACCTAAGAACAAAATATTTGGTCCTCAAAAAATTCAAGTCATTTATGTATGTATGTATTTTAATAATTAACAAGTAATTTTTAGCAAAAAAAAACCGACTTCAACTCCCATATAAAAAAATATATATATATATATATCTCATGATCCACTGATCGGATCTCAACCAGATTAGTATGGGACTGCCTCTGAGACACTACCTTTCCGATGCAAAATTATCGAAATCGGTTGACGTGGTCCAAAGTTATGCGGTAACATACATAAAAAAAAAAAAATATTCCGACGAACTGATAACCTCCTCCTTTTTTGGAAGTCGGTTAAAAAAGGTAGAAAATTCATCTTATTTTAAGTAATACTCTATATTTGAAAGCCAAAAAGAAATATTTTGAACTAAGTTGTTTATTTAAAAAAGCTTGAAACATTATTTTTTGAAGGTAATTGCAGTTTTAAATAAAAAAAATCATTTTCATAAAAATATATTTTGATCTAGCAAGCTGGATTTTGTTTATTAGAATATTTGTACATATGTTGCCCTTCTTCTTAAAAGAAAAGCTCTTGGAAAGTATTTTTAATAGTTTCACAAAAAAAAAAAAACCTTTCGATCTCAAAAAAAATATTACATTATTTTTTGCGCCGCCTACGAACGGCAAATGGTTTTAATGAGATACCTTTTCAAGGCAGAAATACACTCGGAGGTTTGCCATTGCCTGCCAAGCGGGGAAAAAATTTTATAGTTAGAAAAAATATCTTCTAGTTTAAATGTTGCCTGGACCATGGATCGAACCCGGGTATGCTCATCTAACCACACAGCCACAGCAGTCGCGACCCGACTTATTTCAAAAATATGAAAAAATATGAAATATTTTGTTTAAAATTAATACAATTTTGTTTTAAATTGGGAATTATTAAAAAAAAAACTTTCCAAAAAATATTTAGAGTAAGTTTCTACTTAGTTATTTATTTTAATCCTTTTTTTATTTCTTATAGAAAAAAAGCTTAGAAATTATTTTCAACATTTAGGTTACATAACAGTGGTTGCCACTCCTCACAGTCCAACAGAGAGGCACACACTTAGGCCAGTAGGCCGATTGTGCTGCCACTTTAGCAAGCTTTTGTTCCTTTATCCCCAGTTTCCTGTGTGACAGAACCACCGTGTTTTTTATGTAGTGCGAAAATTATAAAAACTTTTAATTATTTTTAAATATTTTTAATAATTTTTTTATTTGTCTATTTTTGTGTTGTTTGATACCCGTATTGTAATATTTCGTTTATTTTATCAATTTAATTCAAAACAATTTTTGAAAAAGGTTGCAACCCAACTTAAAAAAAATATTTTCGACAGTAAACTTTCCTAAACCTCCTCAGTTTGATACCCATATTGCAATATTCAATTTACGTTATCAAATAAATTAAACAAAAATTTTCAAACAGATTGCAGCCTTCCACAGAAATATTTTCGGCTGTAAGCCTTCTTAAACCTCTTTCTTTTCATAGCCATATTACAATACTTACTCTATCTTATCAATTTACTTAAACCGCAATTTTGAAAAAGGTGGCAACTCTCCAATTATTCTTTTCGTATATTTTAAGTTAGACCTCTAGCAATGCATCGGTGAAAAGTTTCGAGTGATGCCCCTGCAAACATACAGCTGGATAGACAGACAAACAGACAAAAATTCTAAAAATTGTTGACCTGGCTTCTGTTACTCTAATATCTCTGGTGTCATTCTCAGCAATTACCAAAAACAAAATAAACAGTACAAAAATTTCTTTAAAAAATATATGGCAAAACAATTTTTATTAATTATATTCTATTTTATTTCAAAATATTTGGTACATCCACTGACAACCGCGTCGCGTCAATGCGCTGCCATACTGCTTTTATTGCTCGTCTTCTTTTACCATTCCACTCTTCTCGCTCTGATTCCTCGCCCTGAGTAACTAAACGTAGTTGGTGTTGTTATTTCTTGGCTTTGTAGCCATCATCAAAGTATTTAATCACTACGCGACGGATATTAATTAACAAAATCCACACCAACGCACACTCCAATAAACTGGCACAAATACTCGAAAATATACAAATACTACATACACATACATATCTACACTTAAGTACATATTTGCACAAGCTCCTAAGCATCTACTTGTACTCATTTTCAGGCACTCAGCGCACATAGTATTTAAATACGTTCCTTACACATCCCACACCGACATACAAACAATTTCAGTTATATTCTATATTTGGTAGTGTTTGTTTGCATTTTCGCTTTGCTTTATTTATGTGTTCATATGTATGTAGTACTTATGCTATGTATGTAGTACTTATGGTTGCTTTTTATTAAAAATTTGGTACCACAAATATTGTTTACCAAAAATACAAAAAATTTGACACTTATAACTTATTATTGCATATTATCTTATTAGAGGTATTATTTACTTGTAAAAATGGCTTCTCAAAAGGTATGTATCTACTAAAAATATTCACATTCCTTGTACTAAATTGGCATACTTTAAATTTAGTTCAACATTTTTCTGTTAAATTTGTCTACTTACTTTTAACGTTTTACTTTAATGTGTTTGTTAATTGGGGGTCTACAACTTTTTTGGAGCTTGAAATTTTAAGTATTTAGTACGTCTTTTACATACAAAATCACTAGTTTTAGTTGTACCTGGTATGCTTTATAATACCAAAATTATTAGTCGGCTTTTAGAACTAAATTTTTAGTACGAAAATTAATAGCTAGGTTTTTGAACTAAACTTTTAGTACTAAAATTTTGGCACATCTTACTTAATTATTTGTAATTTTTCTATTTTTTGCGGTGAAAATACATGAAATAAGAATTTAGTACAAGAAATTTGTACCTCGGTGTTTATAAGTCCCAAATTGTTAGCGGCTGGTTAGTATTGTATAGAGCTAGAGGTTATCATAAGTATAACGTTTTTCTTTTCGTGAATATGGAATAAGAATTTTAAGCTAAATTTTGGCTTTCCTCCTTCCTTAGTACTCAATTATAATTATTAATGCAGGCACAAAAGTAATTTATATTTAGTATTACTATTGGCTAATACTTACGAGATAATAGACTTCTTGCAAAGCTTTTTTTGATAGTGAATGTTTCGTACTTAATACTGCGACTTTCTTAGTGCTAATTTTTTAGTACTAAATTCTTAACTCCAATCTTTCTTAGTAATACTCTTTTAGTACTACTTCTTTTTTATGCTTTTACGGTCAAACACTTATTACTGAACTTTTAGTACTCTTTTTTATGGAGTATTTTGTTATAGTAAGCTTTTGGTTGTACTGTTTAGCATTAAATTTTTAATGCAGCTTTTTAGTACATTTTTTCGTTACTTTATGTTAACTGACTCCTGATTGTAAAATATTTTGTGCTAAAATTTTCAAATTTAGCATTAAAAGTTTTAATTTCTCTTGCATTACTAAAAATTGTATATCTGCATTAACACACTTTTGAATTAGAATTAAATAAAACAAAATTTATTAATTTTTGTACTAAATATAAAAAGTGAAGTTACGATTTTAGAACCAAATACTTACATTCCTACATATCTATGCAGTATAAAAAAAATTTAAAAAATTTGGTACTAAAAATTTATTACATCGAATAAATCATACCATAAAAAAGTGCGTAATTTTCAGTTCTAAAAAGTTATAAGTTTCGTACAACACTTTGGTACTACAAATTTATTACATATTTCAAGTTAAGTATAGCCAGAAAAGGTACTGGGTAATGAGACCTTAATATGCACAACTAAA
>NW_023458567.1:9147597-9204851 GCF_013731165.1 Rhagoletis pomonella | reverse complement strand
TTTAGTTGTGCATATTAAGGTCTCATTACCCAGTACCTTTTCTGGCTGTACTTAACTTGTAATATGTAATAAATTTTTAGTACCAAATTTTTGTACGAAACTTATAACTTTTTAGAACTGAAAATTACGCACTTTTTATGGTATGATTTATTCGATGTAATAAATTTTTAGTACCAAATTTTTTAAAGTATTTTTTATACTGCATAGATATGTAGGAATGTAAGTATTTGGTTATAAAATCGTAACTCCACTTTTTATATTTAGTACAAAAATTAATAAATTTTTTTTATTTAATTCTAATTCAAAAGTGTGTTGATGCAGATATACAATTTTTAGTAATGCAAGAGAAATTAAAATTTTTAGTACTCAATTTGAAAATTTTAGCACAAAATATTTTACAATCAGGAGTCAGTTAACAAATTGGCATACTAAAAATTTGTAGCTTGCATTTAAAAAAATTTAATAAATTTTTTTGTAAAAAAAGCTTTCACTACAATTTTTGGACAAGTATTTTTAGTACAGGTTTTTAAGCACAACATTTTCAGTACAAAATTTTTAGTACCAGAATTAAGTACAAACTTTTTGTACATTATTTTAATGACGAAATTTTGGTACAAAATGTTTATTAAAAAAATTTGAATAACAAATATTTCTACACAATTTTCACTGCCAAATTTTTTAATACAAAATTTTACGTGCAAAGACTCATTAAAATATATTCAGCAACAACAAATTTTCTACAACAATCTTAGCGCAAATTGGCATACAAATTTTTAATCAAAAATATAGGATGAAATTATCAAAACAAAATTCAGTCAAATTTTTTTTAAAACATAATGTTTTAATAATAAATTCTAGGTACATTTTTTTTTGTGCAAATATTAAGTACAAATTTTTTAGAAAAAAAAATTAGTATAAAACATTTAGGAAAAGTTTGAATTAAAGTTTCTAGGAACATATGAAGTATCGCACAAAACTTTTAGTTTATAATTTTTAATACAAAAAAAAATACAAACTGTCTATAGAAGGCTTTAAGCATCAAAAATCTATTAGGTTTTAGCAACGAAATTATCTATAAAAGCACTTTTCGTAATGATTATCATAACTACAAATATTTAGCTACATACATATGTACGTACATATGTCCAACATTCCATTGATAGCAATGACAATTTACATGCATAAATTTATTCAAGACCAAAGTTTATGCAGAAATTTCTGAATTTCATTTCATAAACTCCGCGAATGTGGCTCTCCCATCCGCAAATCACATATGAAGCTCTAATTACTTTAATAACTTTTACAAAGTTTTTATAGGCAGTCAGCAAAAACAGAATTAATATTTTCCACATACACACACAAACTTACACATATAACCTACTCAACACACACACAATTAAAAGCAATGAAATGCAGTGCAAAAATATTCCGCGAACGCCAGATGTAGAATACATAAAAAGCCTAGACCGTGGTGTTGAGGTTAAAAATAAACGCTGCACAAATCGTAGGCTGGCAAACTTCCTTCGCTCTTCACTCTGTGTGTGTGTCATGTCGCACGTGGAAAAGCAATTATTTTTAGCAGGACATTTCGAACACGCACACACACCCAAACAAATATGTATGCATTAATGCCTGTAGTGGTGGGATTATGAGTAAGGTATAAAACAAGCACACCACTCACGAAATGGACAGCAGCTAGGATATAAAATATTATATATTTTTACGATTGATATAGTTGCAAGGACGAAAAATATATTCGTTAACCTAAGTGTACAAGTGTGCATGTATACAAGAGGACAACATTGTCATGCTGACCGCAGTTTTCGTCTGTGTAAACTGTTGCATGTCCTGCAGCCGTTGTCGCTAGCGCCGCTTTACAAACCCACTGCGTTCGGCGGCTGGGCAATAAGTGAGCAGCAATAAATTTTTTTTTATACTTTATACACACATTGTGCTTGCTCATTGAGTACGAGTATGTGTTTCTGTGCGCTCGTGTGCCTGCGCCTCGCTGTCTGTGTCTGCTGACCGAAAATAGCGAAGCCAAAATGTTCGCTCTGATAATTGACATTTATTGTTTTCTGGCTTCGTATACCTGCCTGGCATGTTAAATACAAAAACAAATAAATAAATAAATTCGTGCTCGCTTGCGTCGAAAACGTAAAATAACATGTAAACTAATAAATGAAAATGGAGGTAAAAACTATGGTGCTACCTCACCCAACCGCTGCTAGCGAATTTTAGTATCAACAAGCGAATTTTGTGAGTTTAAAATTTCTTCGCAAGTGTTGCATTTTATGGCATGAAATTGTTAAGATATTTTTTTTCTTAGTTTTGATAGCTGTGCAGTACAGTATAAGTATACAAATTTTAGTACGCAATACTACTTATTTTTGAGTTTCGACGAAATTTTGCCTACTTAACTCACCTAAACTTTTAAAATAAATTTTTGAAAGCACAGAAACTTTTTTTGTGCAAATAACGTAAGCTATTTAATTTTTTCACACGTACAAAAAAAAAATAAAAATTTTGTAATTAGACACTAAAAAAATTATTTGTAAAAATTTTTTTGTAGAAAATTTAAATCTTTGGTATACCAAAACCACAACAAGTGATTTTTGTTGGTATAAAATTTCTACGCGACTGTTGCATTTTAAGGCATTAAATTGTTAAGATATTTTTGTGTTACTTTGATAGCTGCGCAGTACAGTATAAGTATAAAAATTTTAGTACGCAATACTATTTTCGAGTTGTCGATGAAGTGAAGTGCACACTCACCAAAACTTTTAAAATAAATTTTTTAAAGTATAGAATATTTTTTTAATTTGGAAATAAAGTAAGCTATTTAATGTTTTCACACAAAATAAAAAAAAAAAAAGTACAAACGATCAAAATGAAAATTCTGTAAGCAGAGACTAAAAATTTTGTTGTAGAATTTTTTTTGTAGATCATAAAAATAGCGATATATTAAACTATCCTGACCTAGTTTTTACTACCCAAACTAAATTTTACTTTAACCGGAAATATAATGTCTTTTCCACTAATTTTTAGTTCTAAAATTTAATACAAAAAACGTTTGAACATTTAGCATATTTTGTATACCAAAAAGATAGTAATTTAGTACTTTTTTCGTGCATAATGCAAAATCTTGCATACAATTTTTAGTACAAAATTGCAGTAAATATTTTCTCAACTCAAAACGCTTTTTGTTTTTTTTTTTTGAATTTTTGAGAAAAATTTTACACTTATTTTCTTAACCGACTTCGAAAACAGGAGGAGGTTATCAGTTCGTCGCAATATTTTTTTTTTTGGTTTTTTTAATTTAATTTTTTTTTATTTTTTATGTATGTTACCGCATAACTTTGGACCACGCCAACCGATTTCGATAATTCTTTTTGCATCGGAAAGGTAGTATCTCAGAGGTGGTCCGATACTAATCTGGTTTAGATCCGATTATTTGACTATGAAATATATATATAGAATTAGAGTCGGTTTTGTTTTTTAAAAAATTACTTGCTTTTTTTAGTGTAAACTTTTGATAGAGATAAATATGTAAATTTTAAACATTATATGGTTCAGTAAATTTAAGTATATTTTTATGCAAAAACTAAATGTTTTTTTCGAAATTTTTTTTTGTATATTTTAGGCAACTTATATATATATACATTTTTTAAATTGTATAGTACTCCGTAAGAGGAGTAATAGTAGTAGAAGTAGTACTGGTAGCAGCAGCAGTTTAATATAGTAGTAGTTGTGGTGGTAGTAGTAGTAATTACAAAAGCAGTAGTGGTGGGAGTTGTAGAGTATTAAGCCTAGTAAATAGTAATCGAATTTTAGTGGCAGTGGTAGTAGTTCTTAGTAGGAGTACTAGTAGTATTATCAGTAGAAGTAGGGTTAGAAATAGTAGCAGTTGTAATAGTAGCAGTAATAGTAGTAAGTTAGCTAAAGTAGTTCTTTTTAACAAATTTGTACAGTGAATTTTTATACCCTCATTTATAGTTTTGAATAATTTTAATTGCGGTTTTCAACGAATTGTTTTTGTTTTTTTCATATAAAAAATGCATTTAATAAAAAAAGTACAAGTACGTACTCAAAAAAGGTTTTTCTTTACGAAAATAATATGCCCAGGCTCAAGAGGTTCTGAGTTCAGAATTTTTAGCACTTAAAATAGTTTTTTAAGCCAATTTCCTGTTAAACAATTTTTGTGATAAATTTTTTAGTAACGACGCGTACATGTTTAGTACTCAAAGTTTGGAATTTTTTTATTAAATTATATGCACTGTAATTTTTTTATTGAAAAAATAAAATTAAGCCTTCCAGTCTGTACTAAAATATTTAAAAAATTAATTTTGAAAATTATTACTTAAGGAACCCCAGCTTGAAATTCAGTACGGATTAAATTTTTGATTGATAATATTTAAATTCTAACCCTTTTTAATGCAAACCTTTTTCTTTGTTGAATTTGTTACATTACATAGGTATTAAAAATTTAATTTTCTTATTGAAAAAAAAACTCTAAAAATACATGCATTTTGTTGCAAAGCTTATAAGTGCTAAAAATGTACTTAAAACCTTCAAAAATCCTTTCGTTATTTGATTTGATGTAACATTTTTACTACATAAAATTAGTACTAAAATTATTAATACTTTATTAACCGAGTTTTTAAAGTTTTAATTTAACGAAAAAAAAAATTCAAAAAGAGTAAAATATTGGTATACAGCTAAAAACCTGGTAAAAAATATTTTTCTATATTTCGTTAGATACTTTATCTCAAAAGTTAGTGCATAATAAGTTTTGATAAGTAATAATAACATATATCACAATTTTCCTATTTTTATTACAAATTAAATTTATCACAAGATTTTTATACAGTTGCATCGAATTTTGAGTACTTAAAATTTAGTAATATTCTGTTTTTTAAGCATTCCTAATCGAAATTTAGTGCGTACTTAATTCAATTTGTCCAGAAATATAAATTCATTTATAATTATAAATAATTAATTTTTTTGCAAAAGGAAAAGGAATCTTAACAAATTGCGAATTTCTATAAAAGTTTAATTAATAGATCTTGTGCAACATCCTTTTGTTCTAAAATAATGCAAGATTTTGTTTGGTTTTCATTTTAATTTAGAACCAGTTAGTAAAATTTTTTTAAACAAATTTTGTGGAAAAGTTGAATGCACAGTAATCTAAGTAAACACTAGAGTTCATATATCGGTTTTGTAAAAAAATTAGTACTTTTCAGTACAATATGAATTAGTGCTAAAAATTCATCGAACATTTTAATACACAGTAAGTTATTTAAACATTTAAATTCAAGCTGTGGATTGTTTGCAAAAATATGAATTTTTAGAAACTTTTTTTACGAGAAAAAAATTTTGTAAAAAAAAATAACAGTCAGTAAACTAAATAAGCACTCAACGCCAATATATCAGAATTTTGTAAAAAAAGAGTTGATATTTTTAGTACTAAAATTTTCAATATAAGCCTCGTCATTTTACTACAGATATTTAGGGGAAAAAATTTTACTATTTTTAGTTTCAACTCACTCAACTTTGACCGTTATTTCGTTTAGGCCATGAGCGTGAAACCCTCAAACGAAAAGATCCAGCATCCCCAACCACAATATTTACTCAAACACACAAAACTGCACGATTGTTTGGGTTATCAGTTGGAAGTGATTTTAAGGTTCTCATCAGTCACAGTCAAGCGATAAGCTTAAGTGATAATTCAGCAGAATTCAACATTAAAACAATTCGCGAAAGCTCTCATAGGTCCATGACAATCAAGCGAAATAGGCAGCGTAACTTGGCGATAGTCTCGCCTTATCACCTACGCCTTGGAGAATTTCAAAAACATTCAGCGACTTCAGTGCAAATCTGTGCTTAAAAGTGAAATGTCGTTGGAAAGGCTCGGAATAGGACAGCGCGCGATAATTTACTCCTTCCTAACATTGCTAGTAGTGCAACTCCAAAAGCCTGGCGCCCATGCCGCAGCAACCACCCCGAATGAAGGTCGCACAACAACAGACACCGCAGAGGAGAACACAAACACTAAACCCACCAGCGCGCCCAGCAGCGCTGAGTCGCCTCAGTGCCCAGCTGACTACTGGCCCCGTCAGCTGGACACAATGCGCAGTTATGTGGATGAAATAGCTTGGCCTTGCGATGATTTCTACGAGTACGCTTGCGGCAATTGGCGCGCGCCATATCAATTGCGCGTTCGCGGCGCACATGACACACTGACCTCTGTCAAGGCGGACAACAAGCAACAGCTGATGACGTATTTGCTGGAGAAGCAAGAGGGGGTGGTGCAAAATAGTACGCGTCAAGCTACTCTGCCTCGAAGAGAGGAGGTCGCCGTACGTTTCTTCAACGCCTGCATTGAGCGCGCAACTGGCGAAGATGGCGACAGCAGACACGTGCATTTCAATGTTGAGGCAGCGACGCACCGCACATACACCAACGAGCTGCGACAGTTGAGTGATTGGCCAGTGCTCAATCCCAATTGGATGGCGACCGAAGCGAATGACAGCCTCAGTTGGGGTATCTACTTAAACGCAGAGCTACGCCGTTATGGCGTGCAGGCACTCTGGTGTTTGCTAATCACCACCAATTGGCAGCAGGCTGAGCAGCAAATTTTCTACATTTCCGCGCCAGCGTTCGATTTACTCAAGCCGACGCGGCAATCGGTGCGGTATGATAGCGACTCTGAGTATATTTACAAGCGTTATGTGAAATACCTGATGCTGGACTTGGGTGTGCGCGTGCGGCGCGCGCAAGTCATTGCCGAGGAAGTGGTTGATTTTGAGAAACAGCTTTTCGAATTGGTCGCCAGTGAGCGATTGGTTTTACTGCGCGCGCCACAAACTTTGGCAGCATTGCAAGCTGAAGTACCAGAGCTGAACTTAGGCAAGTATTTCGCGGAAGTACTGCGCGACATAGCACACCAGTTGCCGCGGGACTACGAGCAGCGCCTGTTGATTGTGGCGGATGTACCATATTTGCGTCAGTTGGGCGCGCTACTGAAACGCACCAAACCCGAGTTGTTGGCTAAGTATCTGTTGGTACAATTTCTGGCGCATTTTGAAGTGCGTCTTCACGATGAGGATAGCTTCCATGAGCAGCGCGATCACTGTCTGCAGCAGCTGCACACTTTTTTGCCAGCCGAACTGTCAGAAATTTTCATGCTTCTACAACACGCTGATGGCGACGCTGTTGCCTCTATGACGCGCACACAAACCGCCTTGAATGACATCTTCGCGCAGCTGAAACTGCAATTCGAGCGCATGCTGAATGCCACTACCGTCTTCGAGCGCGATGCGCACGGCAGGCAGCTTTGGTTGGAAAAACTGCGCGCCATGCGTCTGCTCTTGCCACAAGCAACTGGTTTCAGCAAGGATCATTTGCCGCCCAGCATTCAACTTGGGGACGACTACGACGCGAATTTGATGACGTTATGGCGCTGGCGCACACGCAAGCAACTACACGAAATACTAGAAACGCTGCTGACCGGTCGTAGTGCGCCGCCAGCATACAACAGCTACGGTCCTTTAGATGTGAACGCCTACTATCGCCTGAAGAAGAACGCCATTGAGCTGCCGGTGGGCATACTGCGCGAGCCCTTCTACAACAGTTGCCTCGACTCGGCGAAGATCTACGGAAGTTTTGTGTACATCATTGCGCACGAGCTGATGCATGGCTTTGACTACGATGGGCTCAACTATGATATGTCAGGCAATATTGGCAGCGATGTAAGCGCAAAAGTTATCATCAGATTTGGCACCAAGTCGCGCTGCTATCTTAGCGAACGTTATGTGGATGGTGAAGTGACGTTGAACGAGAATATCGCTGATACGGAGGGTTTACGGCTGGCCTTGGAGACCTTCAGACGCACTGGTGGCGAGAATGGAACTTTAAGCGCGGAACAATTGAAGCTGTTCTTCTTGAGTTTTGCGCAGACTTGGTGTGGCACTAGTGCCGCGAACGGGGAGAGTCTACACGATGAGCATAGCGTGCGCGTGAACAATGTGGTGAGCAACTTTGAGGAGTTCACGCAAGCCTATCGATGTGAGCCGCATAACGAAATGAATCCGGCAGAGAAATGTGTTATATGGTGAATTAATTATTTGAGAATTGAGAATGTAAATGCACTTAATAACAGAAATAAAAAATGTACAAAAGTCTGATGAAATTCATTGACTTTGGATATCCATAAATGAGTTTGTTCTTTTGTTTTCAAAAGAGGAAAGGAAAGTCCCTCAATATCAAAGTTTTCACGTTTTCGGTTAGTTGCTTAACAAATAGTACGCCGAAAAGTATGCAAACTTTCCTGCTGCAGTTTTTATTTACCCCGTTCATCATCTCGTTCGCCCACTTAGCAATAATAGTCCCATATACACTTCTCAAATGGTCTATGAAGAAATTTATTTGTGATACAAGTTGAAAAAGCTCTTTGTCTACCCGGCAACGCAATTCAGGAAATAGCAAGTCCACTTTGCTGTGCTGAAATAAAATTAGCTGACAGAATCATACAAACTGTGGTTCGCATTCATAAAGCTTCTCCTGGCCTAGCTAAACTTGTTCAACATACTGGCAGGCATAAAAAAATAAGCAAAATACTCTTGATCTTAGATCGTGGTTCGGACTTGGCCCGCCCTATTGGTCAAAGTTTCAAACGAAGTCAGGCTTAACAGACTGAATTTCTAGAATTATACACTAGCATTCCGTGAGCAAGCTTTCTGCAACATAGGCCTTATAATGGCACTTTTTACGGACCGTGAAGGCTTCGATGGCTAGGCTGGCGTGCGCCACTGCCTCAAAACCATGTTTAAGACAACAACCACTTTCAAAGGAAACTTCTGTCAACGCAGATCAACCACTACTGTGCATTCCGAGTTCTTTCATGGAATAGAAGCTCAGTTAGAGGACTGCCATTGAATGGCAAAAGGCAATCCGATCAACGAGGTGTGGTTGTGGTTGCTTCAGAATGGGTAGACGGTATTGGAGTGCGTGTTTGAGTGACGCTTGCTTCAGAAATCGTTGATTTAGTCATAACAGATTTGGAGAGCCATTTTTGATGTCTTTCTGGGGAAGAGTATGAAACGACGATTTTTATGAGTTCAGAGCAGACTCCAGAAGAGCCACCTTTCCCCAGTTTGTGTACTGCGATTATACAACATGGGAAAATGTGAGAACCAACTCTCCAATCTCTTTCTGTGAAGATCTTGATGAGCATGCCTAGTTGAGTGATACCTTAACATATCAGAGGATTTTTAGATAAATTAAAAAAATTTTTGAGTTAATCTGAGACAAAATTCTTTGGTGTCACTATTTCATAAGGGCCCAGAGACCTCTTTTTTCAGGCTAGTCCGAAGTAGAACTCCAATATATCATTATTTCTTAAGATCTCGGAGATCTTTCAGATGCCTTAATTCCTATGGACGAGCAGTGTTCTAAGGCATCACTACGTCTCAAGATATCGGAGACCAATATAGTTGCCTTTAATTTCCTCAGATAAGTCAGATCTATAATTCCAGGGTATCACTAGTTCTTAAGACCGCATAGATCTTTTAAACACTGCGGTTTCATAGCTGTGGTAGCCAAATGATGGATGCAAAAAAAAGCTCCTTATCTGATACCGCAAGCCATCTGGACTGAAACTTTCATATAAACCATATTATAGTGGTTCTGGTTAGCGATTAAGACTACGGAAAGATCTTATCCGGCTACTCATCTGCTATTGATTATCTGCGTCTATAATGCTTAGCATAGTAAATTTGGATAACGTCACCTAAAAATATACAATCACCCATGTTGGAAAATTTAATGAACATAATAACATGTATACAATTAGCGTACACAAAAAATATTCAATTTTAAGCATTAAATTTAATTTTGCTAAAATCATTGGACTGCAAGCGATTTGACAACACACAATCAGAAAAAAATGCTTAAAATAATTAAAATTCGCGAAATATGTATGTATTTAAAAACGACACGGCACTGCAAAATTATGCAGCATACATTTAGGATGTAAATAAGCAAATTTAAATTTACCTATTCACAAGCGCACACACAAATCCAGACGCGCGCTGACACGAAAACAATTTCACACAAACGTGCATAGTAGTAACACCATTAAATGAACATAAATATTAATTAAGTCGCACTTTGAGCGCTTGCATTATTAAAACCAAATGACGGAATTTTGGTTTTCACAAATTTTATTTTCAATGCTATTTAAAATATATGTAAAATTAATATAAATTTTGTTTATTAATAAGAGAAATTTGATTTCAATTGCTAATTGTTGCCGAATTGTTAGAATATTAAAATTTTACATCACAAAATCACACAAGCGCATTGCGTAGCATACTTATAGGCGATTAGTATACCCATGTGTCTACGTATGCTGCCGCTTATGATGGGTATTTAATTAAATTATTACTAATTTGTTGTTGAGTAATTTTTGCATGGCTTGTGCTTTTAATGCGCTTTAAATGCTTGCAGCTTAAATGCACTAAAAATATTTGAATTTAATTAATTAGATAGGACTGTAGGTGTATACAATGTTCTAATTAATGATAGTTATGGTAAGTATTTTTTTTTTGCAGAAAAGGTAATTGAGTTAATTAAAAAAGCTTAGAAAATGTTTATGCTACAAAAAAGTGGAACAATTACAAAAATAGAAAATGTCTATAAAAAATATATAAAATATTTAAAACTTTTATGAAAAAATCAGGAAAATTTTTTGCTTTAGTGCATAAACCGTAATGTAAATAAGCAATCGGAAAAATAAGGTAAAATTTTTCGAAAACAATTAAGAAAAAAAGAATTTAAATAGAATTTAATTCCTCATAAGTGCTTTGATTTTTTTTTTTTAATTTTTTAAGTTTTTGTACAGTAAAAGCAATTGAGTTAATAAAATAGTATGTATATAAAAATCCTATGATGGAAATACTCTAAAGGTTTAATAAAATAAAAAAAAGAGAAGAAATGAAAAAAAAACAAATATGTAAAACATAGGTAGGCCCGCAGACATCTAAACAATCAGTAACTATAAATTTTAAAATTTTCTTTGATGTTTTTATATTTTTGTCTTCTCTTTTTTACATAAAGTAATGAATAATAAAAACAAATTATAGAGCAAACAGTGTGTAGATAATTTGCACAAAAAAAAAACAAAGAAAATATTTATTAAATTTTTCTTTTAACTAAGTAATGTTATGTATCACAGGTTTTTAAAATAAATATGTTACCATAGGTTTTTAAAAATTTCGAACCTTTTTTTTGGTTTTGTTTTTAGATAAATTGTAAACAGTGTAAAGACGCAAGCAATGTGAAATTTTGAACAAAAAATTCGAATACACCGACTCTTGCATATTCTCCTCTATTTCAAAGCTTTTGTTTCTGTTTGTTTTTTGTTAGTAAAAAATAATCAGCCTTATCGCTAATTCCACTGAATAAATTGTTCCCACAATTTAAACAGCAAAACAAAAACAGAAAAGGAAAAATGCTTTGTTTTTCTTTTTGGGAATAGTTTAAACGTCAATATTTTTTAAAAAAATTGTTAAACCAACAATTATCTAAATTGAATATTGATAATAAATCAAGCCAAAAAACGTGAATAGATTAAACGACGAAAATGTATGAATAAATTAAAAAAAAAATTTTATTTAAAATATTTTAAAAATAGTTACATCCACAAATATCGAAAAAAATTGTTTAATGTTAGCTAAAAAAATGTTATTAATTTTTAGTTTTTAAACTTATTTTTGCCCTTCAGAAAAAAAATATAAGCTAAATTTATGAAAAAATTAATGTCGAAACAGAAGAAAAAATAAATAAAAAATATTACAAAAATTAATTTATGCTCACAGACTTCAACAAAATCAGGAGAGAAGAGTTTTAAAACTTTTCTTTAAAATACACCGTTTCTTTTCGTTTTTTAGACAAAATAATCGAACTCAAAACTGTAATTCAGCAAAATTTCAAAAGTTTTAACAAAAAATTGCGAAAGTTTTTATAAAAAAATGGAAAAATAATCCAACGACAAAACTTTGGGCTCAAAGGTATTAATAAAAATTTGAACAGTCGATAAGATTTGCTGGCTTTTCAATTTGTTCACCCTTTTTAAGAAAAAAATTTAGATTAGTTAAGCCAGAAATCTAAATTTTTGTAAAAAATAAGAAAACAGGTTCTTAAAAAAATTATGAAAAAATAGTTACACCTACAAATATCTGAAATGATGCCTAAAAATTTTATTTCTTCTTTAATTTCTTAAAATGGTTTTTGTCTTTCAGAAAAACTTTTTAAGCTTAATTTGAGTAAAATTTAATGCGGAAAAAATTAACAAAAAAACTATTATATAAAACATAAAAAACAAAAACCATGAATAAAAAGTATATTTATGCCCGCAGATATCTAATAAAGACAAGACAAAAAAATGTTAAAACTTTTCTCTAAAATCGTCTGTTTGTGTTTGCTTTTTTTTCAGAAAAAATAATTCCACTAAAAAATTTAATTTTTGTTTATTATTTTGCTTTATAGGAAAAGCAACTGGGCTAATAGAACCAAAAATTCTGCGAAAGTTACTTGATAAAAAAACGTATAAAAAAGTGAATAGTTAAAGCAAAACCTATATATTTTATTTTTTTGCAGAAAAACGTATCGAGTTCACTGAAAATTTTTTTGGGAGATTGTAAAATTTTCAGAAATATTTTTCATGTGGTTTTGTTTTTTTTTATTAGAAAAATGTGTTGAGCTCATTAGCATTATTAAGTTATTAAAAACTTCTGAAAAAAAAATGTATTTCTCCGCCGGCAGAAGCTTAAAAAAATTTTGATTTTACAACATTCCGTCAAAGCTATTTAATAAACTCTTTTTCTGCCAATTATTCTAAGTAAATACGTTTGTGTCACTCCAACCGTCAACCACCGCTCAGATATTTATTCAAAAGGCGCACATCGCCTTGCTACCATGCACCGCGCTACGTGACTATAATTAAATTTTCCGTTGAAATTATGGTAGCTGTCGCATATTGCATATTTTTAGGCGGCATAGCAAGCTAGTTAGTGTGAGATAAAAGCCACAGGGATTTACATACCTACATGGGAAGGCAACTGCATTCAAAGTGGCATGAAGCAATTGTATAAATATGTATGTACATATGTATAAATACATATCCTCAAGCATGTATATGTTAGCATACATACGTATATAGAATGTATATGCTTAAACATATACATATATATAAAGACCAAATCCATTTCGAAGGCCTTTCTCGCATAGCAATGGCATGCATCTCACTGTATGTATTTACATATGAAGCTCTGTGTATATCTAATTGATATGGATGTACTCTTGTTGTGCAATTTGTGGTCGCAGCATACATGGGAGGCAAAATGCATGCTTTCGTACAAACGTACAAGTATTTATGTTTATTTGGGCGTACATATGTATATGTATATTTAAAAACTAGTAGCTGTCACAGTAGCATCATAAACATTTTACTAGTATTTCGCTTAAGCTCTCTGTCCTTCAACCGCCAATGTACCACTTTCTTTTTTTACCTAATAGTCCATTCTCATGTTTCATATTCATATCCATATTCATATTCATATTCATATTCATATTCATATTCATTTTCATATTCATATTCATATTCATATTCATTTTCATATTCATATTCATATTCATATTCATATTCATATTCAGATTCATATTCATATTCATATTCATTTTCATATTCATATTCATATTCATATTCATATTCATATTCATATTCATATTCATATTCATATTCATATTCATACTCATATTCATATTCATGTTCATATTCATATTCATATTCATATTCATATCCATATTCATATTACCTACTTTTGCGCCACATACTATACATATATGTATGTATTCATATATCAGCCATCCTAATAGTTACGAGAATTTTTATCCGCCATGCATTTATTTGCTTTTGACTTTGCCAGCTTTGGTGTGCTAAAAATTAAGCCGCCCACTGCTTGCCCCACGCAAATTTAGATATAAAATTTGCTCATATTTTGCACGAAATTTGATTAAATAGCGAATTTATATTGACCGTTGCTGATGACAGACCATCGACCGCTTCAGGCAATGGCCACAAGACATCAAAGTGACAGCACATAAATATTTATGTTATTAGCTGGCATATTTTTGTTGACTCTCAGGAAAACGCGCTAACACTGCCAAAAAAAGGGCAGCTTTTATTGAATGTTCAAAAAATGAACAGAAAGAGTGTTTCAGTTAAGCCATGCAACTTAGAAAAATCAGTGAGAATTCAGAAAAGGCACCAAATAATGCAGAGAAGCTCCCCATAATTAAAAAAAAAAATTGGAGTACTGAAAATATTCAAACGTATAATAAAGGAGCCTAAAAGTTCCCGGAAAAATACCAGAAACGTATAGAGGGGTCTCAAAAAATCAAAACAATTCCAATAGACTACAAAATATCAAAAAACGCTTCACCACCCAAATTTTCTCGAAAAATCCGAAAATGTCCAGAAAAGGACTTGAAATTGTCGAAGAAGTTCTAAAGTTCCGTTAAGTCCAAAAATGTCCTCAAAATCATTGGAAAAACACCGGAAATATAACAAAAGTGCCCAGAAAATCTCCAAAACGAAACGAAACATCCACAAAAGCCCGGGAAAATTATCACGTAGGACTGAGAAAATTTGAAACACAAAAACAAAGTGAAAGGAAAAAGCAGAAATATCTTGAAAAATATGTAAAGAGGTCGAAAGGTGCTAAAAGTCGAAAAATTCGGAAAAGTCCAGCATTATCTCCAAAAGAAATTTCGAGGGCAGCCGATAAATATTTAAAAATAAAAAAATTAATTGGAAAACTGCTAGAAAGGCCGTAGAAAGATACCAACAAGTAGTGAAGAAATTCCTAACGGTCTTCGACGAAGCTAATAAAAAAAACCGTAGGTCCAGAAAAGTCGCTCAAAATAACCGAAAAATCTCGAAAAATTCTAAGAAATACTATATTACTTTTAAAGCAACCGAAAACAGGCATAAAAGTCTCCGAAAATTTTTCAAATCAAAACGAAAGAGTCCCAGAAGATCCCGAGAAAGTGCCTCAAAATGCTGAGTTTGGTGCTAAGCCGTCAGAAAAACTCCGAAAAGCCACGAAAAATTCTAAAAAAAAAATGTACAAAACACCGCTGAAAAATTCAGAAACTTACGAAAAAAAGCTCCGCAAATCCTAAATTATTTTAAATAATGAAAGATAAGAGCCCAAAAATTACTTCAATGCGTTGAGCTAATACCAAAAAGCCGCAGGCGACTGATAAAATTCCGAAAAACTTGACGAATTCCGAAAATTAAAAAAAGTACAGAAAACTGCTTAAAACTCCAGAAGTGTTCGAAAGCTCATACAAAAAAAAAAATTAAGAAGATGAGCCAGGGTGGTGGTCTCAAACCGGTCAGCTAATACCGAAAAGCCTCAGGTGACCGATAAAATTCAGAAAAATTGTGAAAATTCACGAAAACTTCCAAAAAAAAAGTACAGACAATCGAAAACTCACAAAAAAATGTTCAGAAAATTTACGGAAAATATCCAAAAGAGCAGAGGAAATCTCTAAGAATACTACGGAAGGCCAGAAAAGTGCCGAAAATTCTCAAACGATTATTGCAACTTTCTAAAAAAAGCCCTATAAAAAAAATCCGCAAAAGAGAGAACAATCACCAAAAAGGTCGCCAAATAATACAACTAATCCCGTTAGAGCCGCAAAAATTTTCGGAAACCACTGAAAATTATGCAAGTAGTTTATACTTTATTTTTTATAAATAAGGCCTTATGTACATATATACATATATCAGCTCTGATCCAGTACTCCATGAACTTACAGGGTTTTATACAAATTTGCAGGAAGTTACAGGAAAAATGATCCCTCCAAATTTCCTCCAAAATCCTGTAAATGAGAGCGATGTTTGGAGAGTTGTGTAGAGAATGAAGTTGCAAGATTTTACCCGAACTTTTTTTTCTGGTAAAATTATGAAAAGTGTCAAGCGATCACTGGTTAACGTTTTTATAGGAAAATGCTTTTTTTGATCCCGTAATTTTTGTTGCTACTCACTTTTTACTCTCACTTCAGAGATTAATTTTGTTGTTTGACATTTTTACAGGATTTTACACGAAAAGTATCGGATCAGAGCTATGGTTTCATGCAATAGCTCGTTTAGGTTCATGATGGACTCACTCAAATGAACTGATTAAAAATAAACATGCCGAATTTTGGTTCTCGAAAGTTTTGAGAAATTCATGGGCGAAAAAAATAGTTTTCTAGTGGCTAGAAAGGATTGCATATTTTCGTGCGTGAAAGTTTGTGTGTTTTTTTCACGCACCCTTCGAATAACAAGCTATATGAATATTTTGTCTACCAACTAAATTCTCCGATTTGCTTTCTACTTTGAAAGTTTTTTATGAAAACTATGCAGAAACTTGCAAGTATGTGTGTTCTACAACTTTTTTTCACAAATACGCATACTCACTTGAATGTATCTCTGCTGAAATTTTTGAAGATATTACACTCAGGATGCTCCAACAAGCGGAATGCTATTGAACAATGATGATTTTCCAGCGGCGAGATGTCATTATACCTGCAAGCAAAGGCGATATGCAAATTGAAAAATAATTGAAGAAACGAAGTTGTTAATGAATAGAGACATGGAATGCAAACAGACAGCCGTTGACAGAGCTGTACGAGAGTACGAGAAAGCGAAATGTGTTAATGAGGCATTGCAAAGCGGGGCAAACTCACGAAGCTATAGCAGCAGCAGCAGTAGCAGCAGCAGCAGCAGCAGCCATGACGATTGTAGCCAAATAGGCAATTGAAATGCAAAAATCTCGCTAACAATGCAAATACAAAGTATGAGTACGCATACAATGCCAAAGCTACATTTGTATGTATGTATTTGCAAATGTCAATCACTGCAATCGAGGCAATGAAATGAATGTTAATGCAATGCTGCGCCACAAGGTAGGCAATAAAAATGCTACATGCCACTACATCTAGCGCTGAATGCCATTAGATCGAGTACTGATGAAGATGCAGATATGTATGTACATATGTGTGTGTGCTCGGATGTATGTATTTGCATTAGAGAAATGTGTAGGGTTTGGAGACTCACATTAGAACATTGAAATCATACCTCTTGTTTATATGAATTAGTGTAATTGTATGACTGCATTGCTATCAGCCAACTAGATGTATGTACATACCTGAGTGCCAATTCGGTGCGCGCATTTATCTGATAGATATTATTGTAGCCTGGATGATCGAGATCATGACAAATGCAGGACACTAGCAATATTAGGCATTCTAGGTCACCTAGTCGTTGCAGCAGATTGGCATGGCGGGTTATGGCGTACATCTGGAATGGAATGGAAGAAGAATTTTTGTTTTTTAATTGGTACTAATTTTACAAATATTTACAATAATATATATGTGGAAGGCTCGAACTTAAAAATTGAGATTTTATTGAAAAAAAAATACACCGAGCCCTAACCGCCAAAGAGACGTAAGCGAAATTAAAAAAAAAAAAAATATTTTTGATGCGGAAATGCTCTAGGAACATTTCTGCATAAAAAGAAAATTTTGAAAAAATGTCGCTTACATAAAAAAACAATAGATATTTGCAAACGAAAGTATTTAGAAACGTGGAAGTTTGAGAGTGAGCAAGGCCATGACAGAATGAGTGAGTGCATGAGTGAATGATTGAGTGAATGAGTGAGTAAATGAGTTAGTAAGTTTATGAATGAGTAAACGAGAGAAATAGTGAGTGAGTGAGCGCATAGGTAAATTAAAGAATGAACAAATCAGTGAAAGAGTGAGTTAGTTAGTGAATAAGTGATAGTTTGAGTAAATGAGTGAGTGAATACATGTGTTAGTGAGTGAGTGAGTTAGTAAATGGCGGCATGAGGAAACGAGTGTGAATTAGTTTGTAAATAAGAAATTATATTCAGTTTGATTAATAACGTAAATGTAAATTTAATATCACAATATGGGTTTCAAATGAAGAGTTATACGAAGGTCTTTCTTTAAATAAATTTTAAGAGCACTGCCAACTATTTTCAAAACTAGCCTCTATTTAATTAGTACGGCAAATTTAATAAATAAATATAGGTGTCAAATGAAAGGGTTAACTGGAAAGTATTTTGAAAAGCGTTGCCACCTTTTTTAAAATCAAATGAAAAAATTAAAGAAAATTAACGAAATATTATATTTATATATGAAAACATTTTTTAAGGGAATAGCCATCTGTTTCAAAAATCAAATGCAATTTTATTATTAAGTTAACTTAAATGCTACATACGAGTATGAAACGAAAAGGGTTTGAGAAACCTTTCGCCACGATTGAAATGGAAACCAGGCATACAATAGCGTTCTGAAGGTTTGAAAAATTCCTTTAAATAAGAAATAAAATTATAATAAATGTGACTAAAAAAATTTAAAGTAAAAAATAAATCGACATAATAAAAACCAACAAAAATTTTAGTGAAACAAAAGTTTTAGTTCTCATAGTTCTCTGAAGCAATTGAGAATATGTATTTCTGCACTCAGGAAAACTAACTTTAGAAGAAAACCAAGTAACTTTCAACGAAGACTATTTGTGTAGTAATCTTTTTCAATGCCTAACTCATTCAAAAATACTTCAAAAATTAAATTAATTCCTGGCCTTGAGCGAAGAAAAGGATGTACTCGCGTATAAAAAAAAACTAGTTGAAACATTTGGAACTTCAATAACCACTGGCTCTCCACACAAATCTTCTTCAGCCAAGCCAATGCCAGCAATCTAAATGCAAATTTAGTTAAACTTTATGTAAACACAACTTAAATGACCTATTTTACATGTGTGAGCAACTAAACACTTGCGTACATACTCAGGTAGGTATTTGGAAGTAGAAATTTCTCTATTCCTGTGCTTAAGTAAATTGATTTGCTTATGTGTGTGTGCGACGAAAAATTTGTTTGAATATTGAATAGTTTAGGCAAACAAACTTTGATCACACACAAGATGCGGCTGTTCAAAACTTGAGTGCTGTCAATTGGCAAGAGTTTATCTGCATTGCTCAAATACTTACGTGCATACATAGCATTAATCAGCATCCCTGCAGGAAAATTAATTTTTTCTTTTACACGAGAGTTATAAAATTTATTGTATTCTAAAACTTCCGCCGAAATATTTCAAAAAATTTTTAGATTTAAGTGAGCTGGACCGATTTGAAAATAGCAGCAAAAATCTCATGGTTTTGATTCCGCTGATAACAGTTTTAAACATTGGTTGGCAGAACTCTTAAGCCTAAACTTTTTTATCACTTGCGGTGATTTAAAAAAAGTGTGTTTTTTTAAAACAATTTTTATTTATGTAAAACTAAATTTTTGTAAATCTTAAATCTGACATATTTTGGTGGAAGTCTTAAAATATAATAAATTTTATAATTCCGATGCAAGCCGAAGCGAAAGAAAGGAGCCAAATTTATCAAGAAAGAAAAAGGTGCGTGTACAATTTTCGCGGTCAACTATGTTTGGGCAATGATCCTGAAGGGTTAGTCCTTGGCCAGGTATAAATCTATGTTAACGCGTCTTTCTTCGCCGTGAACAAGGTTTACGCGCCTTTCTTCGCCGAAGTTTTTTCTAAGCGTCTTTTGTGTAAATCTTGTTTTCTTGCGTCCTTTATCGCCGCCAAAACACTCGCGCATCTTTTTTCGTGTCTAGTGACGATATGCCAGGAAACGTATGTGCCAATATTTGTAGCAGGAACCGAAAATAACAGTCATTAATGAAAAACTCACTATGAAAAATTCACTATGAGAGAGAGGGAGAGAGAGAGACAACAACAATAAGTGATATATACCAATCGATTTCTTTTTTCAACGAGTATCAAATTTCAAAATAAATTTTTATTTATAGTTATATGAAAAACTTAAAAAAAAAATAACAATTATTTTAGATTTTTATTTTAATCCAAAATAACAATTATTTTTACTTTTTATCTAAATAATATGCAAATAATAGTAATTTTTGATTTTTATATTATATGTCTTAGATAACAGTTATTGAAGACTTTTATTTATAAAAATCATTAATAAATATCAGTTACTGTCTTTTATCTTTTAAGTCATGATGGCTTTTATAAATAAAAGTCTTCAATAACTGTTATCTAAGATATATGATTTAAAAATCAAAAATAACTGTTATTTGCAGATTATTTAGGGTAAAAATCAAAAATAATTGTTATTTTGGATTTATAAAATAGAAACCAGAAAAAACTGTTATTTAAGGAATAATTAAATAAAAGTCAAAAAATAATTGTTAAAAAGCGATTTTTTTTAAATAAAGTTGTAACTGTTACGCTCCTTGATTTTTAGATATTTCGCTAACCATTAGTCGAATCTGGGTGCCACCAAGTGGTGATACATCCTACGAATTGCTCGGATAAGCCAACCGCCTCAAATTTTTACTAAATATAATTTACTCTAACTTTTCGGCTCGTATTTCATATGGCCCTTTGAAGCTTATAATACTAGTCGTTAGCCGAAAATTATCACAACTGCGACTTCACGCGTCGCACGCTATTTATTCCTTTTTCCTCTATTTTTGGATACCTCATGAGCAGCCCCACAAGAAAAAGTTTCGTTTATACGAAAGTCATTTTAAAGCTATATTATCAAATCGCTTTTCCCTTTCACTATGTCATCAGCCTAAGCTCGTTATAAAGCTTTATATACGCATCGTTTTTAGCGTTTATTCTGTCATCAACTTCGCAGGTAAGAGAAAAAAAATCTGAATTCGGTTTCTGATAGCTGTATTTCCTACAGGGGCTCATTAAATGAATATATCTTTGCTTTGTTATCACAACGTATGTATATTTCAGATCGACTGCATTCTCGCGCTGACTACGGTTGTCGCACACTATGAGTGCTATATAAATAGTTTTTCTACTGGTTAAAGCAAACATTTTGGTAGCACTAACGAAGTACGAACTTTTTATTTGTAACACGCAATGCATTCTACCCACTTCCATTTAGTCGCTTGTAAAGGCGTCTGACAAAGAATTTAATTTTAGAATTTTTATGGTAGTCAAATAACGCGAAGAAATGTAGCCGAAGCTTTGCTCGTGGGCAATGCAATTTAAGTTGTATTAGTTCTGTATTTGAAAAAAAAGTATTGTCAGAAAATATTGCTAAAATTTCAACTCGACTAATCATTGACCTTTCACATGGAGATAACAGAGACGACGTAGTGAAAGTACAAAGCGCGCCAGAATACGCAAACTGAAGACCTCACCTATTTCCAACTTCCCTTTTTCCTGATTTCTCCCCCATATTTATGCCCACAGTTTAATCTCAAACATCCAATTAGCGGTGTGGCTTACACCAACTTTCGCTAGCAAAAAACTAAAAATGTGTAGTTGTGTAAACAAGATTGTTATTAAAAAAAAAAAACTAACCATACCAAATTTTTTTCATACAAAAACGACCGCTTACTACAGACTAACTTCTTCGCAGTTGCTGGTCAATAACATGTCTGTGTATGTTAGTTCGTTTTATCAACCTTGTCGCCAATATTGCTGCAACATGTTGCGGTGGTGGTCACTTGCACGTCAAAATGTTCATTAACTTTATGGCGCCGGCTAAAAGCCAGTCAAAGCTGCTTATATTTTCATTGACACTTCCGAAAGTGAAACTTTTATGGTGTTTGCAAATTTTTTTATAAATGTTGTAGTAATGAATGACTAGTTTTTATGATTTTCTTATTGTTGAAGTTGCTGAAGTTTTCTTAGGTAGTTTGGCACTCAACTATACTTGTATATTAACATTATCTTTTTGAAAGATAAACCACACCAAGGCGGAATTTTATAGTAAAAAACCAAGAATGTTTAAATTAAAAAAAATTAATTTTACTATTTTGAGTAAGAATATTGACAACAAATATAAGACAGAATGTGTAAGATTTTTTACTATCG
This sequence comes from Rhagoletis pomonella, assembly GCF_013731165.1. NCBI lineage: Eukaryota > Metazoa > Arthropoda > Insecta > Diptera > Tephritidae > Rhagoletis > Rhagoletis pomonella. The sequence goes on along the minus strand of NW_023458567.1, from coordinate 9,182,842 downwards.
TACTTCTTTTTAACAGGAAACAACAGCTATTTATTTTATTTATTTATTTTTTTGACCTGGTAGCTTCCAAGGATACCCCAACGGTCCTAGAAAATGCCGAAAAGTTTGAAAGAAACTGGAAAAGTTTTAAAGTCACCAATATTTTGTTATGAAAAAAAATTTAGAAAACTAAAAAAAAAAACAAAATTGAAAACATTCCAAAAAAAAGTCAAAAGTATCTTAGAATTTCTAAATGTCTCGAAAAATATTGCAAAAGACTGAAAAATCGAAAAATAGCATACGAAATAGTCATTGCGGAAAAAAATGGAAAAATCACGAAAATGAAAATGCGATGAATTCAGAATGAACTCGATAAACAATATCGAAATGTTGTAAAAATCACGAGAAAAAAACACTAAAAATAAAACTCGAATTTTCCACAAAAATGCGCAAAGCAAAACACGACAAATCCTGAAATCTTCAAGGAAATACTAAAGCCTCGAAAAATCATAATAATTCTAGAAAACATCCGAAAAATAAAACATGAAATAGCTATCCCGAACAACCAAAAAAAATTTAAAGTTTCGGAAAAAAAACAAAGAGTCCCGGAAACCTACGGTGGGTTCCAAAGAAATATTCCAAAAAAAAAACCGAAGAAAATGCAGACTACACAAAGAATCCTCCAAAGTAAAACGAGAAAATCCCGAAATTCCCGAAAAAAATTAAAAAGTTACACAGGAGAATTGCCGAAAAATCTCGAAAATTTCCTAAAAAAAAACGAAATATTGTAAAACAGGGAAATGCCTATACATCATCCCTTGTCAAGCTTGGTTTGCAGACAAACCGGTTTCGGCGTTGTGCCATCTTCGTGTAATTTTTCGTTTTGAACCGGTTTGTCTGCAAGCCAAGCTTGACAAGGGATGACAGAAATTCGTTCCAAAGAAAATCATCTTACCACCCTGTCGGAAAAATCAACCAAAACCAAAATGCACAATTTAATAATTTTATTTCTAAACTTTGTGAGTCGAAAGAAAAATAAAAACTAAAAAAATAAACGATATTTTGTGTTTTAAATAATAACGTAAAGTTTATTAAAGTCATGAGAAAGTCATATACTGAAATGAAATAGCATACAAATGGCCTCTTCACAAAAACGGTACGTACAATAATTTCTGCACTTTGTGTGTTTTTTCACAATTTTAAATTATAAGTGCATTCCAAAACGTCAAAATTCAAAGTATCAGTAGCTTTTATTTCTAAAACCACACTAAAAGACGAAGTCTTTTTTTTTTAGTTTGTCCCCTTTTAGTCTATTGAAAAAAAGGCATTGCGTAATATTCGGCTGTGCATAAAAAAGCTAAAGCGTGGTTTGCAAAACTGTATGCATTTTCTTCATAAAAATACCGTGTTGTTGTTGTAGCGACACTACTAAGCTCCGCCTAGGTCGGTTTGATCATCAACTGTTGTCGTTAAGCTTAACTATCGGTAGGCCCAATAAACGAGCTGTTTCGACGGTATCGAAGCAAAAGGAGGGGGGAAGATGTGGCTAGTCTCGTGGGGGGAGTCTCCACATGCCGAACACTCACTAGAAATATTGGGATCGAGTCTAGGTAGGTAAGTAGCTGTTAAGGCGGCTAGAATATCCTGACCGTAATTGAGCAAGAGTAGCTCCCATTCTCACAACAGTCAAGTAAGTCTTATAGGAAATGGGGATCGATTCTTACACATCAAGAGGGAAAATGCCTGCATTGATACATTAGAATTTAGGGATAATGCATTATTAAAAAGCTCACCTAATTTATATATTTTTTCCTATCCCCAAATCAAAATTGTCTTGTAAGCTGAAAAGTATGTAATGATGTATACGAGAAGAAACGAAAATCAATGGGAGGACTTAACAATGCGCTTAACAAAACTTGAGAAAATTTTGCGAAACTAAGAGATCGAGAATAAAAAAATTAGAGTATACTGAACATATGCCACTACCTTCATATATACATACATATTATTTATTTATTAGGCTGCACCACCAAGAAAGTTGAATTTTTTCCGCCGGGATTACGAAATTTATTATATTTTAAAACTTTATTATAGATTAAGACGTGAGCTGGACCCATTTGAAAATATCTCCAAAAATGCAGTATTTAATGAATAAAAATGGTTTCTTAAAGTATTTTTTGAAAAAAAACTCCGCTTAGATGACAAAACAGATTGAGCTTAAAAAATCTGCATAAAAATATTAAAAAGCAATTTCATGTTTTTTTTACTTTCTTCAAAGATCGGTTTAAGAAAAACGTGAATAACTTGGCCGGTTCAAAAACAGCATCGAAAATCTCATTATTAGGATTCCGTTGAAATCCTTTTTAAATATTTGTATGCAAATTTTTTAAGCTTAAACTATTTTCTTATCTGAGGAGATTTTTTTTCAAAAAATACTTTAAAAAACTAATTTATTCAGAAAAAATTCAATTTTTGGAGGTATTTTCAAATCCGTCCAGCTCACGTAAATCTTATAATTTTACCAAAATATTTTAGTGGAAGTCTCAAAATATAATAGATTTTATAATTCGAGTGGAAAACCCGTGCCGATTTTTTTGTATGGGGAGTGATGCAGTCTAATATATGCATAAGTATATATGTATATCGTTACCTTATTATAGAAAGGCCCTATCTAACAATTTTGTTGTTTACAGAGTAAATAGTTATAAAACGTTATAAAATACAAAGATCATTCGTTGCGAGTTTCTTAAAAACACTCGTTTTCAATAAACACTGAAAGTAAAATAATCCTGAAGTAGTTGTTTTTAAATTCTATTTGGTCGCAAGTAAGTTATATACCGACTGAAAATGAGTTAGAGCCTTTCTATATTAAGTAAAGTTTTGACATTTTTTCGACAACAGCCAAGCAAATCGTTCGTGTGCCCGCGCTACTGCCGCACATTCTATGCATATCCATTTAGTATGTAAACAAGTGAATGCACTCAATTTTGCTGGCTAACAAAAACAACCGTAAATGCAAGCAAGTATACATACACATCTATACACAGGATATATATGCATGCATGCAAATGCCCATAGGCAGCTGGAGTAGTTCCGCCACGACGTAGCTTTGGTAATATACCAGGTATCGCGCAGCTACTAAATACTAAATATTTATTCGTATACAGGTAAAAATAGGTATGTATATGTATATACAAAATATATACAGTTCATGTGTATGTATTGTTATGTATGCATGTACATAAATATGTGACTTTAACTGTACATATACATACATATGTATGCAGATTCAACATTCGATAGCAATTTGTATAGTTTTTGCTGCTTTAAAGCTCAACCATAATACCAGCTCTACGTTCGTTGCTGAAGGGTCATGTTCAGGGTTGCCACTTTGGTAAATTGTTACCAAAATTGGTAGAAAAAATTTGGGTTGGTAAAAAGGTAAATTTTTTCTCATTTTGGTAGATTTTTGTTGAACTTTTCGTTCCCGATTTCTTTTACTTAGTTATCTTTATATTATTAATTTCTTTGTATACTTTTTATATGCATACTTACATACGTATAATTGTATATTGATATAAGGTGAACATATCGTGCTCCATTCAAAACTCATTTTACTGGAATCCCGAGGAGCTTTTGATTGCCTAAACATTAAATGATTATTTAAATACATATAAAGGAAAAATTGACAGGTATGTAATGACGCACTATGATTGTTCTGAAATCAACGCAATTTTTTCTCAGTAGAAATTGTTAAATAAAAAAAAAAACACACAAAAGACTGGCTGCAAAAAATTAAAAAAAAAAAATTAGCGCTAAGCACATTGTGAGCTATACTTAAGCATTATTTGCTTTAAAACTTGGTACCTTAAATTGTTCTAAAAATTTAGAGTAAAAAATTCGAAATTTGGAGGAAATGTTTTGAATTTTTCTAAATGTTGTATATAGTTTGAATCCGTAACTTTTATGGATTTAGTTAAAGCAACCAAAAAATGTTTACTTGAAAAACATTGCGAATAATAAAAAAATTACCAAGTGCTTTTTTCAGTCACTGTATTTGTCTTTAATAACTCGAGTTGAAGTTTTTCAAATTATGAAGTTTCGTTGTTGCCTTTAGTTTCATCACTTCCGCCTTTGATTGAAGGAAACTGAGAATATGCCAATAATATGACTCAAATACCGTATAATTAGTTAAATAAAAAGCTCCTTAAAAACAATTTTAATTCTTATTGAAAGAACTAAAAAATAAAAAACAACAGTTTTAATTAAAATAAACACAAAACTATTGTTTTTATTAAAATAACTATAAAAAATGTATTGGTAGATATATTGCAGATTTGGTAGATTTTTCTCAAGTGGATGGTAAATATTTTTTTTCGTCAGTGGCAACCCTGGTCATGTTGGTATTACATAAAATATTTATGTTAGTTATTTCCACTTTATTAAATGGTATTTTATATATTCCTGTATGTACTATGTGCATAACATTGCTGTTGGATTCATACATTGTATGTACGCAGTTCAGGTGTAGAGCATTTCTAGAGGCAAAGAACTTGGTGTTAAATGTAGCGGCAATAGGTACACTCATATGCTCACATTTATAAACAAATTTCGTAATTGCAGTTTGATGAAGGATGATCCTGAGAAATTTACATAAAAAAATTTAAGCTAAATGCAACCATAATCGATAGTGGTAATAGTTATAGCAAATAACATATCAGTTGATTTCAGAAAGCTAATATTTGGCAGCGAAGTTTAACTGACGAAGACATTGAACGCCGATTAAGTAAAGCCAAACGCTATGATGGAGCAATAATCTGAGTTTCAGCACAAAGATAAGATAAGATAAAAGATAAATGTGCTCTCGATACTGCAGATGTCTTAGAATTATACTCGCAGCTTTTTGTCCTAAAACAATCGCAAATGAGGGTCATTAAGTCTAACGGGGGTACTTTCACATCTCGATTCGATGACAGACATGGATAGGCCAGTATTGCAAAGGAGGCCTTGGAATGCATGAAAGGTGGAGAACACTAAATCGAGATGCAAAGCAATATGGGTTAAACTGTAAGGAGCTCAAAGCGTTTGTCAGAAACAGAACCAGATGGCGCGCAAGCGTAATAGATGCCCTATGTCCTGCTTAGACTATGTATTTGAAATTATTGGTCTAAAAAAATTCAACTTTTTTTGACACAGAAGTATTTAGTTAGTTTTAATTTTGTAGCAATTTTTTAAAACTCTAACCAAAAAGATTTTAGGTTGGTTTAAAGATTTTTTCGAAATTTTCATAAATTTTTAATGAAAAAAATATGTATCATAATTACTTACTTTTAAGCAACTTTTCGAAAATATTTCAATTGAAATATAATTTTAGCTAATTTCTAAATTTTCCTTTGATTTTGAAATGTTTAGTTTTTCTTTGACACAGGATTATTTTATTAATATTTAGTTTGCTGCAAATTTTTAAAACTTCAACCGAGATCTTTAATTAAAAAAAAAATGTTTTTGCAATGATTTGTTTAAAGATCTTTTGGATTTTGTATCATATAATTTTTAGGAATTTATTTTTTTGGGTACAGAATTATTTAGTTAACATTTATTTTGCTGCAAATTTTTCAAACCTACAACCCAAATTTAATTTTAGGTATATTAAATTTTTTTTTCAATCTTCAAAAATCTTTATTTAAAAAATGTTTTTTTAGAATTATTTACTTCTGAGCAAGTTTTCCAAAATAAGCTGGTTAAATATAAATTTAGCTAACTTCTAATTTTATTTGTAAATTATCGGAAATTTTTTCTTGAAAAAGGTTTAATAATAAACTATTTTCATTTTATTTAGTTTATTTATTAAAAAAGTTTTCTGGATTGCATGTTTGAACTGCTGTTCAAAAATTGTTTGGAACACAAAGTTTGCAGATAATTTTAAAAAGTTTAGAATCACTATATTGAATAATTTAAGGAACAACATTTCGACTTTTGATTTAATTATTTTAGGGAACTTTTCTGAAATAACATTTAATTGAGACAAAATTATTTAATTAATCTTTATTTTGGAGCAAATTTTAAAAAACTTCAACCAAAGTTATGCTTTTTTTAACTTTTAGAAAGGTTTAGTTTAAAAAAGTTTTATTTTGAACTTTTTCGGTTTCTCTAAATTTATTGTTAGCATTTTTTTCTGGATTTTACTTTGAAAGTAATTTTATAAATTCATTGGAAAAAATTTAAATACCTACATAAATAAATTAGAATATTTTAGTAAGTTAATCTTATCATTAGCTATTTAAAATGGTTAATTTAAATTATTTTTTTGTTAAACAAATATTATGCAATTTGTTCAAACATTTTTATTGAAATTATATTTCAGTATTTTTTTAACTTTTTTGGAAAATTTCGGAAGCATTTGCTTCAAAAAAGAGGCAAGAAGATTTCTTTAATTTAACTTTGTTTAAATATCTTTTTCTGGGTTTGTATTTAAATTAATTGTTTCAAAATTAAAAAACACATTTTAAAAAATTCAAAATATGACCAAAACTTTCATTTTATTTTATACACATTGAATTTCTTTTATTTTCTGTTTCTAAACAGCTGCATTTTTTAACCATGTTATTTTTTATTGGAGAATATTTTTTATCCATCATTTTTTATGATGGCAGCTTTTGTTGACTTGCGACGCCAAATTTTCGCCGACTTAAACTAAACTAAGCCACCAAGCTTTTATTGCTGCCAAAAATTCTTTTCATAAATCAGGCCAAAACTTTTCGATGTATGTAGTTCAGCTCAAGTTCTTATCGCTGTTCTTCTTAATTTATAATGTCGCTAGTTTTCTTTTTTGAATACTTGCTTCTTCCTTTATTCATCGCCTAAAATCACTAAATGACTATTTGCCTACGCTGCTGCTGCTGCTGTTGCTGTTTCTGCTTTTGCTGCCGATATGCGCCTAAGTGAAATACTTAAGCAGGAAATAGAACACTTCACAATTAGAGCAACAAACTCACGAAGGTTTCGCGCGAACACACCAAGCGCTATGGTCGTCGGCTAGTAGTGGAAGTAGTTGTTGCTGTAGTGGTAGTTGCTCTTGTGGCACGGAATATTTTAAGGCGCTAAGCAGCTTGTGCCTTGAAGATATACTACACATTTCAATATAATATTTCATGCAACACGCTCAAGAAAATGCAGTGACTTGCAAGAAATGGTAAAATCACAAAACAAAGTGGGGGTGGCAACTTGGTGCGCGCAAGTGCATTTCTATGTTCATTAAAATGTAGGTGCATATGTGTTTGTGTAGTAGTATGTATGTATGCTTGCTCATGCTAAGTACGTTGTAAGACATTGTTGCCAGCGAAACTGGGTTAAAAACTGCGACTAGGTGCTTAAGCGCACTGCACTCACATCGTTAAGCACCGTTAGCCAGCTGTGACTTTCTCGCACACAGGCGCGTAGCGCAGTGTGTATGTATATTTAAGTACCCACACGTACACACAAATACATACCAGCTGAGTTGAAAGAATTCTATGGACTTTTGTACACACACATACAATTATATGTATATATATGTAGCGGTTGCATTGCTTTTCATATTTATTTAATGCTTTACTCAGCTGCTAGCTTTTACTGTTTTTGTTTCTCTTCTTTTGGTTGTTGCTGTTGTTGTTTGGGTTGTATGCTATTGTAAGTTGGCAATTGTAATGCAACGTAAACGTTGTAATAAGTAAAGCAAATATAAAAGGCAAATAAGTATACATTTACAGCGTAGAGCGAAATGACGAAATCAAAACGTGTGTTTGTCTGCTGCGCTTTTGTAAATGGAGAAGTAAATACATACATATGTATGCATGTATGTATACATATATGGTACGCTGACTGGCTAAATAGCGCATAATGGCTTGGAAGTAAAAGCAAAATGAAGAGTAAATTGTGAATTATGGCGGTGGGAAGCGAAAAAACGAACAAAACAAACTTTAAGCGAAAACCCCAGCGTCAATGAATGACAGAGGGAAAACGAGAAAATATTAAATAATAAAAAAAAAATTAATAAAAAGTAACAAAAAGTTAAACAAAAAAAAAATACATTACAAAATGTATGTATATGCGTACATACATCCGCCAGCTGCGTCATGCAAAATAAGCAATTCCTTGTGCATCATTAAAAATAATAAAATTTCAATTTTCGCTACAGTTAGCTACTGATTGCTTGATTCGTCGGGCGTTTGTTACTGTACTGGGCCAACGTGGCGTATGAGTGACGCATGAAGAATTTATGGATGTATGCAAAGCATGCGGGAAAACCCCGTGCTCATGCTTAAGGTGTGTGTATGCACATAGTATGTTCCATATAATGAATATTTGGAAGCAAAATACACACATATAAATACTACATACTACATACATATGTAATATAAGTACAAACATAAAAAATACATTAGACCAGTTCGCTCGCCATAAAAGAAAGTTTTTATTTTCAATTTTAAAGTCTTATTCAAGTAAGCTTTCAGAATGGCCGGTTGGTATCTATTTTTATACTTAGGTACATATGTAGATACCATAAGATATAAATAAATCCTTTAAAATAAGGATGCAACCGTAAATAAGAAAAAAACTTAATTAAAAAAAAATTATTTTTAACAATTTGTGTTAAAAAATTTTTTTCTGGGAGGATTTTTAAAAAAATGTTATATGTAGCAAACTTTATGTAAACACACTTTAAAATTGAATTTTTGGAAAAAAAATCTTTATATTTTTTTATTTGACAAAATTTATTTACAAAAATGTTTTCAAACAATTTAGAGAAAACTTAAAACATGTAATAAAATAGTAACTTAATGTTGTCATTGTTTTTAATTTACATTTGAAAAGCCCTTAGTAATGGAATTTTCCAAAATATTTTGAGAACTCTTTAGGGGAAATTTAAGACATGTATTAAAGTATTCATTAAATGTTTGCGATGATTTTTTAAAGTAAGCTTTTGAAAAGCCTTTAGGAAAGGACTCTGCCAAAATTTTATTTAAATTAAGAACTTTTAAAAAAATTTTATTTTTAAATGACTGAAAAAAAAATGTAAAAAACGGTAAAGTATTTTTACTGCATATTACTATTTAATTAAATAATATTTTGCACGAAATATATTTTATAAAAAGTTTAAGCATAAATAATTTATTTTTAAAAATGTATATCATTAATTTAAATTTTTAAATAAACATCATACAAAAACATTTTTAAAGTGTTTTCTACGAAAAATTGTGAGATATGTTTAAATTAAGTTAATATGTATTTTAAAAAATCAAGAGTTAAAAAATCTAAATATTTCATATGTCTAAGCCTTTTTTGTATGAATAAATTTTGTGAAAAAATTTCAGGTGTAAAATTATTTCTATGAGAAATTGTGTGAAAGCTATTGGACAATGAAATGGATGCTTGAGAAGAACTTCTTTTAATACCTTATAATAATTTTTATTTTTCGTTTGGACAATAACAATATTTTTCAAAAATATTTTATATGTTAAGCCAATCTAAAAATTAAATATTTTTAATTCATTTAAGAACGAATCAATTACAAAAAAAAAAAAACAAATTTAAACCAATTTATTTTTATGAATTTTTTTTTAACAAAAAATTTTGAGAAAGTGGTTGAAAACTCTTGGACAACATTATGAATGTTCGAGAAGGAGGACTTTTCTTAAATACCTTTAACTTAATTAAAGAACTATAAATCTAAATATTTAATATTTTTAAATAATCTCTGAATGAATAAATTTTGTAAAAAAAATGTTAAATCAATATATTTTTTAATGAATTTTTTTGGTAGAAAAAAATTTTTGCGAAATTGTTTGAAAGCTATTGGACATTACTTAATATTATCTATTATTATTATGGATGTTTTAAAAGCGTTTTTTAGAAAAACTTGTAATAGTGCTCAAACTAATTCAAACTAATTTTCCATATTACACGAAGTTTGAGGAGTTTTGTTATTTTTATATGATTATTTTTAGAAAGTGTATTGAGGAAATTTTAAGCCAAATGCAGACAACAATTTTGTTATTTGGCTTTTAAGAAATTTGTGGAAAAATTTATGTGGAGACAAAACGGCTTCGATGGTGTGCCATTTTAAACGTCAATTCTGCTTTTCTTAACCAAATATAAATATCTTACTGATATGATAAGCTGCTTAAAAAGGCTAAAGCTAAACAACAACAAAAAAAATACTGCGCACGAACTGGCACCCCTCACAGAAAAAGTCACCCAAGAGTATTTAACTTTGAAAGGGCAAATATTTTCCAACATTGATCCATTGGCAAACTAAAGCTAAGCTCTAGCTTTTATGTCTACAATTTCTTGCCTCCTTGTTTTTTTTTTTATACGAAACTTTAAACTTTTCATCTCAACTCGTTCGCTCTGCTAGCCGCTCGCGCTACACATTTGCTCGACGTTCGCTGGGAAAAAGCGCAGAGAATTATAAATTTTTTATAAGTCAAGCGAGTCATAGCAGTCGCGACTGGCTTACAGTGAGTGTGTATGTGTTTTTTTGGCGTTGAGTACGGTCGCTCGCTGTTCGCTTCATTCGCATGAAATTTTAATGTGCCACGCTGCCGAGAACACACAACAAAAATGTAACCAAACAAAGATTCGCATAAAAGCAAAGCAAAAAAAAAAACAAATAAGCGAGCACAAAAACAGGAATGAAATGGTTAACGTAAAAGGATGAAGCTGAAAAAATTTTCGGAAACGTATATTTCATTTTATGTTTGCACTGCGCTGAAAACACAATGATAAATGTAAAATTTTAACAACTACGAAAAAGTGGTTGCTAAATTTTTTATTTTTATTTATTGGTTTTTTTGTTTATTTTTCGCTTCTTTGCCAAAGGCTTTTATAGGCTATAACTGTAAGGAATTTCAACGGTCACAGTTGAGCCCTCGATTTTGGTAGAAGTGAATAAAAAATATTTTGCTCATAGAGCGATAAAAATTCATGTATTTCAGCACCGGAAAGCGCCTGAAAAATTTAAAACTGCAATAAGAACACAAAACGTGAAATGTGAATAGGGGCAATTATATAGTATACACTTGAACGTATAAATTTCTTGTGACAAAAGGGCGCGTCTCAGTTGAAAATAAATATCTTTTATGTTGCACCAATTTTTGCAGTGAAAAATTATCGATTTTAACGCGATAAAATATTACTCACAGTTCTTCATAAAGTTATTAAAATTATTTCGATACAAATGCCGATAAATAGTTTAAATATTACTGTCGACTTTGATTCTATATTGAAAAAGTCGAAAAATATCGATACATTTCAATTACTTTACTAAATACATATATCGATAAATATATCAAAAAATCCGATAATAATATGGGCAAGTATAGTGATGTAAATAAGTTATGTATGCATGTATATCGATAAATTTTAGTAAAATCAATAAAGATGTATATAACGCAGTCAGCAAATACCATATTATATAGCTAAACGTAGTGATGTAAAAAGGAAAATATATCGTTAAGTTTCGATAAATGTGGCTATAATTGCTTAACTACAAAGATAAATGTGAGTACATATAGCGATTAATTTTCCTAATCATACAGAAAAATTACATATGTATATAGTAGTGTGAACAGAAAACTGTCGCAGTGAATACTTCGACGAATCTATAGAAAAAATTAAAAAAAAATGAATTTCGGTAACGCCCCTAAATAAAAAAGTATGCCGCAAAAATACTTATTAAAGAAATTAGTAAAAAAAAATTCGAAATAATTTTTCAGTAATGTTAACTGAACATAAATCGGTAATCGTATCGATAAATAAATCGTTAACAAATTTAAAAATAACTTTAAAAACACCGACAAAGATATCGTAAACGATATGAAAAAAATATCGATGAGGAAATGGCAGTGGATTCGTCGAATAAATTGATATATACATACATCAATAAATGATTCGCTACATGAAAATATTGCAGAAATGTCGCAACTGAATCATAACGAATATAGCGAAATCGAAAACGAATATAAACCCTAATACATACTTACAGTGACTTAAACAAATAACCACGTGTTGATTTTTTATTTTTTTTTTAATAAATATTAGTTATGTTTTCTAACTATTTTTTCTATAGAATTACCGTCGCAGCTTTAACCAGAAACATATAAATCACAGTTTCAACTTTATACAAAATTTAGAAAAATTCAACAATTTTTTATCAAAATTTCAAGAGCGCCGGCAACAGGCTGAAATGGAACCAAAACAAATTCTCAAAAATCAACGGGGTTTTTAGCCTTTGGCAACTTGCACTTCATTAGACTAAAATTGTTGAATTCCCCAAAATTTTTTATAAAGCCTGAAACTGTAATTTGTATGGTTTTGGTTAAAGCTTGGACAGTATTTTTATATCAAAATAATAAAAGAAAAATACCTCGAAATATATTACGAATATAAAAAAAAAACAAATCAGCACGTAGTCATTTGTTTGAGTCACTGTATATTAGTTAGATACCGTCAGGTTTGTGGGCCTGCGACTTTCGAGATTTAACTTCGCACAAATTTTCAAGGTCGTTTCCTCCCACAGGAACAACTGGGACAACGAACGACGTAAACACCGAAAGGACAGCCACATCTGGTATACTGACAACTCCAAGACTGACCACGACGTCGGAGCAGGAGTTTACGGCATACAACCCAGACTTTGTCTTTGTGGCCGAGGTTCACGCCATTTAACTATATCTGAGGCGGTATGTGGAAAGTGAAGCGACCAAAAAAAAACACACATCTACATACATACACTCCGACAGCAGAGCGGCACCCCTCGCTCTTAAAGCGCACGTGGTCTCACCGTAAAGCTGGTGTGGGACTGCCTTCAGCTTTTATTACTTATCTCTTCTAGGAGCCGCTTCTCGCCAGAAAGGAGGCTACAGAGGAATTCATAGGTCCAGGACCCTTTACTGGTATGACATTGAGCTCCGTTAGGCGAAACTACAATATCTGAATGAAGAATGAAGCGCTACATTACTGGAAAAATACGTTAGGTAACAGACACGCCAATTCCTTCATTCCGGATATATCAACAAGGAGAATCGGAGCACTCCTTCACCTCAGTAGGCATGAAGAAAGAATTTCTAACTGGCTACTGTAGGGTAATGAAACATTTGTCAAAGATAGGAGTTGTTAAATCGGACCAGTGTAGGTTGTGCTTCCGAAGGACAGGAAACAGCAGACCACATTATGTGCTAGTGTGAAGCCCTCATTAGGACCAGACTTCGCTTCCTAGGATCACAGTACCCAGAAGCACATGACCATGACATTCAGTCAAAGGTTTGTTAAATAGATCGTTTCGGTCGCGGCAACTATGTGACCTGCTCCCTCCTCCTCTAAACAAAAGTTGTCTCTATAGAAAATAAAAAGTTGAAATTAAATAGTTTATTGTTTTTTCGTATTCATTTTCTTTTTTTGATCTTCACAAATTAATCGTGGACGACGAGACAATACTTATATCTTAACTAAGTAACTGAAAATGAAGACAACATCGTAGTCATTTGACAATATGAAAACAGTCAAGAACCCAAACAATAAAAAACTACTTAAGTATAAATTATATACATATGTGTACATTAGGGCGGAGTTATTTATTTTCAAAAAAAAGGAATAACATATTCGATTTCTACGTTCGATTCTAAACCGAAATGGTGAACAAACTTATACCAAAAAAAACGTTTGACGCTCCAAATTTTTAAAAGAAAAATTAGTGCATTATGATTTCTTAAGAACGAAATAAATTTTTCGTTTACAAAATTTTGTGTTTTCGACATATTAAAGAAACTACTTCACAAAACAGAGAAAACAGAAAAAAAAATTTTGGTACAATGAAAAATAAATTTTGGCCAAAAAGGTTACAATATAATACTTTTTCTTTTAATATTTTTGGTTTATAGTTTGTTTTCCATTTTTGCTTAGAGTTAATCATAGAATTTGAATTTGCTATACACTTTTGCTCCGAACAAATTACTCCGCCCTAATGTACATATGCACGAACTGTTACGACGTACCCGCTACTGATGCATACTTAACTAAACAATAAGTCTACGGATAGCAAACTGTATGAATTTCCCAGACACTAGAAGCTCTAATACACAGACAAACCTGCACATAAGCGCGTAATGGCACAAAAGAAGCTCAGTGGGGCATCAAATATTACAAGGACTTTGTCACATGCTGTCATTTTTACCTTAACAACAACCAGCCGACACCATCTCCTGCGAACTTTTTTCTGCTTTTTGAAAAGTTCAGCTTACAAGAAAGTACTAAATAAGTAACTACATAAATGTCAATGCCCATAGCCTTTGTTGATTGTTCACGGTTGTCGTGCGCCGGCAATTGCTTGCCTCTGAACTGCGAAATTGATTGTTGTTTGTCTCGAAACAAAAAAGGCATGCATAAGGACTTTTTCCGCTTGGCTTTGTTGTTATAATTTATGCGAAATTATATGAAAATATGTAATTTTCGGAAAATATAAAAAGTAAAAAAAAAAAAATGTCATACTAAAATTTTACTTTATATAAAAAAAGCGCGGTCTTCGCATATTTGATTTACAAAAAACACTGTCTAACATAGCTTCAAATAAGTATGTATATATGTATGTATGTGTATATGTACATATATACGGCAGCAAATTAGTTTTTGTCCTTTTCAATATTCATTTACACTTGCAATGATCAAGAAAATTGTATTATGCTTGGAAAAAACAAAATAGCGCTAAGTACTTGAGCAGTCTGTCTGAGTGGCAGATGAATGGATTGAATTACAGCGGAGACTTGCCGTTTTGCATAAGCAAGTGTAGAATATCCCCAGGGGCAATGGATCAAACTAAAGATGATTTAAGGTGACAAGCATTGATGGCGAATGTTGAAGCGGAGCAGATGGGGAATATTATAAGAACAAAAGAAAATAGGGAGTAAAGGGAAACTTAGTTGGGTTGGTGGTTGAGAGAAGAGAAAGGAGAAGGAAAAAGGGAATGAGGGATAAAAAGGGGAGACGGGGAGAGCAAAAGGCAAAAAGCAGTTGATATAAGAGTGTGGCATTATGTAGAAGGTGTATGAAATCTCGACGAAACTAAAAACTAGACATAAACGAGAGAAGTATACAAAAATATAGCTTAAAAACTGAACATAAATTTTGGGCAACAAAAACTGAACATAAAATATTTGATCATCTAAAAATTGGACATAAATTATGGCCTGGATTGAACATACATTTTTTGAAAACTGAACATAAATCTTTTGAAGCTTAAGAATCGATACCTTACAAAGTCAATAAGAATTTTTCTTTGTTATAAAACGGACATAGTTTTTTTGTGGTTTGAAAATTGGACATAGTTTTGAAATAAATTAAAAACAGGACATATTTTTCTTTGAGAACTTCAAAACTGGCATATCTTTTATATATTTAAAAGGGGCTAAAAATGGAAATAAATTTTAGGTATAAGGTTTTTATGAAATTTGTGATCAATACTGCATATAATTTAATACTGGTAATTTCAAAGCTGGACGTACATACATATTTTTTTGGCAGTATAAAATCCGAAAATAACTCTTTTTCTATTTTAAAAACTAAAAACTACACAAAAAAAAGTAAAAGGGCTATGTTATATTAAACCTCGCTGAACGCACAACTTCCCTGGAATTTTTCGTATAGGATTGCCACCTTTCTAACTGATTCGCCAATAATTAAAAAATGATAAAATTCGTCAGAGATATTTTGAATAAAAAGTGTTTTCTAACATCAGTGGCATTCAACAAATTTTTTAGAGATCAAATTTGCAATATTGCAAGTTTTTCGTAACACTAACACTAGGTTTTTTGTACGGTTGCCAGCAAATTCTTAAGAAATATACTTATATATTTTTTTTGTTTAAGTAGTCAAAATTAAGTATTACGAGCTTTGTTTAACGAAAAAATGTACACTTATCTTTTTACAGGGTTACCACAATTTTTATTTTTTAATTAATGGTTAAAAGATTTAATGTAATAGAAAGCTGTTTGTGAAAGAAAAAGTTGCTTCAAATGTAAGTTTTACTTCAAAAATTATTATTGCAATGTTGCCAACAACTTCAATCATTTACTTATTTTTTCAAAAGGCCAAATATGGGTTTCAAATATGGATTGTTATTAGGAAAGTTTTATATGTTAGTTTTTTTTTTTGTGATAAAGCAGAAGCACTTTGGTACTATTTATGGGTAGCGAAATTTATTGAAAAATTATAATTAAAATTTTTGTTCCTAATAAGTATATTAATTGAACCCTTTTATTGAGCTTGAGGCTATTTTTAATGAAAATTTGTGTAAAAAAAAAACAATAATTTAGGTACATATCGAGCTCTAACCATCAAAAAGACGTAAGCGATATTTTTTTTTTAATTTTCCTTTTCATGCAGAAATGGCGCTAGAGCTTCTAGACGCATTTCTACATCAAAAATTTAATTAAAAAAAAAAATCTCCTAGGTTTTTTTGTTAGTAAGTGGTCGATATGGTTGAAGTTATAGCAGCTATTTCGGAAATTACGCCCTCTGGCGTAAGTTTTAAGAAAAAGGTAAGTGCAGAAATGGATTTTTCATAGCAAAAAACCACTTATAGCATGTTTTTTTACAAAATTTAAGCACTTCTTTACGACACTACAGCAAAATGCTAAGAAACCTATCTTCGCATTATGGCAAACTCCAAATTGATTTTAGACCCATGGTTTCTGAGGAAAATTTGCTTAGAATTATACGTAGAATCCTGCTGTGCTATACGCGCATAGTAAAAAAAAAATGGCCCGCCCTAATATATCTATACATACAAATATGTTTGAGCTTAAAACTTTTAGATGAAGTTGCCGCCGATTTGCGGATAATTAGAGAATTAACAAAGTGCAAACTCTACTAAAAATTTTAATTTTTATTTATTTATATATTTTTAACTTTCATCTCTTGCATCACTGCTACCAGTATGTATTCTATTTAAAATTAGTTTTAAGTCTCTTTCTCAGTCGTTTTTTATGTCATAATCGCCGTTGTGCTATAAAAGAGCTTTCAAACTCTTATTGTACAAATAAGTCTGTCTAATAAAGGAAATGAAAATATTTACTTATTCTTATAGTGGTTTCAAAAATAGTAGCAGGAAAACAAACAATTTTAGAAAATTAAAAAAGTAGGCAGAAACGATTCCACGCAAACCTGCATACCTTATTTCAAATGGCAAACACGAAAGCTTCGATTAAATGTTGGCTTACCCAACAGATATGTATTTACAAAATTTAGTAAAATCAATATATGTAGTTTAATAAATTTGCTTGAGCTAAATCCTCGTTGCTCAAAATTTAATCTCGCATTACATAGAAATATATGTAGCTCCACTAAATCTTTCTTTACTCTTAAAAGTGCATAGATACATTTGTCTATTACTAAATTCGCCCGCCACATAAACACTTGATTGCTAGTCCACTTACCATTTGCGCCACACAGAAGCAATGCCGGAAATTGTGAAATGGCACCTCGTTGTAATGCTTGTAGACCTCATACAGCCATTCGCGCAACGTCTCAATCGGTATATTGAATTTATCTATGAAGCCCAATTCGAGGAACATCGTTTGCATTAGATGTATAACATCGGCATCGCCCCACTCGTACGAATCGAAGGCGGGCAAACGGAGTGCAGCTTTCACCTCATCCGAGAAGTTGGTATCACAAATTTCCAGGAAACGCCTTCTCACCTCCTGATGCTTTGGTAGACTACTTTTGCGATGTGGCGGACCCAAAGGTCGCTTGGAGAGACCTGCAAATGGGTAAAAAAGAGAGATAAGTTTGCATAAGTAAATGTTAAGTAAAAGGACTATAAAAAAATCCAAAGAAATAAAAGCATAAACGAGAAATATAATTCCAGCGCTGCGCCTGGCTGCCTGATTAATAGCACAGGCAGGCAGATTAGCTTTGATGGTTGCAGCAAGCGCTGAATATTTCGATGCAAATTTATAGCAAAAAAAGCAGGAAAAAACGGCATTCAGGTGAGGGCATCGAAAAAAAGCTGCCGCCGCTATCGGTGCCGATGACAAAGTACCGTCAACACCGGAAGCACCATATGCCGCTATTAGCGGTGACAGCATGGCCGGAAATTTAATTTAAATGTGCATTATGCACAGCGGAGCTGGAGTTATGTGAGGTAAGGACAAAAAGCGTAGCTTTATTAAATGCACACTCGTCGCTGGCAGCAATGTGAAGGTGGCACAAAAGTTGAAATAAACAAAAAGGCGGCAACGGAAGCACTGCAGTGGACAGTCGAGACACTTTTTTGCTTGTTTGACGCTGTTGCGCTGATCGACGTATTCACTGCAGCCATCAAAAGTTAGCCAAGCGTGAATGCGGACTAACAGAGCGTAAATCTGCAATTTAAAGAGATGTTACGCAGATCAGACAGACGGAAACTACAACATTTCGAATGTGTCAGAGATTGAAATATTGAATGCGTCGGAATTTTTACCGATGTTTTTATTGTTATCTACATATGTCACTATCGATTTTTTATCGATATGATTATTGTTATCGGCGAAATTTTAAGTATTGCCATTGCGTCAAAGATGGAATTATGGTATTTAATTTGTTTTCGAAACGTTTATCGATGTAGGTGTGGTTATAAACCAACGATTTGTTATCGTTATCGGCTAAATGCTTACTGGCCACTATCGAGTTTTTATCGATAGCGATATTGTTATCGTTGCAATTGTTCAGTATATGGCAGAGATCTAGTTATGTAGTTAAGTATCAATCACCGCCGTTATCGACATTTTTTGTCGAAAATAATATGGTTATCGATATCGCTATCGATTTTTTATCTATATTCTGTTTGTTTTTGGCATGATTGTCAGTATTACGAATGCAGCTAAAATTGGTTTATGCATTCAAACATCCTATTATATATAGCCATCGAATTTATTACCGATATCGAAGTAATTATGGCTGACGCTAACGCCTTTTTATTGATATCCTGATTGTTATAGGCAAAAATTCTTAGTATTTTGAATGCGGGAGAGGCTGAATTGCGTACAAATTAGAATTCATCAGAATCCTTATCGATAACATTAACGTTTTTTTTATCGATGTCTTTGTTTTCGTCGATACAATTCTTAGTATATCGAATGCGGCCCAGATGTATTTAAGCAATTAACAATTTGTATATATGTCAAAGTTGTTATCGATACTAATAACGTTATCGATATCATTGTCGACTTTATTTCGATATCCGTTTTGTTATAGGTATAATTGTCTAACTTCAGGATGCAGCAGAGATTAAATTAAGCACTCGAGTAATTATCCATACATTTTACGAAAGTACTATCGATGTCGTTATTGTTACCGACCACACCAGAGATTTTTTTGTTATCGATATCATTATTTTATCAGTATGATTCTTTGAATAAACAACTTTTTAAAATATTTGTTGTTGTTATTATCGATATTGGTATCTATTATAAATATATTTATCGATGATGCTATTTTTATAACAAAAAATTTTTCATTATTTTGCTAAACGCAAAACAGAATATGTTATACATATATGTATGTATTTAATTAATTATAGTAAGCGTTATCGATTTTTTAACGATATTTTTATTTATTTTTTTTAACGGGATCATTTTAGGGATTTCGAAAGTATCCGGGTTTTATTAATGAATTTAAGTGTTACTACTATAGTTATCAAAATTTTTATCAAAATCGTTGTTCTCTTTTGATATTCTAATAAATTTTTCAACCTAAGCAGTTATAATTTTCTGCATTTTCTGTTTTAACGGTACTAGTATCGCTATAAATATTATTTTGGTATTCACTTTTGGGTTTATTTCGGTAAAAAGAAATCGATAAAGGATATTGTTGCCATAATTTTTGTCGTCGATGTAATCGTTGTCGATCTCCCGGTTATTTTCCTCAATACTAGCTAGCATACTGTAAGTCTTGGCCAGACACCTACACTCTCTTCACTTTGATCTCGGTTTATTCTGCTTTTGTCTTTCCATCCCACATTTCTAATTTCATAACAAAAAATCCATAACTAAGTAAATCACCTTCGCTCTGTTGGTGTTGCTTAAGCGGCTTACAAAGCTTTTAGTTCTTCAATTAGCAACAATAAGTATAATCCTTAAAATCTACTACATACACACAAAGCAACCAGTAACACTCACTCACACACACTCAGACTAACAAGTATTCAGCAAACATCCATTAGCAGTCAAGTAGTCCCACACGCTTGAGTTTTTTTTCTTTTGTTTTTTTTTGTATTTACTCACAAATTTACTTATAAAACTTGCATTATTTAGTTTTCCATTTTTTTTGCGCTTACAATCAGCTCAAGTTTTTTACTCTTCTACAACTTAAGTATATTTTCATAATAAATTAGCATACATGCCGGCGCCACAATATGTACAGTGCAGGAAAGCATTTAAAATTAAAAATGTAGCAAAGTGGAAGAAAGGTTGAGCAAAATGCACGACAAAAAAGTTGATCGGTTGCAAAATTTTTAAACAGGAAGCACTAACTTTATAATTAAGTTGGTTAATTAGAGCATAACTTCGTTCTGCTACAGACATCTGCAGAAGATGATTTGAATGACGCAAGTTTGGCGCTGGGCCAAGGCTATCGAATGCAGAGATTCTTAGAACTTTGAAGTGGTTTGGTTTTTTCCCTAGAAATTATTACGTTGTCTATGTTGAAAACCTCATTAGTATTTTTAAATTGAATAATTTTCTAGCTATAGAATTTTATTTGAAAATTTTAGTGAAAAATTCTAATTTTTTTATTTGAATTTAATACGGCAAAAATTAATTTTTAACTTAAATTGCTTTCGTGAAACTGGCAGTTAGCGTCATTCTTTCGGTTTAAGAAATTTTAAATATTTATTTTTAAATATTATCGATAAAAAATATTTTTGGATATGTTTATTGCTATCAATTTTGATGCATTTATTGTACTGGTATAACTATTTAACATAAAAACATTAATCGACAATTTAATTTGGAAACTTATTGATATATCTTTTGTTTAAATAATCGAAATATTAAATGATATTTTGAATGTTTTTTAAATAGTATAGAAAAACCTTGAAAATTTTTAAATATTTACTTGTTTGTTTATCGAAATAGGTATCGATAAACATTTTTTTTTTATTGAAGAGATAAACATTTACTCAGACAGTTATTACTAAATTTTTATTGATATATTTATAATAATTATTTATCTACACTGTTAACCATATACATATCGATAAATTTAGTGGTATCGGTATATCGATTTATTAGCATATGCTCTTTTAGCAAAACCGAGGATACAAAAAATTCCTTCGTGATATTTTTAGTTTTATAATTTTTGCTGTATTTTTTTTCTATACTCCTTATTTTCGTACAGATTCCATTTTGTTAACGTGTAGACTCGGCTCCCAATGACAGGCTGTTAGACAATTTATATACGTATTTTCGTACCACCTTCTTCCACAGTGAGCATTCGCATCACCTAAATCAACACTTTTGCTCATTTACATATATGAATGGTTCGATACCGAAAAAAAAAAAATTTATGAACATACAAATGCAATAGAGTCTACTTATTAAGCATATGAAAATTTTTAATTATTCAAAAAAATAAAAAAAATAACAAATACGCTTTACGGTGGTTATCGGCAGTTAGCTCAACTGTGGAAGTCAATGAGATTTTTTATTTTTCCAACCGCGGCATGCATAGCTCAAAACTGATTTCCATATGTCTAATGAAAATGGGAAGTTCGCGTGGTTTCAGTGGTTCAAAACAACAAGTGTTCGCCCAGCGGTTGAAATTCTAGGAGTTTATGTGAGTTTAGGTGATCTAAGAGGAGTGGATTTGAAGTGGGCTGTGGTGAGTTGAGGTGAGATACGTTGAGCAACATGTGTTAGATAAGATAGTATAATATAACATAACATAACATAACATTAATAGCATAAAATAACATAAAATAACATAACATAACATAAAGAAACATTACATAACATAACAAAACAGCTTATCTCATTCTTCAATTGAATATTTTTTTTGTCTCTATCATTATCTCTATCACTTCCTCTTTCTTTGTCTTCAATGTTTTTTATCTTCATGTCTTTCATTTATCTTTAAATTTGTATCCTTATCTCTTCCTTTACCTTTATCCCAATTAATGTTTTCTTTTTTTCCTTGGTCTACATATGCACCCCACCTTTATCATTACATTAGGTATTTAAATTTACTTTCCTCTTTGTATTTACCTTTAGGTTTCTATACTTTTATTTTGAGATTTGCCTTTATCCCATTCCTCTACTACATACAAGAAATGCCAGATCTAAATAAAAAAAAAAATCGATTTTTCAATAGATTCGAATCGAAATAAAAATAATCGATGCTGGAAGAAATTGGCAAAAAATAAATCGACAAAAAAACTAAGCACGGCGATCTGACCAAACTATTATTGTAATTTTTAAAGCATACATACATTTTTCATAACGGTTTCTATATCCAGATTTATTCAAAAGCTATCAAGTAGCTTTCAATTCGTAAAAACTTTGACATCCGGAGTTGCGATAGGCCGCTCATACAATTTTGTTCGCAAAGTTGCTATTTCACCAAAAATGCCACTTTGCGATGTTTCATGAATCCCACTAATGGCTACTTTTATGAACGTAATACCCAACAGTGTCATTAAAATGTTTGTCAATTAATGCTTAGCGGAAATGTATTATTAACCTTACTTAAGGAAATGCTTAAATTTTTTGATTTATTTTTTTTTTTTGATCACAAATGAGAAAAAATTGTATGTGTGTAATACAATGGAGCTTACGTATATATGTAGATTTTCTTGCAATACGAACGCTTTTTAGTTTTTTTTTTTGTTTTCGCTATTTGTATATTTACCCTTTTTAGAAAAGATTTGCTGCTAAAAGGAGTAATTAAGGAGTGTAAACTTTTTATGAAAATTTCCATAAAGTGTGGACTTGCGATTTTTGGAGTTTTTGTTGTAATATTAGCCACAATTTTATATAGCGTTATTTCCAAGATGCTTCACTGAGGAGCCCTTTAGTCGGTGGAGAAAGTAAGAGAGAGTCACAAAATGTTCACCAAAAATGTGTGGTGAAAATAAACAGAGACAGTCAGCTGATAGCATGCATGTATGCCATTTTGCTTGCACTGCCCAGCAGCCGCAATGGCACAGTGAGAAAACCACTAAACTGCCGCTCGAGAGATCCCGAGGTCGAGTCCTAGGGCAGCGATTTTTTTTATTTAATCGTTTTTTTACATATCCTGCATATTTTAATGTTTTAAAAACAAACCAAAAAAATCCATAAAATGTTTATCATATTAAAGCATTTACGTGTATTTCCTAATGAAATTATTCTTAAAAAAATATTCCCTCGCTTTTTTTGCGTTTTATTTTTTAATAAAATAGAAAGCAATTGTATTTTCCTCCATATTTTTGTTTTTGTGACCCGCTCAGAGCCAGCTGACAAATTAGTGAGTTTTCTTAGACTGGAGACAGGAAACAGCTTACTGAATACCAGTGTTAACCCACTATTCATAGTCATACCTAAGACATATTCATATTAAAAGTCGTAGTGAGGTGATAGTCAAAGTCATAGCCACAGCCATAGTCATAAATAAATAGTAAAGTCTTAATCTTAGTCTTAATCCTAGTCTTAGCTGACGGCTAAATCTTAGTCTTACCGCATTCAAATTTTCCGATTTTCTAATTTATTTTCTATTTTTACTTTTTTATTATTTGTTTGACAGTCAAATGACGCACTCCAGCCCAACTGTGGTACGTGGCGTATGAGTGATGTGCGTGTGAACGCTAAGCACATACTTAGTAAACAAAAAGCGCCATTTTTCATTTGCACCAAACTATGCAACTGTCAAAGTGTCAACACACCGACGCTAAACGCGCGCACACGCACACATACGCACCAATAGATGCACACAAAGCTCCGCAAATATGTACATATGTATGTAACACAAAAATAAATAAATCTTTGCTGATAGTTATAAGTTGTGCGCTGATTGGCTGAACGCAACTGCACTCAAAGTTTTGGTGCAGCAGCTGAAAAGTAAGCTTTGGAAAAATGTGCAATAATAATTGACAACTTCAAGAGCTTTGCGGCAGCAGCAGGCAACGACAGTCAGCAAGTAAGAAGTTAGCAGTAGCTATGAAAGTAACAACAACCGCAACTACAGCACGGCTACAACAACCACATACATAAAGGCAGCAATGCATATAAGTAACAGAATTTGACATTTCATCGATCAAAAAGTTTGCAGCATTCGCTGCTTTTTTCATTTTACATGAAATGTATTTTTTACCTTCGGGCGCACTTTGCGCAGGTGTGCACAGCGCCTGAAGTTATGCAAAGTAACAGCTTGATAAAATATATACAAGCACGCAATTTATTTTTCTGCTTTCCTGGCGCACATATGGACATACATACATACATATTTGACTTGTTCGAATCGATTTTGAAAAATTGCGAAAATTTGCAAAGTAGATGCCTGCGAGTACGCTGCGAGCATGACATGAGCAGATAAGCTGCTCTTTCAATATTTGTATATTTTTCTTGTTTCCATAATTTTTGTATATGTATCTACAATGCATATGCATACTAATACAGTTTTTTATGCTGCTGTTCATGCTTTTCGGCTGCATATTCGAACTTTTGCGCCCCATAGCGCAGCAATGCAATTTGCAAGTGCTTTTATTTTCGCTTCAAGCAATATTCAAGCTTAGGTAAACACATATGTATGTATGTAGCTAGTGACTTTTGTTAAGCGAAAATGACTAATATCTGTAAAATTTGTTTTTAAATTTTGCGCATATTTTTATCCTTCTCACTAAACAAAGACATTAGCATAAGCCCACACTTCGCTGAGTCAATAGGTTATAATAAAGATAAATAAAAATTATTAAAAGATGTTTTCGCAAGATATAAATAAATTTTACTTGCAGGTTTTTCTTAACAAACAATAATAAATTTCTGATAAACCCAAAAATCTCCAAACAATTGAATTACAAAATATTGTTTATTCGATGCACCTTCCGCATTAAGGGGTGTAATCCTAGCCCTAGGCTTAGCCTTAGTTTTAGCCTTGGCATTAGCCTTAGTCTTACCTTAGCCTTGGAATTAGGCTTAGCTTTATCCTTAGCCTTTATTTTAGTCTTAGTCTCACTCTGAGCTTTAGCTTTAGCCTAAGCCTTGGTCTTAGTCTTATTCATAGCCATAATCGCGGCCTTCGCCTTAGGCTTGTCCCTAGCCTTAATCTTAGCCTCCATCGAGGCCTTAGTTTTAATCGGAGCTTTATCCCCACTTAAAACTATATTATTTTAAAAATGCACTCAAAAATTTTCAAACAAAATTTTCAGAAAAAATTGTTTTGAAAAATAAGATAATAGACAAATATGTATTAAAAAATATTTCAAACAAACATTTAAAATAAAATATTTTTTTGTTATTTAATAATTTTTTCCAAATTTTTTAAGGTGCTCGGGATGATTGAACAAATGTTTTTTTTCTAAAAAAAAAGTTTTTTTTAAAACAATTTGTTAAAAAATTTGTCTGAATAGAGTCGGAAAAGAAGTCATGAAACTTTTATTGATATCTTTAAAAAATTAAATTGACAAAAAAAATATTAATTACCTTTTATTTTGGAAAAAAATTGTCGAGAAACTTTTACTGATATCCTTAAAAATAATAAAACCAATTTTAAATAAAAAATAATGAAAGTTTTACTTATATCTTTAAAAAACAAGAACATATATTCCAAAAAAAAAATGTTAACACCACCTTCAAACTTTCCAAAGGCGGAACCAAAAGTTATTTTAAAAGTTTTTCACATAAATACAAAGTTTTCTCTATCAGTTGTTTTGATTGTTAAGTAAAATCCCTTAAGCTTTTTTTCCCAAAAAAATTATCTTTAAATTTTAAAGTGAGAAAAAAAAATAATCCATAAATACCGTCCAAAAACTTTCCAAAGGCTGAATTAAAAATTCGATGAAAATATTTAAAGCAAAAATCCCGAAAATTATACATTATTCTTTAAAGTTGCTTGAAATATGGAACTATTTTTCAAATAAAATAATTTTAAAATGTGGTTTATGAGTTAAAATTTCGAAGTTTGGTTTTTGGCAAATTTATTTAATTTTTTTTACATATGTATATGTATTTAAACAAATTTTTTATCTAAATATAAGTTTTCTGAACAAAATTTGAAGTCAATTTAAAAAGCTCCTTTAAAATAAAATTTGTTTATTTTCCTATTCCCTAAAAGAATTTTAAATAAAAATCCTTAAATTTAAACATAAATGAATGTATGTATGCATTAGAGTCGTCCAGGTTTTATATAGGGTATTTTCGGTATTTATAATATCCATACCGACTTTTAATTTTGTACTACAACGAATACAGGGTACTCAATGACCTTGAAATCCGCAACTGAATCTCTTTGAAACTTGCAAAGCTTCTAATATTTTTTCAGCTAATTTAAATTTAAAATTTTCTTAGGTTACTTAACCAGTTATTTGGTTAATATATGTACAAAATACTTCTAAAGTTTGGTTCCATCAACTTTTTCTGCAAGAGGAAAAATTTTGGATCGGGCCCCGAACCCATTCTGGGAATTTTTTTTTGACCACCTTAATGTACATAAATACTTATATAATATTATCTTTCAAAGTTAACATGTTTATCGTTTTCCAAAAATGAAATTCAGTGTAAATTTTTTTAAATACATTTTTTTTAATTCCCCAAATCTCTGCTTTTTTTCACAGCAAAGTTTTATTATAAAATATTTCTCTAAACTCTGCTCCATTTTTCCACCTCTTCCTCCCTTTCTTCTTCTTCCGCTCTCATATGCCCACACGATGCAATTATCCTTATCAGTGGTTTGCGTTCCGTTTCAACTGCGGTCAAGGCAAACTGTCATAAATATAAAAATAAAAAATAATAATAAAACTAAAATAATCCTTAAAAACGTATACACAGCTGCGGCTAATATGCGCTTTCATTGTAGTTGTTGTTGCAAAGAGTTCATTTAATGCCATTGCGTGCTTGGTTGCAACAGCAGTAAAAGCTGTAGGAATCTCCTTGGAGATGGGACACAATTTACGTCACGCACAAATTAACCACCCAACCTGCAACTCAGCGCTCTGCCCCAACCGAAACTTCAACCAGAAAAGCATTGCCTTTTGCATTTTCTCTATCACCTTGACGCTGTGAATGCAGTCCTTGCGCACTTTAGATTGCATAGTTTTGTGCGCGCGAACGCAAACTCTCTCACACACACACACACGCGCACACACTAAAACTTTCAAGCTATTTGCAGTTTTCATTGCGAGACATTTCGCAGCGTTGATTGCAGAGTTGCTATTTTCGTTTTATTTTGCTATTTCGCTTTATGGCTGCCCACTCCACTTTGCTTTAGTTTCCACTCTATTCTCGGGCGCTTAGCTTAGCTACGTGGAATTTCAATAAACAAATGTTGCGTTGGTTTTGTAACCGAAAGTATGAAATGGTCTGCGGTTACAACAAATGCAAAAATTTATGAATACTGCTACCGCTGTGTAACGCCGCCAGCGCGTAACGGAATGGTATGTTATGGCATTTTGCTAACACAATAGGAATTTTTTAATCTAAATAAATAAGCAAAGTTATTGATGCTGTGCAACAAGCTGTTTGAGAATTTATGTTTTTATAAGCTGCAATAATTTTCCGAACATCGGGAAGATATGCTGCGATTCTGAAGGGCGAAAAGGATGGCCTTGCTCTTCTGGCATGTACGCACATATTTATTACTCGAGGGCGAATCGTTTTTCGTGTGGAGAGAAAATACCTCGAAATTGCTTACTGCATACTTCTAGGCACCACTTGACTATATGACTAACAGCCGTATTCGAACAAAGTCACAAACTTTAGCCCATCACTGCTGTGATTTCTACCGCGCCTCAAAGCTTGCCGCTCAAAAAATATGCCGTTTCAATACAATTTTTTAAATTTTTGTGTATTTTTCTAGCACTCAAAATCGAATTTTTTGTGACACATTTCTGGGCGCACTTGAAATCACAACAGTGATGAGCTAAGTTTTGTGACTCTGTTAGAATAGAGGCGTAAGATACGTGCACGTAAATATGCCGATACAAGGTGTCTACTCGAATTTACTTAAAGCAGAAAACACTTTTCGACCTAGAAAATACCATAAAAGAGGAGGTCGGTTGTGTTAGATCGCAGTAGCCTTTTCCGGTTAAGAATGCACTTGAACCTTGCAAAGTGCTAGCAAAGTTACTTCAATCTTAACCTTGCGAAAGTTGGTTAGCCTTGTAAAAGTGTTCAAGTGATGCTACCTCATCTGTCTCCATCCAACTGCGGCAATAAAGATTAGAAGTGATTTCTAGGTCAAAAGTAAACTACAGTTGGTCAGTTTTCCGAAGTAGTAAATACTTTGCCCTCATACGCATATATTTAAGTCTAATTAGAAAATTTTCCGGCGCAAATAAGAGGAAGGTAGGTAGAAAGTCTTAACAATACCAACAAGGCTTCCATCAAGCTTCGAGGCTTCTATGAAAAAGTTCACTGCCATTTCTCCCCTGGGCAGCCCGCCACACCCAATCATCTCTTGACACAACCCGTGTATAGAGAAAAATAAAAAAACTTAAGCCGCCACCTTTTAATACCAATGAAGTCAGCCCGTTCTATGTAGGGATGCAAACGATGCATCGATGTTTTTGAAACATCGATAATATCGGTTCAATTTTCGATGTTTGCCATCGATGTTTACAATTTACTAACATCGCGAAATTGACGATACATCGATGGAAGTTTTACCGATGTTTTAAACATCGACTTTAAGGAGACTCTCCGACTTTCTTTCGGTATGTTTGATTGACCTTAAATTTATTATTCATTCAGAATTTTTTTTGTTACTTATGGCCTTTTAAAATTATATTCAACCATATTATTGAGCTTGAGGCCGTTTCTTATGAAAAATGTTATTGAAAATCACCAATAATTTACAAAAGGTAGAAGTTATAGTTGCTATTTCGGAGATCACGACATCTCCTCAGTGACCGCGGTTGAAGAGGTCTGATTAGTAGATGTGGTGATCTTTCAAATATCAGCTATACCTTCTTACCTTTGTAAATTATTGTTGCTTTTCCACAACATTTTTCATAAAAAACGGTCCCAAGCTCAATATAATTGTTGGATTCATTCTGAATGCTAATAACCTAGCCGTCAAAATGCAACCAAACACCCCTTAGAATTTCAACAAGATCTAGGATCGTTAGGCCCGAACGACCTTACGATGGTATGCATTTTGATTCTAATAATAGAAAGGGTATAGAAAGGATAATAAAATACAGGAAAATACATTCAATATTGCTTTAAATTTAACTAGAAATTAAGAAATATCGGACACCATCGATATATCGATGTTTTTCTGGCGATGTATTTTAGCATCGATGTTCTTTTCCCCGGTACATCGAAAAATCGATGTATCGATGTTACTGCTCAAAATTTGCATCCCTAGTTCTATGCCGCTTAACTTCTCATTAGCCCTCATTAGCCCTCATTAGCCGCACATTTAGTCCTCAGATTTAAATTACTATGGGGAAGATCATATAAATAAGCTGTCTCTTCTCCAGCTCCTCCAGCAAGTCCGTTTCGATCACTTTTCAGAGCAAAGAAGAAATAATCTCAACTGGCGGGCTGCCGCTGTTCACTCTACGCTGCAAATAGGTGCTGCCCCACTAACCGCGACAGTGCTGTCGCACAATAAGTTGTAAATGATCTTTATTAAAGTGCTTTCCACGCCGAATCTAAGTAGTGATTTGGCTATTAGCTCCATTAGGACCTTGTCAACTGACCCATCGATGTCGGCGAAGACCGCTATTGCAAAGTCTTCCTCTATGCACTTTACCATTGAGCCACCCTATACACATAGGCCTTCCTCTATTGATAGCCTGTTGAATTTCATGTAAACGATCCCGAGGAAATACGTTCCTGAGAGCAGCTGACGATACTCCAAAGCCTGGGGATAGAACCCTGAAGTAATTTCAAAATATAAATACAAGAAGCAAACCACTTCTGCAGGGATGATGCTGTCTGGTTCCAGAGGCTTGAAGGGTCTGATCGATTTTATTGCCCCTTTCAGACAACGAATAACATAGCAGGTCTAATCGGGCAGTGCAATTCGCTTGCCTTGCATCGACAGAGGCTTCTCCTGGGGATGGAGTACAAAGAAATTAGGCATTAAGCATAAAATTTGTGAGCTGAATTTGGTCAAAATCTGGGCGGGTAGTGGTCCCATTTCGTCTATTTAATAATACAATAATTTAATAATTTGACTCAATGCGTTAAAGTAGAACACATACACATTTGGGCGAGTGACAGCCAGACTGACGACCAGGGGGATGATGAAGACTGTGCTAGAAGAGAAACTGACGATGATAGGTGGCGCTGGTGCTCAGTAACGGTGAGACTACTGTTGTTGGTATCAGTATACAATCGGTAGACTTTGGGCGGTAACGACGAGTGAGCTGATAGCCACCAATGATTGTTAGAACGGTGGGAGAACTAGTAGCGACGAATAAATGCACAGTTGGGACGGCCGTTCAGCGGTTCTCGGTAATGGTGAGTCTGTTGGCGAACATTTGTCCGGAAATCGGCTATAAAGACTACCCCACGAGGAGGCTGGAAAGCGGCAAGAAAAGTGAGGCGTCTTCATCCAGGCGTAATCCCATCCAGGTAGTGGTAGGGCGTAGCACGCGGTTAGCGCAGAAAACTCGCTAAAAGTCGACGTCTCAAGGACGTGTCTGAAGCTAAAATATTTATGACAAATTTTTACGCTTTTGAAGAAGACAAAGATTTTGCTTTTCAGGGCTCTACAAAAGAGTCACCTTCTTGATGCCCTTAGACGCTCTTAGATCAGAAAGCTCAGCCGTTCATCAAAAGGATTATTTCATAAAACAAACGGCCACATTTATTATTTATTATATTCCATTTATTTAACGGAATGCCTACCTATTCCTCTTTTATCACTTAGAAGGAGTTAGACGCCTACAAACAAATGTAGGTATATATGTACAAATATGTATAGGTATTAATGTAAATTCCACAGGTTGATGACATTACACACATATTTTACACATGTACAATTTACATTGTACATTAGACTGCATGTCTAAAAAAATTTGCGATTATTCCGCCGGGATTAAAAAATTTATTATATTTTAACACGTCCACCAAAATATTTCGGAAAAATATTAAGATTTAAAAAACAGCATAAAAAATCTCATTATTACGATTCCGTTGAAAAGATTTTTAAATATTTTTATGCAGATCTTTTAAGCTTAAACCGTTTTGTCATTTGACGGATTTTTTCAAGAAGTTCTTTTAGAAACTATTTTTATTCGTGAAAAACTTCACTTTTGGAGGTATTTTTAAATTGGTCCAGCTCACGTAAATCTTAATATTTTTCCGAAATATTTTGGTGAACGTCTTCAAATATAATAAATTTTGTAATCCCGGCGGAAAAATCGCAACTTTTTTTGGTGATACAGTCTAATGTGCATATGTACATATATGTATGTCCATATTGTGTGACATTCTTCCTGCTAAATAGAGTGATTAGTTATTTAGTAGTTAAATCATTAATTATAATAACGGCGCATAAACAACAATTAACCCGTAACCACTTAATAAAATTTGTTGTGACAACAATTACAACACCATATCAAATAGCATGCCAACGTGGCGAAAGAAGGAAAAAAGAGTGTAAATTTTATCTTATCAACTAAATATGTATGTATGCCTATCGCACACTTTACATCAATAACCACCAACAACAACAACAGAGGCAACCATCAAGTGGGCAGTAAATTTCCGACAATTGTTAACGAAAATACGCGCTTCACAGATGATACATACGTACATATTCCCTTACATATATCACATACGTAAGTGTATGTATTTACATAAAAGGAGGTGTTAGAAGCAGCTTAAGTGGCTCTCCACTGGCAGACGCGTACCGAGAAGGGCTTTGGGCCGCGCTAAGGAGTAAAGATGAACGCGAGGAGCTTTAATGTGGGTGTGCGTACGGTTGTGCGTACGAGTGTGAGTGTGAGTGCGAGTATGGGTAGTGATGTTATGAAACTATGAGGCCAAGCATATCACTACCATAAATCCAATAAGTCACAGTTAAGCATACGAACAATTTGTTTGGAAGCTTAAATATGTCACAAGCTTTGTGTGTTTGAGAAATGCAAGCCAGCGGCACAATTGAAAGTCAATGTATCAAATTGTTAATTATAATCCATTAATGAATTGAGGCAACGAATTATGAGCGCATTGGGTGGGGTATTATTGAAGGCAAGCCAAATAAGTGACCAGCTAAGAATTTTGATACCACGAATTGCCAGCATGAGTTCACTTAAATTTTATTAATGCTTTCAATGCTTTACTACGCACAAATACGTATGTATAAATATAAATATTTCTTTTTAACTAATTGCTACTTTTATTAGCCAATTTATTGCTTAACACATTATTGCCCACTACCCGTTTTATGGTTAGTAGCCGCTTATTTTGGCACAGTAGCAATGAGTAGTTAATTGGCATATTAACACAATCGAAGTAAGTAAGTTAATTGTTTAGCAAGTAAAGTGTTATAAAATTCATTGTCAATAAACGAAAGCTCATAATGAGTACCAATAAAAAAAAAACACTGTGCATAATCGTTGCCAAGCGGGCGATGAATGATTAAATGAAGAGTGGTAATAAACGAATCAGCATTTAATTTATAGTAAAATACTCAACTACATTAGAATAGAACCGGTTCTTTTAGTCAACTTAAAAAACTGCCAGAAGAGTCTTTTTTCCGAGGACAATTAAAAAAAAAAAATCAATAAAACTCAAGTTTTTAGCTTACCGAAGCGTAACCAAAATACAAAATACATACATATATCGGAAAAAAATATATAAATTTTGCGTTTTTGTAAATTTTTCTAAAATTGACCTCGAGTCGGCAAAATGTAAATTTACAAGTGGAAAGCTCGCAAAAACCATCACTTCTTTATAAAATTAATTTTTGAATTAAATAGTTATTTTTAAGTTAAGAAATATGTGTGAGGTATGCTCCGTCAACTGAAGCCCCCGTCTCTCCAAAATTGATTCGAGTAAAAAAAAATCGGCTATTGTCTTGAAAATTCTGTAAAATTGTTAATTTTAAATTATGAGTGGCGTTTTCTCGAAATCCGATACGACTTCAAATGTAAACCGAGCTCAAAATAAAATAATACGTGCTTCCTTATTTTCTAATTTTGGATATGCTTCAGTTATGGGGGTTGGCTGTGGGGGTTGTGTTAGTTAAACAATTTTTCTTCTAATTTAAAATTTCTTCTTTTTACTTTTGATTTCTAAGTTTTTCTTTTAATTTCTTAAAAAAATATTATTTGCATCATAAACTTATATTTTGTTAATAAAAACACATATTAGAAGAAAAAAATGCCGATAATTTTTCACGATAGATTTTTTGATAAATTTTTTACAATGAGAAATTATGCCAAATAATGTTAATTAAAACACATATTTGGATAAAAAGAAGCAAACATGTACGATAATTTATCAAAATATATATTTTTATTGGTTTTCTCACGGTATGATAATGCATTTTGTTTATAACGAAACAATTTTCCAAATTGTAATAAAAAATCTAATTTTTTTGTTTTATTTTGATTATTGTAAAGTTCTTTTGAACTTAAAAAGATGTTTTTCGAAATTTAAATTTTCGGAAATTTGTATACCCAAAATATTTTATTAAATGTATTTTATATAAAAAATAACATGCTTAATGATTTTTTAAACCAACTCTTATTGAAATTTAACATAAATTTATTACTTTGTTAACAGATTTTCTATAAATAATATTGTAATTTTTTTTTTTAATTCGAGTACATTTTTTTATGCATCAGGGCATCATCAGTTTTTATACAAAAATGTATTTGTTACAACAAGTAATTTTTAAGCAGAAAAAAAACCGACTTCAATTCTCATATAAAAATTTAAGATTATCGTTAATTTCTTCATGATCCAATGATCGGATTTAAACCAAATTAGTATGGCATCAACTGTACTTCAAAAAAAAATAGAAATCGGTTAACGTGGTCCAAAGTTATGCGGTTACATACATAATAAAAAAAAATATTCCGACGAATTGATACCATTTCCTCTTTTTGTGAAGTCGGTTAAAAAATAGCTATGCCCATCTCTACCAAAAATGTGTTTTTTTTGCATGTCAATAATTAAAATCAAAAAATTTCAAAATAAGAACGCCTGATCTGATTAAGCTTCAAGACGTTAACTGCCGCCTCTGGTAGACACAAAACCAGTCTGGGTATGCCAAAAATATTAAAAAAAAAATATATTAAAAAAACGAATTCTTAATGTTTACCTTCAGGGTTCAAGGGTCACAAAGATATTATTGCAGTTACTTTGATTGGGTACTCAAAGCAGCTGGTATTTAAGAAAAATAAAACGAATACGCCGTTTCCCTTTTTCCTCCTAAACTGTATGTACATAGATATCTTCCCAAGTTTAGGATTTTTTAAAATAATACTTATACAAAAATTTTTGCTACAAATATGGTGCCATGGGGTTTGTCATCTGATTTTTTTTTCCATAGAAAACTTAAACTTCATAATTTTTTAAGCTTTAACAAAAATTTGTAGTAAAATTTTTTATAAACAAAACTGTATATCCTCCTTTGCAACTACTTATGTAGGTTATCTGTTTCTTTTCTTTCGCATTAGCATTCGTCTCCCTTTTTCCCGCTAACGCATTTCATCTCGCCACCACATTTATATTGCCCATCTTGGTAATAAAACGCTCAAGTGCTTTTGTCGCTAACTGACTGCTCAAGTCAACTCTCGTTTCCGAAGTATTCCTAAGAATAATATTAACACAAGACGTTGCTGTGAAGAGGCGCATACAGATTGAGCTACATATTTACATAAATAGTGTTTGCATACTTGTCAGCTTCAGCTGCAGCCTCAGATTTCTTTAGCTTACTTGCAGAGGACATTGAGACGTGCTCGCGCGTGCATGAATTGTGTTTTATGTATGTATGTACTTATTCATGTGAGTAGTTCATCTTCGCAGAAAAATATTTTACATAACAGAAAAATACTTTCGAGTGTATGAATTGAGTTGTGATCTGAGAGCCAAGA